>NC_063218.1:15189621-15492651 GCF_020740725.1 Corvus hawaiiensis
GATCTCGCCAGAGTGAAGCAGAGGTGGAGAATCCTCTCCCTTGACCGGCTGGCCTCACTTTTTTTGATGCAGATCAGGATGTGTTTGGCTTTCTGGGCTGCGAGCACACATTGCTGGGCCATGTTGAGATCCTCATCAACCACCAGCACCAAGTCCTTCTCCTCAGGTCTGCTTTCAGCTCAGTCCGCTATTTGTCCAGCTTGCATTCGCGCGTGGTATTGCCCCAACCCACATGCAGGACCTTGAACTTGGCCTTGTTGAACTTCATGATGTTCTAATGCGGCCACCTCTCAAGACTGTCTCACTCTCCCTGGATGGCATCCCTTCCCTCTGGAGGGCATCCTTTCCTTACAGCATATCAACAAAATGATGCCATCTTGGTGTCAATGGCAAACTTGCTGAGGGTGCACTCAATTCCGCTGTTCGTGTCGCCAATAAAGATATTGAACAGCGCTAGTCCTAACATCAACCCCCGAGGAGCACCGGTTATCTCTGATCTCCTCTTGGACAACAAGCCATTGTCTTAAACCCTTCAAATGCAACCATCCAGACAATTCCTTATCCACCAAGTAGACCATCTGTCACACCCATTTCTCCAGTTTAGAGTCAAGGATGTCACGCGGGACAGTGTGAAATGCTTTGCACAGCTCCAGGTAGATGACATCAATTACTCTTCCTTTAGCACAGTTTACCCTTAGGGAAGTCAGGTTGTCTGTCACCAATCACTTCCTAATTTTCCATGTGTCTTAGCATAGTTCCCAGGAGGATCTGCTGCATGAGCTTGCCACCTAAAGAGGTGAGAAAGCCTGATAGTTTCCTAGCTCTTCTTTTTCTTCACTTTTTAAAAATAAGAGCTCTCATATCTCTTTTTCAGTCAGTGGGAATTTCACCGGACTGCCGTAACTTCTCAAATATGATGGATAGGGGTTTAGCTGTTTCATCTATTTCTCTCAGGATCTGCAGATGCATTTCATCAAGTCCATTAACATGTTCATCTTCAGGTTCTCTTTATGGTCTTGAACCTGATCTTCTTCTACAGTGGACAGTTTTTCATTCTCCCAGTCCCTGCACTTGCCAGTAAAGACTGAGGCAAAAAATTTCATCAAGTACCTCAACCTTCTCCATATTCTGAGTAACCAGGTTTCCCATTTTCTTCTGGAGGGGTTTCATGTTTTCCCTAGTCTTCCTTTTATCACTGTCATACCTATAGAAGCTTTTCTTGTTGCCCTCGATGTCCCTGGCCAGATTTAATTCTATCACACCTTTAATTTTTCTAACCTAATCCCTGGAGGCTCAGAAAATCTCTTTTTATACCTCCCAGGTTACCTGTCCTTGCTTCCACCCTCTGTAGGCTACCTGTCTGTGTTTGAGTTCACCAAGGAGCTCCTTGCTCGTCCACACAGGCCTCCTGTCATTTTTACCTGACTTCTTCTTTGTTAGGATGGATCACTCCTGTGCTTGGTGGAGGTCATCCTTGAATATTAATAGAATCATAGAAGGTTGGAAAAGACCTCCAATATATTTGAGTCCAACCTTTGACTGAACACCACCATGTCAAATAAACTATAGCACTAAGTGACAAGTCCAGTCATTTCTTGAACATGTCCAGTGACCATGAATCTACCATATCCCTGGTCAGCCTGTTAAAATGTTTGACAATGCTTTCAGTGCAGAAATTCTTCCTGGTGTCCAACCTGAACTGCCCCTGGAACAGTCTGAGGCCATTTCCTCTTATCTGGTCACTTGTTGCCCAGGAGAAGACCCTGACCCTGACCTGGCTACAGCCTCCTTTCAGGCAGCTGTAGAGAGCAATGAGGTTCCCCCCTCAGCCTCCATTTCTCCAGCTTAAAAAACCCCATCTCCCCCAGCTGGTCCTCATATGACTGACTCTCTAGACCCTTCCCCAGCTCCATTGCCCTTCTCTGGACATGCTCCAGCCCCTCAATGTCTTTCTTGTCATCAGGGGCCCAGAACTGAACACAGGATTCGAGGTGTGGCAACACCAGTGCCAAGTACAGGGGGAAAATCACTGCCTTGGTCCTGCTGGCCACACTATTGCTGACACAGAATGCCAGGTGCCATTCTTGGCCTTCTTGGCCACATGGGCACAGCTGGCTCATGTTCAGCTGCTGTCAACCAGCACCCCAGCTGCTTTTCCACAGGGCCACTTTCCAGCCACTCTGCCCCCAGCCTGTAGTGCTGTTTGAGATGGTTGTGACAAACAAGCTTTCTTGGAGCCCTCTTCCCTCCATGGGTTTATCCCAAGCAGATCTCTGAAGAGGCTAAAGTTTGCTCTCCTGAAGCCCAGACTAGTGGTCCTAACATCCTACTTAGTTTTCAATCAAAGTTTTTTTGAAATCAGTTAGTTTTCCTTGAGTTGATCACTAGATAAATGTTGTTTAAAATTTCAGGACTGGTGTCACTCCTGTTATTGTGCTTTTTTTCCCCCTTAAGCATAAAAATGTAAAAGTCCTGTGTGTTATCTATCTGATGATAGAAGTCACTATTAATGAAGTATATAAAAGTGTATGAAGTATATAAAAGTAGCAACTTTTCCCTGTTCAGAGTATTGCAGTTGTCAATGTATGCTTTCAGAGACCAAGACATGCACTAAAGTCTCATTTCACTTTTTCAAAAGCTATTTAATAGTGCAGGCTATGTCAGATGGTGGAAACAGCAGATGATAATTATTTCATTTGTAACAAGCTGCATAGTAATCAATGTTCAAATAGAAATCAGAAGTCAAAAGGGGTTGCATCTTGTTCCATTGTTTTCTTGATGCCACTTATCTTACTTAGCATCGCTGTCTACTTTTGCCCACTACATTTGATAATACATTGGTTTTGCTCTAGAAGGCAAAATTTACTACAGAAGAGCAAGATTTCTTAAAAATTAAAATAAAAACAAAGAAACCCTTCCAAAACTCCACAATTTTCCCCCTTTTAAAAAATTTGCTCAGCCTCTTAAACGTATGATGTGAATACCTGAAATTTGGCTTAGAAATTCCTCTCTACTAGGGATAAGAATCTTTCAGAGTTTCAATGTAGACAGTTTGTTTGACCATGACTAAGTGAGAAACCTTTGAAAGTTTAATATGGTGAAGATGACAGCGGAAAAGGTTTCTGCTGTTGCTGTTTTGTTTTTTAACTCAGCAGTCTGGTAAAATTAAGTTTTTTATGACTCTATACATCATCAGCTAATGTGAGGTATCAACACTTCTCTGCAAGTAACTCAAATCCCTTAATTTCTCTGGGGAATTCGTCCCTCGTGCCACCCTTTACAAGCCTGTCTTTGGTTCCTAAGAAAGTGAGAGAATCTTCTTTTGAGCTTAGATAAAGGCTGCATTATATGAGGGCTTTACATATAAAAAAACCCTGTTATCATGGAGGAAAAATGCAAGGTAGAACCCTTGATAACTCATCTAAATGAAGGATTTTGCAGCCTGCTGTAAGATCTGAGGGAGTGTTTTTACTTCACATTCTACCTACTGTGTGTTGCTATTGAATTATTCTGAGTATTTAGTAAGATTGTGATCATTGCAAATCGGTTTGTCTTTGAAGCTGATCCAACTGTACCAGTTTCTGTCATCTAAGAATGTGTCCTGTGTTAATATGTCCTATGATTTCATGTCCTCAAAATATCCTGTAACTTTTTCTCTTATATTTCAAGCTGAATGGGAAAAACCTTTTGATCCAAAATACACTAAAATGAGCAAATTTTTTGTGGATGGAAACAAGGCTGTTGAAGTCCCGATGATGTTTGGAATGGGCCTGTTCAAGCACGGCTATGATGAGCAGCTGTCTTCCACTGTGGTGCAAATGGATTACAAAGGAGGTGCTTCAGCATTTTTTATTCTGCCTGATAGAGGAAGAATGAGTAAGCTGGAGAAAAGATTGTCTTGCGAACGTATGTTGAGGTGGAGGACATTAGTCACAAAAAGGTAAAATTCTGCAGTTCTTGGTTCAGATAGTAGGCAAGGAAACAAAGGAGCTGGGGTATAACACAGGGTCAGTATGTCATTTTTAGTTCTGCTTTAATCTACAGAAGAAATCCCCTGACCAAAGTTGAATCTGGCTCTTTACTGTGTTTTCACATTCGGTACTGCACACACTGAAAACCTTCACAGATTAGGACTTTTGCTATTTCTGCATTTTTTTTCCATCTTCAACCCTCAATAGGCCCAAGTTTTTGGACTTAGACCTCATCTCACTTTTTTGTGGGGAGGTCTTCTGCCTTCTCCTATTTACAAGTAAATGCCTACCCCTCCAGCCTTTTTTCTTGTCTCTTTCTTAATTTCTGCCTATTAAAATTAACAGTAATTGTACAGTTAATGCTGAAATAACAACTTCCATTCTGCAGTTGTGAGGGCAAAGATCAATGATAAGGGTATAGAGCAGAGCCATTTATCCAGGCTCTCTGTGGACTTAGGAAGGCAAAATTGCAGTAAGCTACACTCAATTCAAGGTAGCTTTGAGACTAGAAGGCAGAAAGTGTATATGCTTTCAAAAATTTGAGTCCTTACATTCAGTGTTGTGTATGGCAATAGTCTTTCTTAAAATATGTGTACAAGCATAGGTACAACACCTTTACAGTATCAAGCCCTTGTATTCATTCATGAATTTGATGTGTCACATTAGTGACCTTCACACATAGACATTTGAAAATCATGTTTTAGATGGTCCCTTCTCAAGACAAAAATTACGTCTGAATGCAGGAACCCAAAACTCTGATTCACTGTTAAATATTTTTAAAGGAATCTAACTTCTTTTTCATATGGGGGTAAAAAACAACAACAACAAAACCAGGAAGAACTGTGTCATTCTCTGTGCACCTTTACAGTTTTGAAACTTCTGGGAGTAGCTATGTGGTTTGTGACTACAGGACAAATAAGATGATGAATCAAGATCCTTATGAATAATTTTTGCCAAAGAATTGCCTTTACAATCATCAAGATGAATACTAAATACAACTGGAGGGATTTGTATTCCTTCTCTCCATCTTACAATATGAAAAAGAATCACTGTCAAAGACAAGTTTGTTTCATGCTCCTTCCTGTTTTTCACCATAATAAGTCTCCTACAAAATAATGACACAAACTCCTCCTTTCCCCTCTAGTTTTTAAAGCAATTAATTGCATCTGCTATTATTTGGAGTCTCTGGGAGGTCTTAATAAAGGAAAGTATTCTATGGAATAATTTAAAGGCTGTGGACTACCTATGTTTGTCACTTCTTTGCCTGTAAACTGATGTTGTTATTAGTGGCAGAAGTATTGTGAAGGACATCTTTCATTACTGTTGGCTGACAAAAAGGATAGTGCTGAAGTGTCACCAGTACAGACAGCTGAGATCTTTTAAATGGCTGAACTGTAGAGAAAACATCACTTTCACTTCTGGAAAGTGTATCCCGCTGCTTGCTTCCCTTAGCTGGTTGCGTTGCTACTGTCTGTCTGTGGCTTTCCCTTTCCGCTACATTGGAAGCAAGTGGGGGCTTCTGAAGGAGTGTCTTTAGGAAATAGGAAGGCAGATGATTCAGTGATAGCTGCATCCTCATTCAGGACAGCAATCAGCACAGACAGAAATCAGAGAGAAGTAAGAGATCAGCAACCTGTTATCAATCCACCAGCACTCTTGTTTCTGGATACAGCCACAGTTGCATTAGATGCAGGTGCAATGCTGGAGGTATGGGCCTTTTCCTTCCCACCTGCCCACTGGATGACTTTCTCTTTGGCTAGCTTCATTAAGTGCTCCACATCTCCCTGACCTAGAGCCCTGGAGAGTTGCCCTGGTTTCTCACCAGAAAATAGAACCTAATGTCAGCACTATCACTAACCTGTGTCTCATTATGCTGCTTCTAGCTGTAAATGTTGGGCTTTACTTCTGAAAAGTAATTGCTAGACACTTATGGGAAAAACAAGGAAGAAATGAGTCAGAAGCATAGAGCTTTGGTTAATTTATGGAAAGCAGCAATCTAGTCACTTAAAATTGAGTAAGTCAGACACTGGGCTTGACACAGAAAAATAATTATCTATTGACTAACTACATCCTGTAAATGTGCTTCTGTATTTTATTTTGCCGTGCCTTCTATCACTGCTTACAATTGTCCTGCTTCTTCAGTGGATATAGTTTTGTATTCTCTGTCCTGTTTTATATGATAAATACACAAGGCCAATATTTTTCCCCAAAAGTAACCAGTTAACTTGAATGTGTTCAGTTTTTTTGTGCTCAGCTTGAGACACCTAAAGGAATCTCTTGTTCACAAGGTGAATCCTCTGCATCCTCAGTAATGGCTCATGACTAAGGTGCTTCCAGCAGATTGCACAAAAGATCACTAACTTCTGAAAATGTACATCTCCTATGTAGGCAAGAGAGGGCCTGCAGGCAAAATGTCTTCAGGGAGAAAGCAAAATCAATTTGTCTCTTGTGAGTCTATGTTATTCTGTGATAACTGACCAAATGTTTCACCATATTCTTGCACTTCTTTTCTGGCAGCTCAGTAAATTTATATCTTCCGAAATTCACGCTTTATGGGACATATGACCTAAAAGATACCTTATATAAAATGGGCATTATGGATCTATTCACTGATAAGGCTGACCTCTCTGGGATCACTGGGCAGCCCCAGCACAGAATTTCCCAGGTAAGTCATACTGCTTTTAGTTTTATGGGGTCATGGTTACAGATACTTGCATCACTTCTGTACAGCTATTCATGGTGCAAAACTCATATAAAGAGGCTTTGCTTCACATGAAAAGGCAGTTGTTGGCATACAGAGTATTTTGTCCATGTTACTTGCACTGTGTGTGCAATTGGGTTGGAGCAATTTACAAGTCTGTAATTTTCAATCTAGGTTATTTTGACCTGCATGGGGCAACCTTATAAAATAGATATGACCAAATCATCATCTATCCACACCTTGGTACCCTCCTGCAGGGTGTTGTTACAGTCACTGCATGGCCGCCTCTGTTTGTGTCTGACTTCTTTAGCCTGCTTGTGTGCAAGTAGAGAGCTGTAGGGTGTATCACTGCTTGTATTTTATGGAGGTAAGGGGACAGGAAAAACACTGCTTGCTTTTAAACTGTTTGGGGGAAAGGAAAATGCAGTTATTGCAAACATTTGGCTTCAAGCATATGAACAATAACTGCCAGGTCTAGGCAAAAGCTACAGATAGGTCATGCTTCAATAAACCTAGAGTTTAAAGCTGACAATCAGTGCAAACTTAATTGTCTAATGAAGAAAACAACTGCCCTCATGACCTCAAGTGGACATTAGTGATTCAGGATCTGTCAGTGTCTTGATATTGAAAGGTAAAACTTTTGTGTTTCTCTGCTTTAACCCTCCATTTCTGGCCCTTCATCTTTGCCCCCATTTTTCCCAAAACATGAAGAAACATAGGAAACATAATTTCAAATTTCTATTCAATGGGCTAATCTGCATGCTATTTCTTCAACTAATATGAACTTCAAATACACAGTTAAATATGATCTTACTCTGTTAACATTTGGTCTAGCTGTACAGATCTCCATGAGTTGGATGCAAGGAATAAGAAAAGAAACAAAGCAAATATTTTCACTGGCAGGGACATGCCCCTCCACTGGAGTGCAAGGTTTCCTCTCTGGGGATAGAAAACTGTGCTGCATGTAGCTTGCTAAATTTTTTTTCCCCCCTAACTTTGCTGTCTTTAAGCAGTGGACTCACACCTGTCCATCTGATGCTTATTTCTTACTGATGCCTTTTCCTGGTCTTAAAATCAAGAATCAAACATGGTTAGAAGGGAAAAAGGGATTTTACCAGTGTATATATTTTAAGGATCCTTAGGTGCACCACGTCCAGGTGAAATGCGTTGAAATGCACACCACAATGCCCACCCCCAGAAGATCTGGTATAACATTATAGGTCTTACTAATTAGCATATCTATCAAAAATTCCCCACTCAGAGGCTTGAATGAGCCCCCCTCCCCAAGGAACCTTCCCCTGGATGGTTCTGTCTTAGTTTACAGAATGTGTTCTGGAGAGGACCTTGGGGTCTGGGGCACACTGATCCCTAACTACGAAGCTTCTAAAATGTTTAGTCTCCTAGCTTCACAAAAGAAGTCTAAGAATGTAGGCCAAAAAACACTAAGAATACAAAAGCTATAAAGAGGTATCTAAAAGGGGTATAAAAGAAAAGGCAAAAAATCATCATGGTATCATTACCAGTAACTTCTTCAGGCACTTTTAACTCTCATTCTTATTTAGATGACTAGTTTTGTACTCCTTTGATTTGTAAAATGTCTGTTTCTTCACAGGCTATTCATAAGGCTGTGGTAAAGGTGGATGAGACTGGCACTGAAGCAGCAGCTGCAACAGGCATGGAAATAGTGCCTATGTCCGTTCCAGTTATGGTTAGATTCGACAGGCCCTTCCTAATGGCCATAACTATGGAAAACACTATGCTCTTCATGGGAAAAATTGTGAATCCTCTGAAAAAAGATTAAGTTAATGTACAAGTTAGCTATGTGGTGATGACCACTCTTAAATCAAGTATTAGACCTGATGAGTATGGCATGGCTACAGAGAGGCTCTCCACCTCTTAACTGATGTTATTCACTGTTTTTTGTAGATGAGATTCTTCATCAATTTAAGTTGTCATAGTTTCATAGTTGCATGTTTGGTTAGGCCTTGCTGCTTTTTTTTTTTTTTTTTTTTTTTTTTTTTTTTTTAAGAAGGTTGCATTCATGCAGAACTGTCGTTCGCTCTGGGACAAAATAGGCCTGTGTGATACTGACAGCATTGATACATCCTCTAGCAGGGAAGATGAGGAGCATGTGGGTGGAGAGGGTTGTGTATGTCTGCTTCTTCCCTCATGGCTGCCTTCTCTCCTATTTTTTTCATGTTGACTGACAAATAGGTATAAGTTATGTCACTTTACTATTTGTGTCCATTCTCCTACCAACATGAAGTTCATAACTAGCATAGACCTTAACATGCATAATGCTTATTACCTTGCATAGTACCATTGTTGTCCCGTGAGTCTCTTACACCCTTGCCTGCCAGCTGTTGTCCCAACTTGGCTGCTGCAAAGGGGTCTCAAAGAAGGTGTGTTTTTCCCCTGCAGATATATACTCCCCTGCCTACCATTTCTGTGAAATCTACACTGTAGACTCATTCCATGGCAAACTTTAAAGGTTCTAAGAATTTGATCTAAGAAAAGAAGAGGTAGATGTGATCTCTGCAGTTTGGTACCCTGGAGCCAACCATTGTGAATCAATATAGCTCAGAGAAGCCAGAAGACTGCTTCTAGCTTATGCCTGCACCTAAAGTAGCTTCTAGAAGTTCCCAGGCAGCAGGAAGCACAAGCAATCTCCCCCTGGTGCCAGTGTCTGCACCATTACTCTCTGTACCTGGGAGATTACCCATGTTAGTAAGCGCCATTCCAGTATTGTTTGTAGGATCAAGCACCCTACCAATAACACCCATATCCCATCAGTGGCACTTGCCATGTCTCTTGATATAACCCCTTCTGTGTCCAGACTGTCCAGTAATACAACATTGGTACTCCTTTTCTCATCCGCTTCATGGTTAGTATAGCCACAATATTATAAAGAGCTGTTTTCACTATTAAGAGACACTATAATCAGTCACACTCATAATGAACATGCTTATTTTATTTCTTTGTTCACTTTCTTATCTATTTTTTTTCTTCTGGTTTTTACAATATCTATCATTATTTTATTTCTTTGCTCACGTTCCTGGTATATATCTGATCTCTGGTTGCAGGAGGGGTAAATTATTGACTAAAGTGGGTTAGTCTGTTAATAGATATTAAGCACTTACACCAGTCTTTGTACAGCCTTGAAATATGCAGACAAATATACTATGGTAGAACAACAACAATGAATAAACATGACATTAAAAAGTTTCTAATTTTGCTATGTTACTTCTATAATTCAGAGTTAAGACTTAAGTATGGTTCAAACACCTTTTTTTTTAGTGTGTCAACAAATAATTATTAATTTACTGCTCATATACATTAGATTGGCACAGTAATGCCAGTAAGGATTTTCAGAAAGTCCTCTGCCTTTAGCCTGAGCAATAAACAGTAAGTTATCTCTGCTAGGCAGAGAACCTTTTGGGAAGGCTGGGCATTCATTTCATGCAAAGATGTTTATTTCAAAGCCTTTAGAAAGTGTGCTGCTTCTACTTGATCAGGTGTGTAGCTTGTGTGTAGCTTCTTCTCAGCTCTCTTCTAAAAAGCTCTCTCTTGACTCCCTCTAATAGCTACTTTATCAGTCTTGGCATGTGTTTTGAGTTGTAGTTTCTGTTATTCCATAAAAAACTACAGGCCATCTGTATCGTACCTTTTTGGGTTTTAATAGATTACAGCAGGGAAACAAGAAAAGTGCTTAGAAGCTGTCAGCTTTCTGAGGAGGAACCCACTTCCAAGTTAAAATCCCAGTGAAAAAAAACTCATCTCTATGGCATTCAAATAAGGCAATAATAAATTTTGTATTTTCCAAACTGAAAATGAGATGTACTAAATTTGCCTATATCACTGGATCCACAGCAAACCAAGACAGGGTACTTTTCTACAGTTTCTTACAGATATTTTTAATCCACACCAATCTAAAGGCACTGCAGATTTTCCTAGGTCACAGATAGTTTTCTGACATAACCAGATCTTGCAGCTCGCTTTCCTGTAAAAATGTACAGCAATGCATTTGGAAGTAAATCCAAGAAACCCTAACTTGAAAAGGGGGGGAAAAAAAGCACATTCACACAGAAAACTAAACTAGAATTAAAAAGAAACATTTCAGAAATAGAAGTCATTATCAGATCAGGGAATGCCCCCTTGCCAAAAAGAACAATCCCAGAGCATTAAATTTAAAACTGTAATTAGAAAGGACAAGGACAACTTTGAGGGAAAGAAACTTGCAGAAGTCATGCCACAAAATAATATACTCTTTTTCAGAAAGATTATTTCAAAGAGCCTGAGGGGCCAGTAGATGTTCGAAGTGTAAAAGAAATGTTCAAGGGGGGCACTGGCAAAACAGAAAAGTTCAGTCCGTTGCACATGTCCTTCCTTTGCAGTGGTTGGGCTTAAACCCCTATTCCAAGTTGAACTAACAATAGAAGAGTATTCAGGGGGAAAAAAATGTAGTCAAAGAACAAGTAACAACATATTACTCTGATTGTTTAGTATGTGTGCAAGAGCACTTATCTGTCTCAAGGAAAATGTTAAGCTTTCCACACTGATGCAACAGTTAAATTGTCTCCATACCACAGTAATAGGAAGTGACAAGTTCAATGTTCAATTTTTTCAAAAGTATGCAGGTGAGCATCTGAAGTGCAGAACAGTTAGTTCAAATTCAGTTTTTGTGAAACTGCTGAATTTGTAGTTCTATGAAGAAGTATGACAAAATATTGAATAACAAACATGACTGTCATAGAAACATAGAATCTTCTAGTTTGGAAAAGACCCTTAAGATCAACTCTAGCCCTTAATCTAGGACTGTCAAGTCCAACCCTGTCGCTAAGTGACACGTCCACACATCTTCAAAATACTACCAGGGGTCGTGACTCAATCGCTTCCCTGGGTAGCCTTTTCCCATGTTTGACAACCCTTTCCATGAAGAATTTTTTCCTAATACTCAATTTAAACCCCCCCACCAGAGCAACTTGAGGCCATTTCTCTTGTCCTATCGCTTGTAACTTAGGATAAGAAACTGACCCCACCTGGCTACACCTTCCTTCCTCCTTTTAGAGTTGCAGAGAGTGATAAGGTCCCCCCTCAGCCTTCTTTTCTCCAAGCTAAACACCCCAGCCCCCTCAGCCACTCCCCATATGACTCTCTAGACCCTTCACTGGCTCCTTTGCCCTTCTCTGGACATGCTCCAGCCCCTCAATGTCTTTCTTGTCATCAGGGGCCCAGAACTGAACACAGGATTCAAGGTGCGGCCTCACCAGTGCCAAGCACAGGGGGACAATCACTTCCCTGGGCCTGGTGGCCATACTATTGCTGACACAGAATGCCAAGATGCCACTGGCCTTCTTGGCCACCTGGGCACAGCTGGCTCATGTTCAACTGCTGTCAAATGGCATCCCCAGCTGCTTTTCCACCAGGCAGCTTTCCAGCCACTCTGCCCCCAGCCTGTAGCTTTGCAGGTGGTTGTTTTGACTTGATGCTTTGGGACACAGTTTCAAAGGCTTTACTAAATTCCAGGTACACAACATCCACAGCCATTCCTCATTCACTCAGCTGGTCACCTTGTCAGAGAAGGAGGTCAGGTCAGTCAAGCAGGACCTGCCTTTCATAAACCCGTGCTGGCCAGGCCTGATCACCCAGTTGTCCTCTCCATGTCATGGCACTCAGGAGGATCTGCTCCATAACCTTCCCTGGCAATGAGGTCAGGCTGACTGTCCTGTAATGCCCCAGATCCTCCTTCTGGCCCTTTCTGTAGATGGGCAGCACATTTGCCAACCTCCATTTGTCTGGGACCTCCCCTGAGAGCCAGAACTGCTGAAATGATTGAAAGTGGTTTGGTGAGCTCTTCCACCAGCTCCCTCAGTACCCTTGTGTGTGTCTAAGTGGTGCAAGAGGTTGCTGACTCTTGGATTATAGGGGCTTCATTCTTCCCCTGTGCCTGCCTTGCAGCTCAGGGGTCTGGGTACCCTGCGAACAACTGGTATGAATATTAACAACTGGGGCAAAGAAGGCACTCAGAATCTCAGCCTTTTCTTCATCCATTGTCACAATCTTCCCTCTTGCATCCAATAAAGGATGGAGATTCTCTTTAGCTGCTTATTGCTAATGTATTTATAGAAACATTTTATTGTCTTTTACAGCAGTAGCCAGAATCCTTTGCTAAAGAATTCTTTGAAAGAGTTGATATGTCCACGTATTATAATGGTTGGGTTGGTATATGTTACATACTTCCGAAAACTTACAAGGTTCCTCAGGACAGGAGCTAAAAACAATCGTACACTAGCAGGGAGGGAATAACCTTTATAAGCAATGAGTTCAGGTGTGCATTATTCAGAGAAGTCAGAGATGATGTGGGACTTTAATAAATTGTGACATGACACATTTTGCTCATGGTTTCACCTTGTTCATTGGGAAGGCTCCCACAGTATGCAGTGGCTGGCTGATCAGAGGAGAATCACTGTCACTAAATACGAGACAAAGAACACAAGGAAAAAAGCCCTTGGTTTATACTTGGCATGATGCCACTCAGGACAGCGATTTTGCAGTGATGCTGGATAGGCCCCTGAATATGTCTTTCCTGTGCTCAGTGACAAGGAAAAAGGAAACCAAACAGTGGGAGATGCAGAGAAAGGGAGAGAGAGAAAGGAAACCTCCATGTGCCCCTGTTCCATGATATGCCCACAAGGCATGCTGGATACTGAACTACATGAATCTTTAGTCTAAGCTGAAGGTACCCATTTTATGTGGCTTATAGGATGGGTTATGTGTATATATACACTATATATGTATTCTACTGTGCATCTATAGGCTCTACTTACAGCCAAAGCCTAAGTGGGTTTTTTTCCTTTTACTTTGCCCGAGCGAGTCCAAGACCTTTTAGGGCATTTTTATTTCCTCAGTTAACAGCAACACTTGTCTCAGCTCAGCGGTTCAGTAGGAAATTACTAAAAATCTAAGTCAACTTATATGATTCAGTAGTTTAGGAGCATTCATTATATAAAAAAAAGAAGTGTGGGTTTCTTTGAGAGTTTTAAAGGGTCTTTTCATCACTTTGATTGGTTCAAGTAGGTGAATTTACATTTGCCTTCATATTTGCAGTTTTGGTCTTTTTACAACCATTAATTATACTTCTTACAACCACATGAATGTCTTGCTATTTACCAGTGAACCTTCACAAAGATTCTAACCAGATCTATTATATCCCTTATTTAATGTTTCTGTGTCTTGTTCTTTTATTTCTCCATCAAATGTATGTATATTTTTTTAAACAGGAAATCTCATTGGTTGTTGGTTTTTCCCGTAAGATTCATAGCAAACTTGAATAAAATTTACTTTTTAATGTGAATTAGCTCTCAGTATACCAGTTCTAAACTGTTTTTCCTTGACATCTATTACCTTAGAGTATATGATAAATCTGGTTTTAGTTCACAATAAAAGGCAAATAAGAATAAAACTATGAGTGGCAAAATAATGATATCCTCATTCCTCGGGTCCTCTACAACTGATGCAGAGGATTTTCCATCCTGACTTGAAGAACTGAGTGCACGATCGAAACTTTCTTGTAAACAATTGTTTTCTTTCCAGTCAAACTTTTCTACAGTTGACTTTAAATAATGTCCATAGTCCCTTATTTGTATTATCTTCACATAAAATAAATCGCCTTTCTCTCCCAAGAGAAAGTTCAATACATTGAATTTTCCACAAGTTGTGATAAAAATTTAAATTCTCAGTAAATTGACTAAAAATTGTTTTGAATTTTGTTTTCCATTTTATTGTTAAATAACAGAAAAAACGATCACTTCATATTATCTTATAAAATAAAAATTAGCACGGAAAATTTTCATCATTTCTCTTTCAAAACATTGACAAAGTCAAATATCCATGAAAATGTTAAGGTTTCTCTGACTTTGCTTTCTTACATGGAAATTACTCTCTCAGAAAACTTCCAAGAAGCTTTTCCGAGAAAGGATTTTTAAGTGGAACATTAACAGTTACAGGAAGAATCTGGGTACTTGTGCAATCTAGGAAAGTTTCTCAGGTGTGGAAAGCATTGTGCATTTGTGAAGTAGGTTGTAAGTAGTAGAACGAGCAAGCAGAACACTGAAATTATAGCTTGTATATAACCCTATTACCATCAAAGATAAATAGGGACCTCCAGCCCAAAGGATTTAGGGACTTCTTAGCTTTGGCTGGCCACTGAATGCCTACAGAGCAGTAATAAAAATAATTACTTTTACACTAAACTGTGAACGGAAATGTTTAGAGAATGCTGGTAGATAATTTCCTCCTTTGTAGACAGTGAATCCTCTTAGACATAGTCTTGGCTTCCAGGATTCTGTTTCTGGTGAGAAGACCCTATTCACTATGCTTCAGAAGTTACTTCAGGAAGGATCCCAATAGTTCAGAGATTTCCGGAGATCAGGGAAGACTAAGTGCCATCTCTGCTGTAATATTTGGGTGTTGGGTTTGGAGCTATATTAATTATGTGTGTGGAGGCGAATTAGAAAAACAAACGTGTTTGTTAAGAGATTAATTCAATCATCATTAGTTGGAGAGTCGGAGCAGTCACAAAGGCCAGAGACCGGTTCAAACTGGTTTTCATAATCCCCACCCACCTAAGTTCTACCAAAGGCATTAATTTAAAAACATTGCAACATCAAGGAAAAAAAATACTCTCACTGGATGATCAATGAACCTAAGAGCAGGACATCATCACCTAGAAGCTCTTGTGACCTGATTAACCTTTTTGCTCTCTACAGCTGAGCCCCATTCTTGCTGACCCCATCCGTAGGAGTGTCATAATGCTCTGCTGCTCTATGCAAGAAGACGCCTGGGTATTCTGTGAAAATCGGTCTGGGCTTTCCCTGGTCCCCAAAGGCTGAGTTTCAATGAAGGGTTTTGCTGTGTCTCCTTTGGGAATGCCTTTCTCTATAATTCTTCAACAGGGTCTATTTGCCATTTCTCTCCAAGCTAATGGAGGAAGCAGGGGTAGAGGAATGGTGTGCCAAGATGAGAGTGCTCTGCAGGTGACCCTGTGTGTGATGTGAGGAAAGGCAGGAAAAGAATGTCAGAGGAGATATTAGTATGTAGGAGACAACACTAGACAGGGTATTGTCAGGTTTGGATTAGGGAAGTTTTGTCACATTTCCATCAGTTTTGCTGTTAAAAGTAACAGATTTGAGATGATTGTGGTTGATTACATAGGAAAATGGCTTTGTTTAATTTGTCTGCATATTGATCTAGAGTATGATTTTTAAAAGCTACTTGGAGTTGGTGTAAATCTTCTCCCAACATGGTTAAAAGCAGTGGCCACAGAAAAATTTAATCTACTCGATATCAATTCAAAATAAAATTGAGACCTGCCTCCCTTCTGCACTTGTTCCCTGGTGAATTCCTGTGTTTGTACCCTCATTTTCAGCAGAGCTGTTCTGTATGAGTAGGGAGACTGACAAGGTGTAATAAACAAGACAAATTGACTCTGTGGCTTGCAAGACCACTTTCTGCATCCTTTTTTTGAGTGTTAGCCAAAATCCATATGGTGTGCTTGGACAGCTGAGCTTCTGAGTCACACAATAATGTCATTAGTGTTTACTTCAATCCACTTTGATCAGCCTTACTTGATCAGCTGCATTATTAAAGGTAGAAATTTAATTCAGTATCACTCAGGAGTACACAGGAGGTAAAGAATTCAAATGAGATGGTCCCAGATAGCAGGGTCAATGGACCAAATGGGAAGGTGAAGAAGAACTTTTTAATGAAGGCTTTCAGAATAATGTTAGTTGCTTAAGTCTTGAATTACTCATTGGGATGGTTCTTGTTAACTATATTTTCATGTTGTATAGACACACATTTATTAAAATTTTAAGTACTATATTGCTGTTGGAAACCCATAATTAATTGATTAATTCCTTTCTTTCTTTAACGCAAGAACATTATTAGGAAAGAAGGACAGACCAGTAGTTACAAAGCATTGGGTTGGGACTTGGGAGTTTCTGCTTCCCTTCCCAACTCAGTCAGAGGTTCACATTGCAGAAACCTATCTTCTGGGCTGCTTACAGATACCCACTAGGACTGACCATCCTTCCTCTCTTAGCTTACATAGTCAGAGCAGGAGTTAGGTGCCTTACCATAGGTAAGCGATATGATTTTAAAAGCACAATACTGGATGGGTAATAGATTAAGAGGTTCAGGTGAAACAATCCCTGCTGGCATGATGCTTGGGTCAAACTGAAAGGTGAAAAAAATTTCAGCGAGCACAGTGGTCTTATCCTTCTCTATTTTCCTGTATAAGATTCTTATGCTGTAGGTGCTGGCAACAGATATTTGCATTTTCTAGACATGAAAGAAAAATGTCTGGTATAAGGATTGGCATGTGCAGTGTCATGTGGTGCATACTGGTTAGTAATACTTGCAATACTTGGGTGTGCTTAATCACCTGTCCCCATGCTTTAATGCACCTCAGTAACTACCACCCCTTGAATACAAGTGCTAAGCATACCAGGAAAGAAGACACTTTCTGTAAAGTCCAGAGGACTTTTTATGGAAGCTTGCAATTGAGGAAACTTTCAAACTTCACTTTGAAGTTGTATAAAGCTGCATTCTACAGACCACAGATTTTCAAATTGTGTATCACTGTTACCAAGGCAGGTATCCTGTCTTCATTAAACTCAATAAAGAACTAAAACAATGCTTAAGACCTTTAAAAGTAATTTTCTATTTTCACACCATCTAATCTCAGTGAGGAAGTTAGATGTGCCTTTTTTATCTTACAGATGAGAAAACTGAAGCCTATTAGTGCTAGTGATATTCCCAAGGTTAAAACTAAGCTGCTCAACAGAAATAGCCATCTATCCCGAATTTTCAGTCCAGCAGTTCCCTCATTAGGCGGTCCATACCAACCTGAAGTCAGTCCAGTATCCTGAGCAGTACTTGGCCAGTGAAAGATATTATTGGAGATCTTTATGGTCAATAAGATTATTTTGTCATCTATCTTGGTGGTTAGAAGGAAAAGAAAGTAGAATGCATACTATTTTTTCACAATATCCCAGATAGAAATCATCCAGATATTAAAACCTTGGTAGCTCTTTCATTATTAATATTAGTCTTACATAAGTATTCTGAAAAGAAAATCCATGGTAAAGCTGTTACATGCAGAAATAATGAAAAATTGGCTTTCTTTTGAAAGATTCTGGAGCCTAAATAAAGGTTTCTAATGTTATTAAGGAGCAACCTGCCTACTCTCCTGCCCCTTTTATAGGAGGCTGTGGTTCATGTGTCATACCCACCAACCTGCACACACTGAAGCAGCAATAGGGGGTTCAGTTGTTCAGTTGTTATTGGTGCACCATACATGTAACACACCTGCTACATTTAGTGTATAATTTGCAACTGGAATTGGTTTTCCAGCTGAAGAATTATGATGAGTGTTCACTATTGGTCATTGCCATTGGTAATTTTTTTTAAATTCTCGTCCTTGTTACCTACTTAGTTCATATGAATGATGCTAATTCAAATGAAAAAACATATTGTGAGCAGGACTTCTCCTTGTGCATGTTTTCCTCACTATATATACACTATATTTCATCCTAATTTCACAGTCCCTTTCCAAACTACTGAATTTTGTCTTTCTGACAAGACAGTGGAGGAGATTCTTCAAGAAGTATTGAAAGCATGGCATGACCCCGTGAGCAGATTGTGCCTTTATTCTTCATTATATAGCTCATCCTACTAGAAAAAACATAGTTCACCAGACATGCATACATCCCCAATCTCAGCAATTTTCCCTGCACTCTGAATGCCTGATCCTTCCCAATGACTATTACATAAGACTATCAGCAAGGAAATGGAGGGGAAGGCAATGTCCATTTCCTTCCTAATTCCATACTCCATTTCCTTCTTATTGCTGCTCTGTCAATATACTTGTGGTCTGTATTCTTTACACTAAAAAGTCTTTGTGTAAGATATGACATAATAGGTTTATAGGTATAAAATTTTTTTGATATTTGAAGTAACTTGTGTGTCTATGAGCCATAATCCCAGAAGAGCTTTTATTGTTGCTAAATTGACATAAAAACTCTAATTTCCTTACCTAAGGTGTAGAAGGATAACAAGAACAAGAAGGATAACGAGAAAGTTGAGTGGTTCTCTTGTCATTGAATATACCAGCTACTGGTTAATTAAGAACTCTTTAAACCTGCTTTGGAATGTTCTACTCAAAACAAAACAAACTGTCAATAAGATGTTTGCAAATACATGAAATTGAAATATATATATGGCTCTATTTCTTCTAAAGATGTCAAAATGTGATCTGGGGTGTGGTATAGAAACTGATCTGCATGAACTATACAACAGTAACATGGACTCGGGCAATGTAGACTTCGTAGTGATTTTATCAGAAGGAAAAAACCACATCTGTTTGGTTATTTCCATATTCTGTACTTTTATTCCTATAAAAAATAAATAGGATAGGAAAAGATCTAGCTCTGTAGATAAATGATTAGTATGAAGCTGGTTGACATGGTTTCATGACTTAGAGTTGAAACTGTGGTCAGTAGGGAGGTGGGACTGTAATGGCTCATGGCAGTGTGTGGAAAAACCGGGCATGCGTGTGTCTGTCTGCTCCTCAGTTTAGTTTCAAGCTGCTGTAGCACCTTATTTCTGCTGCTATAGTGAAATAATAAGGAAATGCCTTGTTAAAGGTTAGCTTAACATTATTAAAAACAAAACAGTAATTACAAGGCACACAAATGAAAGAGAAAACAAGAGGCTTATAACCATTTTGTAACACAGTTTGCCCTTGACCACAACGACCTGTTATTCACCTGGGCTTTGATTAGTAAAATAATCTCTGTGTTTGTGACGTTTACAGCCAAAGTTAGATGGAACAAGTAAAAAGGGAAGGGGGGAAGGGGGAGAGGGGGAGAAATATAGAGGAAAACAAAGAAGGGGAGTGTCCAGACAACATTTATCTATGTTCTGTCTCCATGTTTATCTATGTTTATAACAACAAAATTACACATGTGAGTAAACAAGTACAAAGAAAAGAGTCATCATTAATGGGGAAATGTCTTTCATGTCACCACTCAATCACGGTCTTTGTTGTTAACTGGAAAAATTCAGTCATCTTGATCCATCAGCATTTCATTCCTATTGGGAAAAGTTAAGACAGAAGCAGCTCTTGTTTTCCTTTGAACAATTTAAAAGTGTGTGAGAGGGCAAGGAGACTGAGAAGTGGGTGCGCACATGCAGTATGCAAACATGTGGGAGTAAACAGCCTGCTACTTGTATTCCCGCCACCTGCCCGAGGCAGTAACTGAGATGCACATAGAACTGAGATAGATGAAGGGACCACATCAGCCAGGGTGGAAAACCCATCATGGAAACGTATCCATCATATACCCTCTCAGTGGTATTAAGCTACAGAGTGAGAAGGTACAGGCAATTACTTTGTCATCCATATACAGGCTGAGGATCATGCAGAAGATTTGTCTCTGGATAGATTTTGGAAGAGCACCAAGCTGATGTGATACGTGGCTGTGAGCTCCATGTGTGCTTCACGGCACAGAAAGCCTGACTTCTGGCATTGAGAGTTAGCATCTGTTTCCAGTGATTCCAGGCACAACCTCCCAGTTTCCAGTAGGGTCCTAATCACATAACGTTTGCACTTAAGCTCCTCCGCACGGGCAGAGGCAACAGAGAGGATGTCACAGCTGCTATCAAAATGGCTGAAGATCATCAGCTTCTTTGGCTGAGTAACAGAGATGATGCTTGCGAACCCTGTTTCATCAATATTTGCTTTGTTTCCTCCTTTTTTCTGGTTGGCTCTAATTTTTATCAGGTCTGTGTAATGTTTAACATCTCTACTTAAGCAGAAGATGATGTAGCAGTATAAGTAACAGCGTGGGGAACACCATGGTCAGCTGAATGCAACAGGGCTTCTGGTTTTGTAAGTATTACACATGCATTTTTCTTACAGACTTGCAAATAATGCTTTCTGCAGTCAGTGGAACTTTAATATTAGGTTAATTTCATTTGTCTGCTTGTGATTTGGTTCTGGATGTTGCAATGAAATATTAACCAAGCAGACGTTCAAGGGACCAGTGGGACCTGCTGTTCTGGGGGAATATGCTTAGACTGAAATCAAACTAAAAAACCCTTTGAAGTCATGGGGACTTATTAAGTACTTGTTAAAAGAGAATACTGATGTAACCACCTTTCAGGTTGGAAACAGCCTTCACAGTGACTTAAAATTTTAAAATTACAATAATCCCGCTAGTGACTGAACAACCAGGTCCAATTTAAAAACTCTTCTGGGTGACTTAATTTATAAAGCAACAATTGAATTGCTAAGGCCAGGTTCTCTAATTAGGACTGGGGTGAGTGTAGGGGGTGGGTGGAAGGTCACAATTTAAATTTAATCGCCCCTTTTATTCCCATAGACAAACTAATATGTGGTCTGGAAGAGAATTATTTTCTGAACTTCCATTTTGCATAAAAAGTACTTCCAGATTTAACAAAGCCCTTCCAATTTTTTCAGCTTTGAAATGTTAATAAAAATAATGGTGTCAGAAATTTTCTAATCTCAAAATGTTGAAATTACTGTGATTTTCATCTCTAAAGGGAAGATTATGTGAGGAAAGCCTGATGACAATATTCAGTGTTTTTGATGGAAGTACTTAATTTAGATTTCTGTAGAGAGCTATGATACCAGGAGAAATTTTTTAACTGATCTGTTACAGCAGAAGTTAAAAACAGAGCCATGCCTAATATAAACTTGCTGCAGAAAAAAACTCCAAACCATACTCTTTACTTCAGAAATTCTTTAAAATTTACACTAAGCTCTGTATGGACATAGGAAGTAATCATGGATAGAAAAAAATATTTTTTTCTTTTTCACTTAAGTTTGCAATATCTCAAACAACTAAAACAAAACAGACTATGACATATTAAACATCAAATACTTTTGAGACACCTTTTGTACTATATAATTTCTTCTCTTTTTCCAAAGTACATATGTGTTGTTTGGGTTTTCCTTTTTTTTTTTTTTTTGTCTCTGAAGAAGAGGCAGAGTTCTGCTCAAAAGAGATGCAAATAGTTGACTCTTATGCCTATCTAGGGCCATACTCCATCTTTTGGTTTAAGGAAATTCAAATTCAGTGTTATCACTTGTTACTGCGGGTCACTGCAGTGGGCCCTGGCTGATCTCAGGCAGACTCAGCATACTCAGATCCTAGCAAATATGAGAACACACAGCTATCTATATGTTTGTTATGGAAACAAGACCATCAACACAAAAACAAAACAACTGGTTAATCACTAAGAATCCTTGAACTTGGGCTGCCCTCAGAAACTCTAAATCTTTAGATAGTATGTACAGTCATCTTTCACATCTAGGAATGAATATAGGACCAAGAGAATTTTACTGTGGCAGGACAAGGGAAAATACATTCCTGAAAGAAAAGAATATAAACAGGTTGTATTGGCTGGAAACCAGAAGAGGAGCCATGACAGTAGAAAAGTTCTAGAAATGTTTTCACACAGAAGCTGCCAGAGCAAAAAGCTTATTTTCATTGATTGCTTGTTACAGTTCTGAAGAGGGTTTATATGAGATGTCTCCCCAGAACTGCAGGGAACCGAATTCAGTAAACCAGAGACTTGTCCCAGCTCCTATGGAGAGCAGGGGGCTCATGTGAAATATATCATGTCAGCTTTAAGAGAACAAGCATAATGAAGAAACTTGTCATCTCCAAGGGAATTAATCTGTGTCCTTTGATTTCCAAATGGGATCACTGATCCTCTTTCTCTTTGACCCAGGTCCTTCCCACATCCCATGCAGGTTAACCCACAGTGAGGGGCAAACCACCATTTAAGAAGTTACAAGCACTTGTTGCAGCTCCCCCAAAAGGAGGATTCCTTCATTCCAAACATGCACCTCATTATCTGATGCAAACCTGCTGCTTGCCACATGTCATTGTGCCCACCTTTGTGTGCACTGCTGTCATGACACAGGATGCTCCAGGCTTTTGCCTTGAATTTTGCCTTGAAGTTCATATAGATGACCTTCTTCCATCACTTAGCAGCTGTGGCCAGTAACTGGCCATGTGAGTAAGTAACCACAAAGCAGACAGGGATGTGAATTTAACAAGAACTGGATAATCCATGATAGCTGTCTGTCCATGAGCTGCTTCCCTGAGGAAAGTGAGGGAATTTACCCCAGTTCCACTGAATAATGAGCTGCCTCATATTTCCTTACATTTAGCAAATTGTGTTTGGGCAGATGCTGTGGAGTATTTGTCTTTGAAACCCACACCCTGTCTTGCCTCGCAATAATTTGTTTGTTTAGATGTACCCTATAAGAGACAGTGTTTTGGGAAGATAATGTCATTGTTAATAAAGATTATTATGGACTGTAGCTTTATATTTTCATTGCCAATGGAAAAAAGTATTGTCTTTTCAGAGCAGTTACCATGAAATATTATGGTCTTATTATGCCTGATATTTTAATCTATAATTTGGTTGAATTTGTTAAATAAATTTGACATTGTGCCCATGAGAACTTTAAGCATCCTAAGTACATTAGATATTTATAGTTGAACTATGTAACACTTATGCTAAAAAACTATTCATTATTTCTTACTACCAAGCACATCATTACCATCTGCTCATTTAATGACTGTTTATTTTGTGACAGAATAATTTGAAAAGAAGATGAAGTGTCTCCTGTGCCTGTGTTTACTCCTTGCTGTTCTTTGTGCTGTAACCCATTGCTGCCCTGAAGATATTTGCCATGAAGTCAACAATACTAATCTGCGTGATGGAAGAGAAAATTTATTAGCATATAGCTGTGACAAGAAAAGCTCTAACTATGCCGATTTTGTATTTAGATTTTACAGGCAGGCTACATCAAAAGAAGCTGATAAAAATGTTTTCTTTTCTCCCATGAGCATCTCCACTGCCTTTGCCATGCTGGCTGTTGGTGCTAAGTCAACCACTCTGTCTCAGATTTTTGAAGGACTGGGCTTTGATGACCTGACTGAGACTCGCATACATGATGTACATGAAAGTTTTCACAAAGTTTTGTCAGTACTGAACTGTGCTGATGTTAATATCACATTAAATATAGGGAATGCCCTTTTTACAGCTACTGGGTATGAACCACAGGAATCATTTTTACAAAATACCAAACAATTTTATGAAGCAGATTTTTTTCCTAGTGATTTTCATAAACCAGAAGAAGCTAAGAAGCAAATCAATAAATATGTAGAGGAGAAAACCAAGGGTAAAATTCCTGAATTAGTTGGTCATCTTGATCCAAATACTGTACTGGTTCTTGTTAACTATATTTATTTTAAAGGTAAGATATTTAACATACTATTTCAATAGATTTTTTGATACAAAATAAAATTTTAGGGAACTTCTGATGATTTATTACCAGAATGACTATTTAGGAAAGAGCTAAACCATGCAGGACCTTTGAAGTAAAGATTAGATCTGGCCAGGATCAGAGTATCTGATTGTTGAGAAATACTGATTTCTTGGTTTTGATCCAATTTGCTTGAAAGCTGTGGACAGAGAAGTTCCACACTAGTGGATGCCTCAGAGACAAGGATCCACATAGTCTCACTGGTCTGAGGCCATAATGACTAAAGATGTGTCCAAGATCTCTATGCTGACTGTACATGACAGTCAGACTTGGTGGACTGACATCCTTGCACAAGGGCCCCAGCTTTATGGTAGATCTGCTAGGTGCTCTGCATGAAAACCTGGGACATAGTATGTTGAGGATCTGTGCTTCTGGAGCCTTACTCAAATGTGATATATGCTCAAACGCTTTAACTGCTGATGAATTCCCCACCAGGCTGAGTGCAGTCAGCTTGCATGGCCTAACAGAAAAGGCATCAGAAGGTCCTGTGACCGATTGCTTACATGATTGCATTTAAATGGCATAAAAGGCATTACATAGGGTTACAGTAGAAGAAGGACTCTCAAATGGTCATCAGCCTTTGGTTGTTCTTCAGCAAGACATGACATGCTCACACTAACTATGATGAGCTTACTGCACACCATGTGTGATGGAGGAGGTTGAAGTGATTTAGTGAGCCTCTTCTCCCATCAATATACCTCCAGTGTCCTACATTAATTCTGGTCTAATATAGATGAGTCATTCTTTATGATCTTCACGTTTGAGTGCAACAACATCTCTTTTTCCCCATTAGCTGCCTGGGAAAAGTCTTTTGATCCTTTGCGTACATATGAGGATGATTTTTTTGTGAGCACAAATGCATCTGTTAGAGTCAACATGATGCAGCGTGATGGTATCTCAAACAGCTACTATGACCAGGATCTCTCCTGTGTGGTGGTAGAGCTGCCTTACCAGGGCACTGCACGAGCATTGCTTATTCTGCCCGATGATGGAAAGATGAAGCAAGTGGAAGATGCTCTCTCCAAGGAAACTATTTGTAAATGGGATAGCAAACTTGTGACCAGGTAACTCTAGGTATATGGATTGCTATATTTGAGGACACATCGCTGCTTTTAAGAGAAAATGCCAATTTCAGATCACCTCCTACTGGACATAATGTCCTGATTTCATAAAGGGAAGTTTTAAGCAATTCTCCAAATGAGTCAGAGCAGAGCATAGTCACTAAGAAACTGCAGGCTCTGTGACCTGACAAGGGGTCACAGCATTTTAACAGCTGCCTCAAGACTTGCTTGGCTACTTTTTGACTCCTCTTCTTTCATGGTGTTAACATGATTCATTTCCTTCACCATGTCTTAGATTTTATCCTCCTTTTCCCTTACTTTAGGCTTTCCACTAGTAGTCTCCTTACTCTCTGTAACCCTCTAGCCAAAACCTCTACTAGCTGCGTATGTGGCACTGGGATGAAAGAACGACAATGAAGAAATTTGTTCCTTTTCCCAAAATCAAATAGAGAATGTAGATACAAGAAGATGGTGCATCTCTCAGGATGCCAGAATTGCTCAAGGAATACAAAGGCTACCATCAAACAAATTCGCAATCAAAAGAATGCTTTCAAGTGTCGCTGAGTTGTGTGCTATCCACCCTGCTGGCTGAAACGAGGCTGCAAGGGCTCACTGCTCTTCTGTTTCCTTTGACCAACAGGAGATTAAGTCTGCAATTACCAAAGTTTTCTATTAGTGGGTCTTACGATGTTAAAACCCTGTTTGAGCAAATGGGCATCACTGAAGTGTTCTCAGGTAATGCTGATCTGTCTGGAATTAGTGGCAATCAAGATCTCCAGGTTTCACAAGTAAGTAGACAGAGCTGGTGATGGGAAGGTGGTTGGTTGTTTTGATCATTTGTGTCTGGGATTTTTAAAGACTTTATTTTCCTCTTTATATTACTGAAGTTATACGTAAATCTCACAATGATATGTAGGGGCTTGGTCAGTAACTGCACTTTTTTTGCAGAAAGAATCTGCTGGCTCACTTTTTTATTACTTTAATACTGTTATTAAAAAGCTGGCTATTAAATATATAGAAAAATTGGACAACATTTTAAATGACTTCTTGGCACTGGAATATAATAGTTTAATGAAATGGTGTCAAGTAAACTACAAATGAGGAGTTCATTATGATATTTGTGTTGATTAATACCTCATTTTTGATTATTCTCAAAGTTTTCAGGAAATCTTCAGTTTGCAGAAGCAGAATTTGACTGTGTCAGTTTAAGCTATGATTTAATGCTAAAGATGTCAAATACTGCCCCATATTAGCATTTAAATAGAAGTCTTTAATTAACCTTGAAATAAGAGAAAGTGTTGCTAGTAGAAGTCCAAACCATTTAAAAAAATATACTAGCTTGCACGTGGGGTATTTTTATCCCACTTTACTCAGCACTGGTGAGAATGCATTTACAGTGTGTCCACGCTAATTTTTGCCCCTACTTGCTCAGTCCTGGCATAGAAAATATTCCTGTTTCAAACTGTTGGAGATTTATCATAAAATCAACTTTCATCTACTGGATCTATTACTCCTTTCTTCTCCTAAATACTCCATAAGACAGAATTTATTTTACTTCTGCTTCCAGTTCCATGTATAAACCACAGTGTTTTCTCCTATTCCATGCAGGCAATTCACAAGGCCCTGCTGGAAGTTGATGAGTCTGGAACTGAAGCTGCAGGAGCCACTGCCATAATCCTTACCAGAGTTTCCTATACTTCTCGTACCATCAAAGTCAACAGGCCCTTCATTATTTTGATCTCTGACAAACAAACCGGCATCACACTTTTCATGGGGAAAATTGTTGATCCTACTAAGGAGTAATTGCTCGGTTATCTGGCATAATGATGTTGGGCATGAGTTATAATTGTTACAGTGTTTGCAGTTTTGGGCTAGTTAGTGCTACTTACTAGTCTCTGATTGAGGGATATTCAGATGTAAATTAGAAATTTCCTTATCAAATTAATAAGCAAAAAGCATTGTAAAATATCACCATCAACTGACACTTTTTAAATGTAACATTTTCCCCAGCTGAATAATTGTATTGGGTTTGCATGGCAAGGTTTTGGTAGTGGGGGCCTGTGGGGGGCCTTTAGGGGTGGCTTCACTAAGAAGTTGCCAGAAGCTTCCCCCGTATCTGACAGAGCCATTGCCAGCAGGCTCCAAGATGGATCTGCTGCTGCTGAAGGGTGAGCCAATCAGAAATGATAGTAACAACTCTGTGGTAACATATTTAAGAAAGGAATAAAGTTATTTCACAGAAGTAATTGAGGCCAGAGGAATGCAGAGTGAGAATCTGTGAGATGAACATCTCTGCAGGTGCTCAGGTCAGCAAAGAAGCAGGGGGAGGAGGTGCTTCATGTGCCAAAGCAAAGATCCACCTGCAGCCCATGGTGCAGATCACGGTGAGCAGGCTGTCACCATGCAGCCCATGGGGGTCCAGGAGAGAGCTGAGATCCACCTGCAGCCCATGGTGCAGATCACGGTGAGCAGGCTGTCACCATGCAGCCCATGGGGGTCCAGGAGAGAGCTGAGATCCACCCACAGCCCATGGAGGAGGTGGATGTCCAAAAGAAGGTTGTGACCCCATGGGAAGCCCACCCTGGAGCAGGCTCCTGGCAGGACCTGTAGACCCATGAAGAGAGAAGCCCACTCTAGAGCAGGTTTGCTGGCTGGACTTGTGACCCCGTGGGGGACCCATGGTGAAGCAGCCTGTGCCTGAAGGACTGCATCCTATGGAAGGGACCCACACTGGAGCAGTTCATGGAGAACTGTAGTCCATGGGAAGGACTCACATTGGAGAAGTTTGTGGAGGACTGTCTCCTGTGTGAGGGACCCCACATTGGAGCAGGGCGAAGATTCGTCTCCCTGCAGCAGCAGAAACAACATGTGATGAACTGACCATAACCTCTATTGCCGATCTCCCTGAGCTGGGACAAAGATGTTTTTAAGATTTTTTTTACTTCTCATTATCCTGCTCTGATTTTGATTGGTAATAAATTCAAATAGTTTCTCCAAGTCAAGTCTATTTTGCCTGTGACAGTAATCAGTTTGTGATCTCTCCCTATCCTCATCTCAACTCATGAACCTTTCATTTTATTTTCTCTGCACTGTCCAGTTGAGGAAAGGAGTGATGGAATGACTTTAGTGGGCATTTGTCATCCAACCAGGGTCAAACCACCACAACAATTCAACTTATTAATACATTTTCCATATTTTCCACAGAAGATAACTTTTTCTTAAAGTATTTTGTTATATTTAAAAGTGAATTCTCTCTGTTAAGGAGTTTTCTCCTGCTTTCAGTTCCAGGTTATTCACCAAAAGCTTTATCCCAATAGGGATAAAGTCTTGTAATTCTACTATATCTTCTCCAGTATTCACCTGAGCTGGTCCCTACAGAGTCTTTTCCTCCTTACATCACTCTTTGCTGCCTAGGCTGTTGTTTACCCTCAACCAGCCTGTTCTTTCTCATATGTTCCAACTCTTTGCCTAGGACTCTTAAGAAATCATTGACCAAAAAAAAGAGAATTATCCCTGAAAAAATAGACTTATTCAGATGTAGCTCTTACTGTGAGTGCCTCTTTGCACTCCGCAAGGTCAGCAAAAACACTTTAAGAGACAGTGACATTAGGCATAGCATAAAATGTCAAAGAATTGTCTGTGACAAATGTCATTCATGAATAATTATTGTGGCTGATCAATAAAATACATAATGTAATTTTAGTGTATCAATTACGGAATTACTCCAGTCTCTTGTATCATTCTATAAATCTCTTAAAAAACCAAACACTTTCATTCCATTTTACTAACATAGATATATGTAAAATATGTCTTTAATGCTGTTAAATGAGTACAACTTTTCTCATACAGAAATTGTGATTCTTCACATTCTCTGTTTATGTGCCTATTTGGGTAAAACCTGTTTTCAAGAAATACCTAAATACTTTCTTGTTGTTGTGGGTCTGCAGATCACCCACTCTTACTGCAGTGGAGCACTGGGGCTAAACTCTACAGCAAACCATTTATTGCACAGCTGCTGCCTCAAGGAGAGGCTTACTTTGACAGCTGCTCTCTCACTGCACTGCTTTCATGCCATTGCATATTGATCCTGGAAACATTTTTTGCAAGTGGAGTTGAGTCCCCATCCCTAGGAAGATGAGGCTTCTGAATGCACACTTCTCATTTCTACAGTGATCCTGTCAGTGTGTTGTGAGCACTGCAAAGGTAATGCAAGCCCCAAATCAACAAACCAGCTCCCCACCCCTGACATCTCTCTGGCCTTCTGACCTGCTCTCCCAAACTTGGCCCACCTCACACAGAGGTGCTTTACAGTGGCCCACTGGTCTTTGTAGGATGGATTGGTATGGGGAGCTGTGCTTCTGACTCAGGGGACTTGGAGATTGCTGCCTTGTATGAGTCCCTTTGCTCCAAGTGGCGAGAACTCGGTGGAAGCCCTGAGCTATTGCTCCTCATGAGGCAAGATGGCATCACTCAGGGGACTGGGAGAGACCACACCTCTGTGCAAAGCAGAGGCTTTTGCAGAGTTAAGATCAGAGATAACTTGCTGTGGTGTGAGGCTGCCTGCCCTGTGGTGCCTCTACAAACTCAACAGGACCTGGGAGCAGTTCCCGTGAGATCTCATCCTGATTAATCTGTGCACCAGGATTGATTAGAAGGTAGGATGGTGAGATTTTTATCAGAGCCACAAGATTTTTATCAGAGTGTGGTGTCAGAAAAACAGGTTCTTGGCCTGTTGCTAAAGGGAAAGAACTTAGGAAAAATCCCATGGTTGCTAGAACAGAGCAAAAGTTTTGGGAAATCACACACAGAGCAACTTCCTGCCCCATCTACCTCCCAGGCCTCTGGTTTTGAGATGGCAGGATGAGAGCTTCATTGGTAGTTTCCACACTGGGCTGTGAAGAATGGCTGCTACTAGCAAAAGTATAAAATGGGATACCTCTGAAAGCTGGTTTGGGAGTTATCTACCAAGCTGTGGGGCATCTCAACAGTTTTCCTCCAGCTGAGCAACTTCATGCTCCAGACCAGCAGGTTGACCTGAGTTGTGTCAGGGACGAGGGGTAGGAATAAGGATCATCCTAAATCCCTCTAGAAGGAGACGATGGGTACGGAACAGAAAACTAATAAATCTTATGCCAAACATACACCAAAATCAGAAAAATGCCTATAGTTCACAGTATGAAGATCTATAGAGCCTGGGCACTGAACAGACCTCACTGATATTACTCTCAGCACAATTCTGATTATATTCTTTAGGAACTGGACAATTCTGCAAAGCTTTTGTAGGGAGATGGAGTATTTTTTCCTAATTCCAAGAAAACCTATCTTGGTCTACTTTGCATCATTTGTCCTTGTAGCTTTTTTTTGTCTTAATATGTGATAGGGAACCCTCCTCATTCTATTAGCGTTGTAAAGGTAGAGCAAAAAGGAAGGATTCTGATAGGCATAAATAACTAAAATATTCATTTAGGGACTGTGTATTCAATCTGTGGCAAACACGTGTATTTCATGGTGTCTCTCATACATCTGTAGATGTTTTTATTAACACCCTTCCATATTCCTCTAAAATAACCACTCATGCATTCTCTCAACCTATGGGGCAGCTGGATCCAAACTAAGCCCTGAAAGAAAACTAGACCTTCTTTATAGCTAACAGTTGTAACCTTTATAACCTAATCCACCTGACTTCCTGCAGTGACCGTCAGCAGAAGGAGATAATACAGCTTATAGTGAAGTAGATCACCACCTGTCATAAACATCCAAAATAAATGGCCTGCTGTGGGTCTGTGACACACTTACAGGAAGTTATGAGGAAAAGGACTTGCCTAGAGAGGGTGTCACTCAGCTGAGAACCCCTGTGAGGGAAGGTAGACCCACAGGGCTGGGTCCCTGAAAGGCAGCCTACCCGTGCCCTAGTAGACCCAAGTGCCAAACTTCTCCTGGCAGCCTATGAGCCATGTGGGAGACTGTAAGTTTGTTCTGTCTGACCTTGTTTATGGTCTGGCGGGACTCTGCTTGATGTCAGGATATCTTCTGTCAGTAATCCTCTGTTTGCTTTGCCGCATGGCAGAGTCCGCGTAGAATGTTGTTACAAATCATGGGATTGCAGGGCTAATGCAGTGTATTCCTTTCAGCAGTAAGGAGAGGTGCTGACTTAATGTCAAAAGGCACAGAGCATTTGGATAGTTACAGAAGCACCACCAATTGCTAACATAAGTTCTGCTATTCAGATGCTACCAGTACTTTGGACTTTCTTTTTCCCAGCTATGCAATTTGAGCCTCAGCCCTGGTTTCTGGAATGCCTTAAATGGGCACATCCACCCTCCCCCCCCTGCACAGTCCTTGATCACTGCTATTATTGCAAGGAAATGGGAATTCGCACAGATTGTAAACCAACCCTGTTCTAAACATTTCAGTAGATTCAGTGCAAAAAAAGTTGCAGGCATTTTCCTTGTACTCACACTAATTTCAAGCAGAGAATCACAAAGCTCTTAAAAACCAGATGATTTTGATAGTTCCCAGGCAGAGTAGGTTTTGAACAGGGATTTTGAGAACCCAGCTGCTCATCTTTGACATGAGTCTTTTTACCTTTTGGAGGTATGAAAAAACTCAAAACAGTGTTAATCCCTAATTCAGCATTCAAGTCGTCTCCAAAGCACAGGGGCACTGGGATTTCCAATCACAGAAAAAGTGCAAGAGAAACACAAACATTCTTAAGTGCACATTTCACTTGAAAACTCTAAATATTCACTGCAGTGGGAATTAGAACAAGTGCAAATTATCAAGAGGAAAAAAAGCATGAAGACCACCTACGGGCTATGTATCTCTGAGTCCTGTACCACACCCTTCAAATCTTGCCCATTCATACTACATTCCTCTGCACATTGCCCTTACCCACATGGGGCTGCTTTCATTAGATGTAAACACAGCATGTGTATGATATCATTCATTCCCTTTAAACTCTTAGCCACAAAAGACTGACCTGGAAATATCCTTCATTAAGTTCCCAGTCCCAGGTATAAAAGTGAATCCATTTTTAAACAATTTGGTAATTGTACTTTCCTCTACCAACACTAACTGTTTTAACTTTCCTAAGACTAACAGTTTTAAAGAAAACTATGATTCATCCATTTCACGTAGATGTCCTTGATTATGATTAACACTCTGGTTACACAAACTCAGCTCAACACTGATGTTGCTGCAAATTACTTTGCTGGTTTCCTGCAAAAAAGAATTTCAAAGACGAAAGTACCTTTTCAGTTCAGTCCTGCTGCTGGAGACAAATTTACTGCAAGTGAATGAACCTTATTTATACAAATTAGTCCTTATTTCTCTTATTTTTTATTGCATTCAGTTTCTTTTCCATAAGCCATATGGATAAAAATTCTTATAATTGATTACTTTACTAAACAATAATGTATTCTTTATTGTTGGAAAACTGTTAACAACAATATGATTCTCATATGGAAGGTCTGAAGAAGACTTTGTCTGTACTGGGCAAATATAAGGAAAAGTGACTATATTGTTTACTATGTTTCACATAGGAAAAACAGAGCACATGGAAGATGCTCTGATGAACAAAAAGTTTGGAAGGAAAAAAACAACATAAAACAAGATCACAGAATCATAGAATCATTAAGGATGGAAAAGACCTCCAAGATTATCGAGTCGTAACCTAAGTGTTATAGTCCTAACCTAAGTGTTACAGTCATCATACAATGGTTGCAGCCAGGAAAGAACATCAGAGCAGGAGAAAACATCTGTGCACAGAGGATATGAAAGATGCAATAGGTCCTAAAAGGTGTATGAATGCTGTTAGGTTTGCTGCTCTCACAAATGCAGATTCTCTAGCCGTCAAAAAAGCCATACCGTAACTTACATATTCAAGGGACAGTTACTAGAATCTATTTTCTGTTCCTCTATCTTTCAAGTGAGGGCTGTGAGTCTTGGGTAAATCTTACAGGTGAAATTTGAAGACATTTTGTGTCTCAGTGTGCTACGGTCTCATGCGGGCTAGCACGATGTCCTGGGCACCGAGCAATCTTCTGCCTGCCTTGAGCAAGGACGGATGGAGACCGACCATGGTGTGGGAGGGCCGGCAAAGCACCTGCTCGGGTTCATCTTGCCCACCGGTGTTGAAGGCGTGCAAGGAGGTAGGAAAAAAGCAGAGGGACTCCTTCATGGAGGAAGGGGTTTACTGCAGGGAAAAATCCACAGAGAGCAGCTGAAGCCACGTGGCTTGCAGGGAGTCATTTACTCCCACGATCAGGGCATGGAAAACACACAGTAACCAATGGGACATCAGCCAGGGGGTGTTACTGAGGCAGGGAGAAGGAATTACAGCAAATGGGAGAAGGGGTAGGTGGGGAGGAATAACAGGGACCAACTAACAACCAAAGAACATAGAACTCTCTGGAAATATGAGAAATAAGGGGAGGGGAGGACTGCGGCCAATGGTGAGGCACAGATTTATACATTTTTCATGGCCTTTTGAATGCTCAAGGCTTTTGGGCTGTAGAAGCATCAAACCAATGGACCTTTTGGTACACTTGATCCACCTGGCCCTGGGGTTGGTCATGGTTCACCACAACATCAGTGGCCCAGCCAAAGGTTACCACCTCGTGCCCATGCCTGTGATTGTGCTGGGTGTCATAGCCCTGACATATTCACAGTGGTACCAAAAGTGACTGAGAAGAGGCATCACATAGAAGCAAATACGCTCTAGCACTTCTGTACACTCCTAGATTGGCATGTAGGGAACGATGGTGCAGCAACCATGACAGAAAGCCTGTGTACGTACATCCTAGATCCTAAAGTGTCCTGTGAAGGCATGTTAATGTAAGTCATTGACAGAAATGGAACTGTGCTGACCTGCCATGCTGTGATCCGCATAATGTCTTATTTTGCCTCCCTTGAAAATGGGAAGGGAGTTGCTGCAGTAAACCACCTCAGTGATCTGTCAGAATCCCCAAAATTCTAAAATCTTAGAGTCTCAAAGACTTAAGAAAAGAGATGTGAGCAATAGAATCGTATAATAAATTTCATTTTATTGAACATATTCATTCAGCTAGTTGATCTTCCTTCTGGTTCTTCACTGAAGCCAACAATATTAATTTGTTGTACAATAACAAATGATAACACTTTGCAAAGTTTAGCCCTAATGCTTTCTATCTGGCTTTGCAAGCAAAAAACTTCAAGTGTAATTCCAAAATACCTACATAAGGGATTTTCTTAGTGCTTGATTAAAGCCATATTTGCAACACAAAAATAAAGAATGTAAGACACCAATTTAAGTTTAATTTCATACCAAGAGGTTTCTCTGGGTAGACAACTTCATTTCAAAATAAGAAAAAGGTCCACAGGGCAAAATCTACTAGTAAAATGTTACTATTTCAGTATACCAGCTATGACTGAGATCCTTGCAAGAAGCCAACCTTTCAGTGTGATTCTTCTATACTGCTTTCTGCAAGTAGAACTGTTATGTACGGAGCTCTGAGTTCTGGGGATTATGGGAAAAGGAGCCCTGTGCCACCATCTCCTGGTAAAATAATGGAATGGACATGACAAATTCTGTCTCGTTTTCAAACCCAAAAGAACAGCAGCTTTCTGGGTTGTTATTGTGTTGATATGGACTCTGATTTTCTTGCTAAGTTTTAGCTGCAGGTTTGGTGAAATGCTGCACTTGAACTGACCGCTGTTCATAGGATTGATGTTTTGGTGTTCTGGTGGGTATTGCATATACAGATCAGCTCAGCAGTGGTGGGGGAGGAGGCAAATTAAATATTAGAAATTTGTCTCGGTTTTGAAAGACAGGTGTCTGCTAAGGAAGGCAGAGGCCCCCCTTGAAGTGGCAGATATAACCCCTTTTCCCTCCAAGTTATTATATTTTGAAATCAAGGGCCTTTAGGCAAAGATGTGGGAAGTAGGAATAACAGTTCTTTACTCTATATATATATGTATATAACCAGTCAAACAAAACAACAACAACTCTGGCAGTAACAGCAAACACAAACCCAGTCCCAGCCTTCTCGGCTGTCGGGCCCTTTCCCCTCGGGTGCAGTTCCGCTCGCAGCCGGCAGGGGCGCTGGCGGCTCCCGGTGAGCAGGGCAGGTGCGATGGTTCCCCCGCGGCTGCAGGGGGCGCTCCGGAGCGAGCTCGGGAAACCCGCGGCTCTGGTGCCCTGGGATCCCGGGAAGGGATGGAACAAAGGCTTCACAAACCCCTGGGCAGCTGATCCCGGGCTCTCAGGAACAGCAGGCTGGAATGGCAGGGACGAACGCAAATCCCGGGTGGCAGACGAGATGTATCCAGATGGGAAAAAACCACGGAGGCCCAGGCAGGCAGGGCGAGCAGGGCTACAGCGTAACGAAAGCTCGAAGCAGCAGCGGAGCAGGACAGCCACAGCTCGGTCTCCAGCAGGGCAGGGAAAGCGGCTTTTGGGGTCCCGGCGTTGTTTCCAGCAGGAAGAAAGAACGGCCCAAAAAGAAAGAAGCAGCAGCTCCTTTCTCTGCAGCTTCTCTCTCCGGACGCTCAGAGCGAACTGCCCCCACACCCAGGTATAGACAAAGGAGTAGCCAGGCCCGCCCCACTTCCCTTTTTGTCTTTCTTAAGTACAGCTATTTGTCCCCTAGCAACATGCATATGGGAGAAAATTCCTTTAACAGGAAAAAAAAAACTAAGACTAAACTAAAACCCCAACAAAATTGAATATTAGGAATTACTGGGAAAGATAAAAGAGCTAATTGTATAGCAAATCATCTAAATCTCTGGGCCATCCACACATGGTCCTATAATAACAGAAGGATAAATGAGAACTATTACATCTTCAGAAGAAATGGTCAGGTTAATCAAAGGTCTGGAACAGCTCCTGTTGGAGGTAAAAGATTTTCAGCCTTGAAAAGAGACAACTTAGAGAGCATAAAGAAGGCAAAACTGATTTGTGTCAGAGACTGGGCAAAAGGGAGATTGTGTTCTATTACCACATCTGGTGCCAGGACAACAGACCATCACACAAAGCATGTAGGAGCCAAGTTCTACGCCAGTAAAAAGCGATGGTTCTGCACACACAGACAGTGTATGTGGAGTGGCACATTGCAGGGTGATGCTGCAATTCCAAAGGTGTACCAGCACGCTACTTGTTCCTCATGTGTTCCTGACACAAATTCCAGATGATCGGTATGGCTTTTTGTCAAAAGATGTATTTTTATCCACAATGCAGCCTATAAACCATAAACATCCTGTGTAGATACATTACTTTTCTATTTCATGCTGTGTCTGTTATATATTCCTCAAGAGTAACCCCTGCTAAGCAACCCCTCTTTCAGGGAACCCAGATCGCTGGTGGACCAAGGAAAGGCAGGACCAAGGTGCAAATGTAGGGCACTTGTTTGGAGGCAGATGGGGAATGGGGAAGAGTTTGAAATGGGAACTTACAGGGAAGAGCAAGGGGGTTCCTCCACAGCATGTTCATCTTTCTTTGTCAATGCTTTTCTTGACACAAGGAAGAAGGGATTAAGTTTTGCATTTCAAATGCTCTGTGGATGATGAAGGGTGAAGCAACTTGTGTTTGTTCCTCATGTATCTCATACTGGTGCTCCCCTGAATGACAGACCTGGGCTGAGAGCACTTTCTGTGGAGACTGTTTAGGCCCAACCCTAATGGGATAAAGACAAGACACAATAAAGAAAAGTCCTTGACCTCTCAACCATCTCTTACGCTGCCACCCTCAGGCTTTTCCTATTGAGGGAAAATTGAGCTAATACAATAGGAAAGGTTGGAAAAGACCTGTGCTTACCCAGGTGAGATGGCCAGACTCCCTGTTTTGGGCTCCAGGAAGCAACGTGTTGTGTACTTCCACTACATTGGCATTCTCCCCAGAAAGTGCTCTCCATGCATGAGGAACAAGTGCAATTCGAATTTTTTTTCCATTCTAATATTAAGTGATGTAAAAGTATTTTAAACCTGAGAATCACTTTCAGATATAAATTAAATGATAAAATAGTATATTAAAAGTAAGACGATGAAATAAGTTGATTAGGCTGTAAATACTCAGGCTGAGAGACATTAACTCTCTCAGAGAATCTGTCATCAGAAAAGTATATGCCCCTTTATATTACTTCATATCAGGATGGAAAAGAACACCCTCATTTTTACTAGGTTTTAGAAAAAAAAAGGTTTAAAACAATTGCATATAAAATCTACCAAATGTGCAATTCTTCAAAGCTCTTAAAAATGTTTTGAGGTTATTGTTGTGTTATCAAAATATCACAAGTAATTTGAGATAGCATTTCTTGTTTTTTTTTTTTAGTTCAAATCATTACATATAAATTATTATTGCCACAGGTTCTGATTTAACAAAGGTAATGATTCTCTTTAGTGGAACTACTCACACACTGCTCAAATGACTAAAATTAATGACAATTCCACATCTTCTTCAATCAGTTATCATTTTCAAAAACAATTCCTAGGGCCTTTGTTTCTTCTTCTATTTGAATTGTTCTCAGAGGGCAACCCAAGTTTCCTGTCTGCCAGACTTGTGCATGTATTATTACATTAACACATCACACTTACTAGATGATCTTTTTCCACTACTATGAATACTTAGAGATGTGTGTATTTACATATGTGTCTTTCACAGATAGGTGAAAACACATACAGTTAAACACACAATTATCTACACATCACAGAAGTAGTTTTATATTTCATTTGATCTTTAAGCAGAAGATCCTCAGAAGGAAAGCTGTGAATTGTCTTTCCCGTCACTTTCTTGTCAACCTCTTGCAGCCTGAATATGAGCCAAGTGGGTGACTTGGGTCTGATTGTCTCAAGTAGAATGGTTTGAGGGTCTTGTATCCAGATCAAGTAATTAGGTATTCCAGCCCCTAGGTTAGTGTGCAAAAAGATTAGCACTGCTGAATTCAAAATGAAGAAGGTATGCCTTGTCCTGTTTGGTTGCTTGACTATGCAGCCATATAAAACAACCACAGGACAAAAACCTTGATTTGAGATTGAGGGGAAGAAAGTACAGTTCCCTTTCCAGCATTGCCTTCAACTTCCTAAGCTCATCTCCCCACCAGTGCTCTCATTCAGAGATGTTGAACACCTCTTGTGGGTATTTCAATATCTGATATAGCCTGGGGCTCCTGCTCAGAAATCAAATGCTTAGGAGCTTTCAGAGAGGGACATGTTGGCAACCAGATCTGTTAAAAAAAGTTCATTTTCTGACTTAGTTTTTCTTTTAGTGATTTGTTTATATTCAACCCTGAATATCATCCAGTGATGCCAGCATGTCTTCTTTAGCACTGGATGAAAGGTGAATTGGCAGCCAGTTCTGTGTCCTTCCGGTGTCCATTTCAGTTGCATATGATACAGAAGATTAACCTGAGGAAACAAGATATTCACTGACCACATGTTTCTCTTTGCAGTCAGTGTTGCTTCTTAGCAGTGGTGGGTTTGTTCTATAGCCAGGTGAAAACTCTTCCCCAGTTCCCCAAGTACTCAGTCACAGGTGATGGCCAACAGCAATGAGTGAATAACTGTATAGATTGTAAATGTCTCTCTAGAGTGGTAATGTCCCGTGGTATTCTCCTAAGAAACTTAGAGGCTGTTCACCAATCACACACAGTCTGCTCTGCATAAGAAAATTCCCAAAACCATTGAACATGGTGTCGAAGGTTGTGACTGAAGTATACAGTAAGACAGAAGGACTTTCTAAATCCAAACCCTGTTTTGAAATCCTGCAAGAGAGGTTATGGCTCCAGAAGGAAGCAAAGAAGACATTCTGGCAGGGACGCTGTGGTCCACCATGAGTGGTGCTGGCTCAGACAGACCCAGGCAAGGGATGGCCCTCACACCCAGTCGCAGCTTTCAGCTCCAGACATGGAGGGTATGGCTGTGGCTCTCTTGCCAGACATACATAGCAGCAGGTTTCTCCTGTCAATCCACAAGCATGGAAGCAACAGGAGATACAGTCTCTGCTCCATTCCTTCTTGCCCCCATCACCCAGCACTGTTAGTGTTTGTCTGGGTTCAACAAATTGTCCAAAATATCTGACACTGTAACTGCTTGTTGTGCATCCTCACTGGCAATTTTTATTTGAACTAATTAATGATTAACAGGGTGATCTGCTTAACTCTGTTTCATGGTACTGAAGAGAAGAAGGAGCAGACAAGACCAGACTGTAGCACTGTAAGTACCCTTTTAGTTTTCCCTTGGATCATTTGGACACTTCATTTTGGGGGGTTATGTTATTGCCTGGGAGTGGTGCCTTTGTACATAGGAAAAAGGAAATATACCTGTTATGAAAAAAGTCAATACATTTCAAAAGCCAGAAAGAACTGATAGCAAAGAAGATACTTCACATAATTAAGTAAAAATTTGGTTTGGAAACAAAAGAAATGCCTATAGACTTTTTTACTAAAAAGATTAGTGATCTAGTCTTTCATCTTTGAAGAAACTGTAAGAGTATTTTGTAATTTTGGTTCTAGATAGTATGATCTATGTTTATAATCACATTTTTGTTTAATACAGATCAAATTCTCTAAATATTTGATAAGTTGAGGAAGGATAACAGAGCTGCAGTAACCATCCTGCAGTACTGAGTACAAAACCAATTCATGTCAATTACTCTGGGGAAAAGGTCATAAGCTTCCAGCTATTTACAAATTTTAAAAGAATATGCTAATATTAAATTTAATACACTATTAAAAGTTTAAAATTACCTCTTTTGAAAGGGAGCTAGACTATATATGTATAAATAGTGACTCAGGAGGCATATCCTTTCCAGGAAACACTGACATGCATCAGAAATGTGAATTATAATTGTGTGGGATTTTGGAGAATAGGTGTTTTCTGAGCTCATCATTTTGCTTTACTGGAGGACACAGTATGAACAAATTCGTTTCCATGACATGTTCTGTATGTCTCTTTCTTTTCCAGAAACAGCTGAAAGGAAAATGAAGCCCACTATCTCCTTGTGTTTATTGTTGGTTGGTTTGGATACTGTTGCCCTGTATCATCAGCATCCCCGCTATCGAAATAAGCAAGATGATGCTAAACGGACATATTATCCAGGACATAGTTCTCAGTGGGAAGGAGCTTCTCCACATAAGAACAAAACTTTTGTCAAACTAGTTTTCGGCAATGCTGACTTTGCATTTTCCTTTTACAAGCTGGTCGCATCTGAAGCAACGGACAAAAATATTTTCTTTTCACCCATAAGCATCTCTGCTTCCTTTGCAATGCTGGCACTTGGTGCCAAGGCTATGACACTGACACAGATTCTGGAAGGGCTTGCCTTTAACCTGAAAAAGACTCAGGAGCAGGAAATACATGAAGGTTTTTGCCAACTCCTCCACATGCTGAACCGTTCAGACAGTGAATTCCATCTGAGCCTGGGCAATGCCCTTTTTATAGAAGAGACACTAAAACCACTACAGACGTTCTTGGATGATGTCAAAAGCTTTTATGAATCTGAAGTCTTTTCTACTGACTTTAACAACTCTGTTGGCGCTGAGAATCAGATCAACAGTTATATTGAGGAAAAGACAAATGGGAAAATTGTTAAGCTGGTGGAAAATCTTGATCCTCTGACTGCAATGGTCCTTGTTAACTATGTCTTCTTTAAAGGTAAGATATATCAAGGAGTGCAAAGCTAATGCTTATTACAGAGAATGAAAAGAGAAAAATAAGTAGTTTAAATATTTTAAAGGGAGGAAATCATGTTCAGTATCTGGAAGGTGTTGCTATAAATCCATGTATTTTTTGCCAGTAAAAATATGTCCTCACCTGGTTTAATGGAGTTTTAAAACAAATATCTTTGTTGAATTTGGTAAGTTCTTTCATGTGATCATAGACTCATGTCTAGTGAAAGATAGTGTTTTCAGTATTGTCTGTCTGTAATTGTCTTTAAGCACCTAAAAAAAAGATACAATGTTGTAACACCTGAGGATGCAGTAACATGAAAAAGATACTTGCCCTAATGAAAGGAAGGCTGTGGGACTAGGTCCTGTTACATTCACTGTGACCATTCCTCTTTATATTCCACTGAATACATTTTCTTTTTGTCATAAGCCCATTGGGAGAAACCCTTCAGTACATCACAGACAAAACAGGAGGATTTTTTTGTGGATCAGAAAACATCTTTGCAAGTTGACATGATGTATCGAAAAGGGTACTACAGAAATTACTTTGATGAAGAGCTGTCCTGTTGGCTGGTTCAGATACCTTACAATGGAGATGTTGTGGCATTATTTGTTTTGCCTGATGAAGGGAAGATGAAGCAGGTGGAAGATGCCCTCTTGAAAAGGACTGTAACTAAATGGGAAAAGTCCCTCCAAGACAGGTAAGCTTTTATTGCTAAGGTGAGAGGTGACCATGTTACAGATTAATAGTGTTTATGTCACCAAGACAAAACACTGGAAGACAGGTTATTTGACTGAACTCTATATACTTAATGGTTCCTCTGTGCTGGACTTCTCTTTCCTTAGTTGGAAAATGAAAATGAAAAAGAGCTACGGCTAGTGAACAAATAGGTAATTGAACTTGGGATTCATCTTAGGTTAAGTTCCTGGTTCAACCAAAAATTACTTAGCACCATGAAGAAGTCAACAGATCATTGTGTCATATAATCATTGGGAAACTACAATGGAGTAGCTGTTGGGTGCTAGGGTGTTGAGGGCATTCTTTGTAAAAGTGGATTCATTCACCATTACTGCAGCTATTTCTGTGGTAGCCTAGACCCTGGTCTGTATTCAAACAGCCTTAGGTCAGCTAGCTACAATCTTTTGAAAAAGCCCTCCTACCTGGCAGTAGTAGCTTTGTTTGCCACTCAGTTGGTATAGCTGTGTCTTACACCCCACTCCTTGAAACCCACTGCAGAGGCAGGGGCTAACACAGACTTCTTCTGCTCCAACCCTACACATTAAGTAGCTAACCTGATCAGAAATGTTATCTGAACCCTAAGAGAAGACTATAAACATTTAGAAAAACAAATGTCAAGTGTCAATATACTGAAGCCATTGAGGAGTGTTGCCTAGATGATGATTTGTCCCTATTTGTGTTTTGTTACAGAAAAATACATCTGCACATTCCAAAATTTTCTATTTCTGGTACCTATGATGTGAAAAAGATAATCAAACAAATGGGTATGGTCGATCTGTTTACTGAACAAGCTGATTTGTCGGGGATTACTGAGGAGCCTGGACTGATGGTTTCAAAAGTAAGTCAGCATGTGAAAGCAATCACAGGATTTGCCTGTTCCCAGGAACCTGAGATTAATATCCCATGAAAACCTTATCCCAGTCTCTCTGAAGCATCGCTCAATCATCAATAGCTGTCAGTCTGAAGGCGAAGGAAGCCCTGTCTTTCATAAACCTGAAGCCAAATGTGCTTACAAGGGGTTAGAAAGACATGGTTGAAGGATGAGGAAGACATACATATAATTAAATGTTCTTTTGGCTACTAAACAAAATTATCTAAATGTAGTGCATTAGCTTTGGTAAAATTTCCTCTAATTCCTCCTACAGAGGGAAAAAGGCTGTTATTCCTGCCCTTCTAGTGTTCTCAAAAAGTTATTTTTTTCAGCTAGATGACAGGGTAAATTCACAATAATACATGAAGCTGCCAAAGACAAAATTGAGTCTAGGCTAAATTACCAGGTTTCTTTGCTTCCAGAGTTTCTTGTCATCAGTCATCTTGAGTGCTCTTTGGCTGCCTGCAGTTTGAGGGTTACTCTCTGCACAAGAAGTGAAGGAGAATGGCTTGAGTGGTGTGATGGCTGTTGGTGCTGCGGTGGGAATGGGAGCAACTGGTGATGACCTTCCCAGAAGGTGCTGCTGCTCGGTCTTGCTCCAGGCAGGGCTCCCTTTGGCTGGACAAAGTGAAGAGGGTGGCAGGCTGCTCTCTTCTTGCTGGATTGCCAGCTGGAGGCTGTTTTGCTTTGTTCTTTGCAGGTGGTCCACAGAGCCATGTTGAATGTTCATGAGAATGGCACTGAGGCGGCCGGGGCCACAGTGAAGGAGGTTACCTGGAGATCTGGGGATTTTCCTCGCCCGCCTCGAGTCAGATTCAACAGACCCTTTCTCCTGATGATTCTGGATAAATTCACCCGCAGTGTCCTCTTCATTGGGAAGATTGTAAACCCTCGGAAAAATGACTGATTGACGAGACTTACGCATACCACTGGCTAAATTCCTGTGATTCAGTGAAACACTTAAGTATGCATACCCCTCTGTGCTAGTGCTCCTCTTTCAACCATTATCCTTAGAAATATTATTAACCCCTTAAAACACAATAACTATTTTTCCTTGTCCAAAAGTTACTAGGATTTCCACAACCTACACCTGAGTATAGTATGTAGTGTTAATGAAACACAAGTCATTTTTCACCAGTTTTATAAGAAGCCCTTTCTGATGTGCTCCTGTGGGGTACTCAGTTGGTCCAAAATCTCCAGTTGATGTTGGTATTGCTGTACAGTCACAGGGTGTGCATGTGAAAGGAGAAACAGGAAAAAGGAGGTGCAGGTTGTAAGTCCTGTCTGTTTAATCCACCAACCCTTGATGACTACTCTTAGATTCAGTTTTCTTTAATATTGGAATGAATTTTCATTAATTTCTTTAGGTTTTGTAACCAAGTATGGCATGACACTGCAGGATCAGTGACTGGGATGCTGGAGGAGACACCAGTGTAAATGGCTGATGAGTACAGCTGTTTTACTTTGCCTTCCTCTGACTACTCCTCAGTGGAAGCCCTCCCCATGGAGACAAGAAGGCTGCTTTTACTTTATAGATAATGTTAATTCTACTATGGAAGGAATCCATAGCAGAAAAAAGACTTCTGTTTTATCCTACTAATATAACTATCGTTGCTAATGCCTTCAGGCAAAAGTCTGATGGAGTAGTCCAGGACATAGCACCAGTTTCCTTTTCATGGATTTGTTGTCACTGTCACTTCTTCTTTCGATTGGTGCCACCGTCAGTATTCACTTTCCAGCTAGACTTGACAGACTGTGGTAGAAAAAAGGAGGAATGAGAATTGTAACTCCAGAAAGTTTGTATTTCCTCAGTAGGAACAGCAGAGCTTTCCTAGGTACTGTTAACTTGATTTAAGCTAACATAAACATGCATAAAAATGCAGAAAATATTTCAGAAGTCACTGTTCTAAATGTTAACAGTGGATTACTGCTATAGATTTTACTCTATATAGAGTAAAAACTGACTGGGAATTGATATTTGTACTTTTTCTTAAGGTTTCTGGAATCCAACTACACTAGATAGTTGCATGGTTATGAAAGGAAAGAAACACAAAGCAGTAAATGTTTAAATTATTTTATTATTTTTTCTTTAGTTTTTAAATCAACATCCCTAGCACATCTTATTAAAATATAGAAAAGCAATGAAAGCATGTAAACTATAGACTGATTAAATATTTTCTTACAGAATATCTCAAACTGGTTGGAAAAAAATATAAATGGCAATGTTTTAGACCTTAGTTTCTTAAGATGTCTGTGAAAAATATAACTTAAAAACTGTGGTGAATATTTTTAAAACACAATTCTTTTTTTGGTTTGGGGACCTTTATTTTCTTTCACATTAAATCAATGTTATCAAATATGAGTAAATTGTAGCATAAGAATACCAATAAGGAATAGTAAAAGCATTCCATGTCTATCTTCAGACAGGTAACAGTTGATATTCACTTTCAAAGTCCTCCTCAAAATCACATAGACCAATGACAAAAGTTCCTTACTTATAACTATTTAGTATGCTCCCTGTTTAGTAACAAGTAGTTGGCTTCATGCCTCTAAACATATAAGAACTTAGTCTTGGTGTTATACAGGTAAATTCATTCTACAGAAAATCATTTAAAAGTTCTTGCCAAATCTCAGGGCTAACACAGGATGCATTGTCAAAGTCCAGCTTTGCAATGACAAATAACTCTGTCGGCAAATATCAAGAGACTGTTTGTTGTTCCTTATGGACCTCAGATCAATAGTCTCTGTTTGTTAGTAGGAAAAAAATACCTAAATTCTATTTTGCCAACCACATCTCACTTTGAAAGTAACCTTGCTGCTTAACTCGTTGGAAACTGGATAGACAGAACTAAAGCTGATTTAAGAACAGGATGACCAGAAAATGACATGGTGATGAACGGTATGCCTACGGTATAGGAACCATACATGTCTTGCCTTGATTTTCTTTCTATTTTGGCAAAAAACAGAGCATGCTCCTCACTGCAAATGTGCAGCAAATTTGAGTAGTAAATAAAAAGTACAGAAGTATTGCATACACACACACCCCCCCCCCCCCCCCACCAAAACTGTCAGCATTAAGGTTGTCACAAACCCACTGCCGTCGTGGTTTGCTGAAGACAGTGTTTCTTGTTTCAGTCTGCTGTTTTGCTTCTCCTTTCATGGATTTTTGTTTCTTGGTTGGCTCTCTGACTGTGAGTTTTGTGACCAAGAAACCTCAGTGTAACCAAGGAATGACTTTCATCCTATCTAATAGAGAGTTGCTGCTGCATGCAAGTACTGTGATGGGCCACTTCAGGGCAGGGACATTGCTGGAGGATGGAGCTGGTAAGATGAACCACATGAGGGACAAATTGCAAAGGACATCTTCTAATGCAGCCTGCACTGGTGTCTACACACAGATGTGATGTGGGAGTGCATGCAACCATGCGCACGCGCGAGCTGCAGCCTCGGCACTGCCTGTATGAACCCTGAGGGAAATCTAGGATGGTATGGCTGAAAGCAGTCTCTGTAAAGGCTGAAAGCAGTCTTATGCCGTAGGTTAAAAGCCACAGAAGAAGAATTGCCAACATGGCAGAAACTTCGGAGCAGCACACACTGAGCAACTCCCTGAAATAAGGAGAAAAGGAGAACAAGCAGTGTGGAAATAGCAGTAAGCTGTGTTTGTTGTCATATTTAGGAACTAGAAGTGAAACAAAGACTAACATAAATGAGGAGCTCAGAAACCCAGGCTAACCCAAGATGGAGATAGATTTAACTGTTATCTACAAATTATGTGAAGTTAACAGACACTGGAAGAAAACCAGAGGCAATTTTGAGCAGTGTTAAAGACCATTAAAGAAGGAACAAGCAAAAGCAGGAAAGTTTATATTGTTGTGGGGGCAGAGAGAGAAATAGTATGCTTGAGGTATAAAAGAAAATAACATTTCCAACAGGCAGTGGTTAGTGCCAGTGCACAGGTCTGTCATTGTTCCCAGTGTTGTACAGCACCTGCTAGGAAGAAGCTAAAAGCACATGACAGAAGCAACAGCCTTAAATGTCATGGGCTGAAGACAAATTACATATTCTGCTGGAAAGGCCTACTAATACTCTGTTAAATGCACAAAATAAGGATGGAACACCTCTCCTATGAAGAAATGCTGAGAGAATTGGAATTGTTCAGCCTGGAGAAAAGAAGGCTTTGGGGTGACCTAATTGCAGCCTTGCAGTACCTGAAGAGATCCTCCAGGAAATATGGAGAGGGACTTTTTACCAAGGCCTGGAGTAGCAGGACAAGGGGGAGTGACTTCAAACGGAAACAAAGTAGGTTAGATTAGTATTAAGACGGAATTTTTCACTGTGAGGGTGGTGAGGCACTGAAACAGGTTGCCCAGAGAAGTTGTGGATGCCCCATCCCTGGTAGTGTCAATGACCTGGCTGGATGGGGCCCTGAGAAAACCTGGTGTAGTGGAAGGTGTCCCTGCCCATGGCATAGACTTGGAACCAGATGATCTTCAAGGTCCCTCCTCACCCAGACCATTCTATGATTCTATGATGTCACGTCTTTAATTTTGTTTTCTAATAGTCTAGCAATTGCCACGCAGTTAGTAATTAACAGATATTCCTGGGCAATACTATGTGAATTTCTCAGCTTTTAACTAACTTTGTGATTAATCAGGGCTGAAAACATGGCTTCTATTGCCACCAGGAACTTGGCAGCTATGAAGGTGCCATGGCCAACCTCATAGCCAGCATCTGTCACCTGCTAATCACAGTAATCTCTAGGCTCAGGAAATCCATGTGAGAGATATATTCCTCAAGGCAGTGCTCTCCTGCAACCTTCAAAGAGCATTGGTAACCCCAAATGCCCCATGCATACTCCTGGCATATCAGAATGAGTTACCAGCAGCAGAATCACCTGTGCTCAGGGACACCTGAGCAGCAGCTGAGGGCCTGCCAGGACCTGTAAGCTCCTGTGAGCGAATCTGATGAGGAGGGGACGTGGCTGGGCCATCTGCAGGAGATTTAAATGGCTCTGTGAGTGCGTAACCAGGGCGTGTCACATCAGATGTAGTGCAGGATTTGGTGTGGGTAGGGCGTGCAGGGAGGGCACTGCAGTCTGCAAGGAGGTCCACAGTTCAGGTAAGTGCTAAGAGCTCTAGGTCTCTGCTGTAAAGGTGGGCTAAAACCAGTGTATCTACTGAGACGGTCCCTGAGACGCCGGGTGCTTCCACCCAGATGGGACTGGTAAGGAAGGAGATGTCAGTACAGGTGGTAACTTGCAATGGATGCCCAGACGCTTCCACTGGAGAAAAGACTGGTACCTGCACAAAGTATGCACAGGTTGGTGACCTGTTGTGGCAGGTAGATGAATTCCAAGAGATAGTTAATAGGCTTGAAGTATTAGAGGAGCTGAAACAAAGCTAGATAGTCTCTTCTCTTCCAGAAGCAGGCCTCTGGAATGGGGCATATTTAATTGTAGCACTGGCTACTAGGAGACTGCAAAAGCTGAAAATCAGAACAAAACAAATGAATGCTTTTCACTCAAATGTTTCCAAGCCTTCTTAATTGAAAGCCATAATATTAACTCAGTAATTCTTCTATATATTAGATTCCTGGCTTGTGTTCTGTCATTTGGCCAGGAGACAAAAAATATCTGTGGTTATTTTGCTCCTGCAAAGGCCTGGAAAAGAGTTGTATTTCTCTTCTTCAAATACAACATGGTTTGGTCATTTTTGCTATTTCATATGGGAAACAGGGCCGGGAAAGAAATAGGTTCACAAATCGATCAGAGGTGGGTGGTTCTATATGCAAAGCATGCTCTAGCTGAGGCTGTTTTCTTTCCAACCCATTCTTTGGATTTCTCATTCACTCTGAGTAGCTGACTTTGACAGTGCTTATGAGATTTCTCCAGTTTAAATGGACAAATGTTTGTTATGTGTTAATTGACAAGCACATCTTGGACTTCTATCACAATACCTTTAAAAGAACCTGAACCACTAGCTGCCTGCATTGGAAAAACGATGAAAAGGAAGTAATCTTCCTCAGAAGATTACTTACAGCCTCCAAGATTTTTTTTACATTTTCATTCAGTTGCCTTATGCTGTGTGAAGTGCAAGCAATAAAAGAAAGGGCAGAGAGGACACCTTGCTAAGGGGGAATCTTGCAAGTGGTGTGAATATGAGCTAAGACTTGTATTAGAGCTGATGTTGCCTGTTACTCATGGTACAGTTTCTTAGCTGGTGGGTTTGATAGTGATGCTAAAAGGCATCACCTACCTATCTGCAAAGGAAGGACCGGGGAAATAGCTACACTTGTGAAATGGTGAGAAAATAGAAATATTCTTGGAGGTTCTGTGAAGAAACATGTTATGTCTTGAAGAGCACTGTTCTTTCCCAAATAAAAGGCAGATGTCCATGGGGAGTAGGTGTGAGGAAGAAGGAATTTACCAAGACAGCCACATTTTGCTGTGAGAGGCAGTGGCTTAAGCTGAGGTGCCTCTTGCAGCTGCCATGACACAGGAAAGGAGGAAAGCAAGAGCAGCCTGACAGTACACTGGGGCTAATTAGCTCCTCTGCCTGGGCATACCGTCATGCAATGTAGACTTTGAGTCCTTCTAAGGCTTGACTGTAACTTAATTCGCAGTTTTTGGCATAAATAAGCCAGAAAGTGATGCCAATGGAAAGAGAAAAAAGGAAATGATTGTAGGAGAGAAGATTTAACACTAAACTTTTCCCCTCTGTCAGTTAGATGTTTAGTCACAGGCTCAGACCCAGGCAAGTGCAACTGCACTGCTGCTTTTCCCTTGCTTGGAGTTCAGAGTTTGCCTGGATGTCATATGCTGGCCACACAGGGCCTTTAAGGCTTTAAAACTTGGAAACACTCAGAATAAAGATTCTGCCTTCATGTTAACTTTTCACTCCTGTGTCATTTTGTGACACTTTCATTTGCGTAGTCTTCTATGTACTTCAGAGCATACATAAGGCTTTAGGCTTTTGACTCCCACAGGTCCTTGAGTCTTTGGCACTAGCTTCCTGAACTGCTTCCTCAAGGCAAGCTCATATGCAGGAGCTGGCAGCTGATATGATACAAGCACTTCTTGCTTCTTCTTCCTTTTTCTGGGAGTACAAGGGGCTCTCCCTATACCAAGCCAGGTAGCATTTGCAGAGCATTGCAACAGTTTCTTTCCTGAGACATTTATATCTGTTCTAACTGCCAGCAATTTCCACACCATTATCTGTTCAAGGACTGCTCCCTGCCAAGCTTAGTGAGGTGATGGGTCGCTCTCTCTTTTTGATTTTTGTTCATCTGGTAGGGTAGGGGTAAACCCAGTCTTTAGTTCAGGCTCCAATTCATTCAATACAGTGCTATGAATCATAAATGAAACTGAGACCTATTCCAATCTGAGATGACTCAATTTTTGGCCAATTTTTGGATAGTAAAACATGGGGGTTCTTTAAAAAATAATTCAGTTTCTTTACTAAAAAGAAATAAAGAAAAAGAGGAGTCAAAAAACACAGCTGGTATAAACACACAGAGTTTTAGTTCTTGTTTCTTGAAAAGAAGATGAAGGCACCGCAGATATAAATTTTAATTTAATTCAACACAGCAAAATTAAAAGAGCCAGCTAGTTCAGAGGCAGTAAGAACAGTCAGATATATCTTCTATTTCTATATTTAAAAGCAAAATCTATGTTTATCTAGTTTCCTTCTTACTGATACTGTTTCTTAAAATATTCTTCCCTTGATCCCCCAAGAAACCCAGCTCCATTTTCTTTCTAAGGCACTCCAGTTGGATGTGACGTGTGCTTTGGAGCACTCCAGTTGGATGTGACGTGTGCTTTGGATGGAGGTGGAATTTGGGTGGGGGAAGATGATGAAAGGCGTGCCTGTTTGGCCAAATTTAGAAATATATCCTCTGAGAGAAGGCAGGTCACTACCCCTCCCCCACCAGGTTTGGGAAAAAAAATAAATTTTCCTCAAAGGAAAGTGAAAGAGATAAAAACTATTTATTTAACAAACACATGGGAAAAGGAAAATAATGCTAAATAATAAAAATCTCTCACTGTGGAGAAAAAACCTGGGAAAGTGTTGGAGTCCTCCCTTTGGTCTCCTCGGAGCTGGGGCTTGGCCCAGGGCCAGGCCCTCTGTGCCCAGTGGAAAGTCCTCCCAATGTGCTCTGATATTGAAGCAGTCCAGTAGAAAAGGGAGAAAATCCGAAATTCCAGGGAAGGAAAAGAGTTCAACTCTCAGTCTCTCTCCAGAGAACAAGAAACTGAAACAACTGGCCAGAAACTCACCCGGGAGCAGCAAGCCGGGTGCTTCCTCACTCCCCTGCTGCAGCTGGGAAAAAAAAAGTCCCTATCTCTATGTGACCTTGAACAAGCTGCAAACTGCTTTGAAAAAGTTTTGCTCAGTTTTTCCTTCCCCCTCTCAGGCTCAGTTTAGAGGCATAGAAAGGCACAGGAATTAATTTCTGGGCATAGGGCAGCGATATGGGATACACATCATAAAGTCACCCCAAGACAAAAGGTCAAGAGAAGTTAAAGGGGAAAACAGACTCTCTAAACACTTCAGTATTCATGGAGTCTGGCAACACTGAACTGACCACTGAGACCTAAGTCTTGTATCTCATTTCTGTGGGCAAAAATGAGGAATTATTTTTGGCACTCTGTGAATTTTTTGGGTGTTCCATTCTTTAGAAACTATTTCAAAGACATCAATTAAAACCCCTATTTTTCCTCATTGTTTTCATTCTGGTCTTTGAGTTCATAGATCTGAACTAGCACAAAGTTAACCTCTGTAGCAAATATTGATGGCTTTCTTTGCAGAGATGTGAAATTTTCATCATGCTTTCTCACTCAGACGTCAGTTCCCTTCCTTGCTATCTTGTAAATGACAGCCAGCAAATAAAAAGTCCACTGTGTGATTGGGTTTCTTGTGATATCTTGAGATATTTTGGTTTCTTGTGTGATCCAAACTTTTGCTGTGATTAAACAAGAATATGAAATCTGTAGCTTGAAAACAGCCTTTTATCAAACTCAAACTGAAGAATATATTAATCTTCTTAACTGAGACATGTTTTTAAATTGTACAGAGGGAAGCAGAGTCTGTTGGAGAAGACAACTTGAAATTCAATTACTCAATACTAGAAGCAAAGAAAAATTTCAAGGAGTGATCTTTATTTCATATGCATACATGCATCACTAGTCAGCTGTACAAACAGATAGTGTGCCAACAGCACACTGTCAGATTAAGTTGGGCTAATTAAACCTTATTCCTTTGTTAGGCACAGCTCATTGAACAGCCACTGTGTAACTGCTCACAAAAATTCAGCAATGCTAACAGTCCTAGCCAAGTGAAAACATGAGAGGAGAGGGAGGGAAAAGTTTTCTTTAATATCAATGACAAAAATCAACATGACTGTGTCTCTTGAAAGTGTAAATACAATGCATCTGACCAGAACGACTTTGCACACAAACTGTGTTTGCATTAGAGCTAAGAGCAAAATTATGTTTCTTTAGCAAGTCTGCTGAGAAAAATTAAGCAAATCACTGAGAGACATTTCAGTGCATCCAGAGCCTGTGTTTGCATGTCTTAATATAAGAATTTCACGTTGCTGTTTTTAAAGTCTCTTGTAGGCCAATCATTACTAATAAAAAAAAAAAAATTAAAAATTAAATAACTACTTAGGACCAGTAACAGTTTTTCATGGACAAACTTTCCACTAGTATAACTAGAGTTTTCAAAGTTGGAGTTTTAAAACTACACTCTTTTAGTAACAGCAGGGCTCCTGGATAAGAACATGACTTGGCCAGCATATATCAAACACCTTAACATTTCTTTCAAACATCTTCCAAATGTACTCATGAAGTACAGATTGATTACTAAGACATTTTTGGTTTGGTCCATAAACATGGATTTAAGAAATCTGTCCCCAGCCATTCTGGTTTAAGAAGTTATTTTTCCATACAACACAGAAAACTGTGTATTTAATACATAAATTCTACTTTTTCTCAGAATCAATAAACACAATACTTAGAAAGGAAACTTTTGAGAGTTTAATGAATGAAACAAAATGGGATCATCTCCTTTCTTTCCTGAGGCTTTAATGATGAAATACTATTTTCAGGGCTTTGAAATATGAAGATGGTAACACAACCATTTTGCAAATCTCTTTATGCCTGAGCTGTGTTTCTCACTGCACTTCTCTAACTGAAACAGCTTTTTACATATATAAATGTTAAAAGAAAATTAGAGAAAATCTTGAATACATTTTATAATGATGAAATACAAAATCTGTTGTCCTGAAGCAATGATTTTAATGGCAGTCAGAAACTGAACTCCTGCTATATTATGTTCGACTGACATGTGAATCATAGATCTATGTTCCTCCAGGATAAATTGACAATACCATTCATCATCTGCATCTTCTATTATCATTGTTTGAAATTGATATGTTTACTTCTCAAATTATTAAAGACTCATTAAAGTAACAAGTTCCTGACATTAGTCTCCATCTACAGTATAAATGAGCATGTGGGTTCTGTCACATGGGATAACAGAGCTAACAAAAATATTCATGGGAAAATAAATGCAGGCAAGATTCTTACACGAACAAGAACAAACCAGCGTGGTTTACCTTCCATGCATCCATCTTCCTTCCCTGCTGACTGGAAGGCCAGGGGTGGGCAGACCTTTCAGTCCTGTTTCAAGAATAGATATTAACCATGTATGCCTTCAAGACATACTTTAGGTAAGCTTTTCAACCTAACTCTGGCTACTGCCCCAGAGCCACCAACCCCTGGCTCCCCCACAGTCACTGCATGCTCTCAACTGGAGTCTGGTGCCAGAGTAAGCAGTGGTGAATTTTGGTAATGCAAGTACTGTCTTTGTGAACAGGACATGAAGTTGGGGCTGCAGGCAAGGCATCCTGAGTATTTGCTGATGAAAGGAGCTAGGTAGCTTTTAAAAGAAGCACTTGGAATAAAATAGTAGGAACATAGTCACATTTTTAGGAAAGAACTAAGGTGTATAACAAAGTAGCAGAGTAGGCATACACATTACTGTCTCCAGAAGCAGGCCCCGGGTGGACCAGGTGCTGGCTTGGAGACCCTCTGTTGACCGCCCTAGTAGAATGATGAACCTCTTCTTCAAGCCACTACCTCATGAGAACAAGGATAATTGAAGCAAAGAGAGTCAGATTTTGAAAGAGTTTCAAAAATCAATCCACGTTGACTTTCAACAAGAGACTAATACAGATAAATGTCTGAACAGCAAAAACATTTGTGTTTGTGTCTCTGTACTGAAGCATGTTTTGGTTCACCTCAGAGTCATGCAGGGAACCCAGAATTAGGCCCAATACTTGCATATAATTCTTTACAGCCCTGTCTCTCTCCTACTACCTTCTCTTTCAGCTGGCCCTGTAGCTGCACAGTGGAGTCCACTGCCCAGGGTTCGTCTTCTGTTGTGACAAAACCAAGGCTCAAAGAAAGCCTCTGAATGTAGTACTGTTTCTGAACTGCTGGCAAGTTCATTTGTGGGGGAAAAAATCCAAGTTACACGTTAATTACCTCTTCTGCTCTGCTTTACTTAGTACCATGTTGAAGCAGGTGCCCAAGCTCCATGATCAAAAATCTAAAGCCCCAGTGCAGGCCATAACACTCTTCAGGAGATGCCTTAGCACTTGTGTCACTAGCTGGCAATAAGCTAGGAAAGTGTGTCTGGTAGTACAGCTGCTCATGGCCATGGACCTCTACTCTTCAAAGTGTGTTTGCAGATGGCTATTATGCATGTTTGGGAAGAACAAACATTAAAGGCAGCCGGCCCTGCGAGCACTGACTTCTACCTTCTCTGCATGGCTACATCAGCATTTATCTGTGTCCTCAGACAGGGTTTTCTTTATCCATGTAATGCTTAACAGAAGTGTACATGTTTAATGCTGCTCACCTCTATGACTAAAGAAGTACCCAGAACCACCAACAGCCTGACTGTCTTGGACCACCATGAGCACCTGTCTCTTTTTCCCTGAAAGACTGCATTTGTGTCATCGGGCATTCTGGCCTATACATTCATTCAATTTAAATGCAGAGTTTTTGTGGCTGGCAAAAAAAGAAAACAGGCTACTTCATCAAGCCTCACCTGACCTTCACAAGTACTCCAAGGGACAGCAGCAACTGGTACTCTAGTAAGAAAAAATATGAATTCAAAATAAAAATACTTAACAGAAAACTTTTTCCATGTCTAAAGGAAGCATGCAGAGTTAAGCTGTATTCTGAAATTAAAAAAAAAAAAAGAAAAAAAAGTGTTGAGTCTGTAAACACCATGTGGGGAACCTATCTGCATGACCAAGGCCATGGATCCCAGTAGGCAAAGAATTACCTCTGAAAGCAGCACAGCTGAGGACTGGGAAGAGTTGTGCTTACACTGTTTTACATACGTATCTCCTTGGTTCTCCAGGATCAAGGGGATTGTGCTGTCGCTTGCTGAGCAGACAGTAACAAGTCCTGCAAAGTGCAGCAGAGGCGTAGAGGGACTCAGCAGGCATTCTCCTGGCTGGCCAATCAAACCATGCATCTGAACAGTTCATCCATTTGTGAATGGTGGTAAACCTGCTTCACAGCACTTATCTTCCTTTGGAAGATTCCTGGGAAATACATCTTTATAAGAAGGATGAGACTTACTGTTTGGGACTGCCTTGATTTATTAAGGTTAATATTTCTGGGCTACTCTCTTCCATCATTTGCTATTGTTTGATGTATTTGAGACTTGGTTGCTATTCATACACACTGCAGCAGTTGCTGTTGTAGTTGTTCAGTATTGTCTTTGGGTACTTGCAGTGATGGCAGATATTTTATACAGCTTTTTCAAGTGCTGAAGTCTACATTAAGTACTTTTCAGATCTTTATAGGTTAGGCAGTACTTAACAGAGATACAGAAAGAGTAATTTCATTGTGAGGAGACTATTTAATAAATTGTCACAAAGCTAAAATTCACCATTCCTACATGACTTAATGAGCTACCCTCTTTATTTATGAGGCCAAGAGGACTCGTTGGCTTCTGAGTAGTGACCAGTGGGGTTTCTACTGTGTGGAAATAATAGATGAGGTGTTGATACATAAGTGGAGTCCAGTAAGGTGGGTAGCATGACTGAGGACAGGTGGTGCTCCTTGTAGTTCCCTCACCCTGGCCTTTGGAGCTTAGTGCTGGGCAAAATTGTCTCTCCAGATGAACAGTTATATCTGTCTCAGGTAGCACCTAGGGCAGAGTAGCTGCTCTTGACACCAAAATATCATTTCCAATAAATATTTGCTTAGGAGTTGCATACCCTTTGGGATGTAACACTCTGCTCTACCGACTAGCTGGGCCCTGTGGTCTTTGCTCTCTGTTTGGAGTGAAGAGATGTGGACATATGCATACAAGGTCCAAAAACATTGGCTTCATTAGCATTCAGCTTTGTGCCTCTAGGTAATATGTATCTGAAGCCATGTAATGTTTAACAGAGGAAAACAGCAGTATGAGTAAAGCAGCAACAAACAGCACAGCCCATTGAGAGCAAGAGCCTTCTGAATGTAAAGTAAGTACCCAGTTATCTTTACCCTAATGATTTTGACCCAGCTGTATGCTATTTGGCTAAGTGAGTCATAAAGCACATCTGCTTTCCAGGGTGAAACTTAGTTTCTAAATGCTCAAATGACAGCTGAACTTAATTTCAAGAAATATTGAATAGCAAAATCTGGGGATTCATTATATCAGCTCCATAGAGTATAACTCTGCACTGAATATTTATACCAAATAGCTCTAGAAGAAATCTAGAAGAAATCTGCTTCAATAACAGAAGTATTCTGACTTCTCAACTGTCAATTTTATCTACCATTACTAATTTTCCCTAAAGCTTACAACTACGAAACCAAAACTGAAGTGAATGAGTAAATGTCTTGCTTACACTAAGATAGTCCAGACAGAATTCACAAACTGATTTTGCTATGCCAAAGTCCTCTGTAAATTACAATTTACCAGATCACACAGAGCAAAGCAGCAGAAGCACAAGCTGGCTCCCTTTCACCCAAACCTTAGTGATCAGAGTGCTGTCACAGGGTGGAGAAAATCCCAGTAAACATCTCATCTGCTCTGCTGAACCCATATCTTTGAGTGCCTTTACCATTGATTGGAGGTGAACACCTAACTCATGCTATTCTGCCTGAAGCTGTTCTGTTTCAGATAGGACATTAGATGAAGGCTATTTGGAGCTCTTTTAGTCTCTAGTACCATCTTTTTAATGGAAATAACTCTTAACTGTTTTTTGACAACTAAAGTATCTTAGCACACCACAAATCACCCCAGCATGTTCTTGGTCTAACTGGTAAAAGAGAAAGCAACAAACAAACAAAGAAAAAAGAAATGTTCACAGTCACTTCAAATGTCCAAGATGCACTGATCCAGTCTTGCTGCTGAGCACTACTCTGGCCTTAGGCATATTTACCTTACAAAAGGATACTTTTTTGCTAATATGAAATTTGGAAAGACAGGAGAGGCCAAGTCCACACCAATGGTCTCACCTCCCCATGACAAGATGTGGTATACACAGAAGAAGGAACCCTGGAAGACAAGTGACACATAAGTGGTCATTTAAAATAAACATATTCTAATCTAATCAGGTATTGAAGCAGAAAAATTTTACTAGCCCTTATGATCAGTCACTTTGTATGTTAAAATGAGTCAGGAGTAAAAGAAATAGCATTTTTGATTGCTGCAATCTCATATTGTTTTCCTTTGATACGGCACTGTCACTTAATATAAACCTCATTCAAACCGTAACAGCATAATAATCCTAGGAATTCTTAAGAGATAAACATAAAATCATTAATCAGAATGCTTCTGATGTGTTGCTTTGCCATTAAAAAAAAAAGGTACCTTTTCATTTCTTCTCTCCCTTGGACTCTTATTTTTCTTTAAGACACACGTTTCTTTCCCTGCTAACAAGGAACTTCTGTAGGTGGAGTAAAGCAGAACTGAAGTAGGCAGCAATGGATAGGAATTACAGGTAAACTCAGAAGCACAAGGATTTAAAAAAAACTTCCATAGCAAAGGAGGAGGTCAGGAGATAACAGTGATTACCACTTGAAGGCAGTAGCAGACAGAAGTAAACGATGAGATGTTGATACAGCTGACCTCCAGCATCCAAGACCTTTTGTTCTTTGTCCACGCAGTAGCTGTGAAGAATGATGAGGGCCACCCTTCTGCTGTGCTTGCTGGTGGCCATGCTTCACCTCAATGCCCACAGCCTGACACAGACTGACCACCACGCTGCCCAGCCCGAGGCAACTGACCCCCAGGAGCAGCATTCCCATGAGAGAGATCCTCTTAAGTCCTGCCAAAGGATAGTCCCCAGCAATACAGACTTTGCCTTTCAGTTTTACAGGCAAGCAAATACCCAAGAAGCTGGCAAGAACATTTTCTTTTCCCCAGTCAGCATCTCTGCTGCCTTTGCCCTTCTGGCCCTGGGCTCCCGAGGCACTAGCCAGGCTCAGGTGCTGGAAGGGCTGGCCTTTAACCTCACCACCATCCAGAAGAAGGAGATACATGAGGGCTTTCATCATCTCCTCCTCTTGCTAAACCGCCCTGGTAGCCAGGTGCAGCTGAGCATGGGGAACACCCTGTTCATGGACAAACACCTGAAGCCAACAAAAACATTTCTGAAGGACATCCAAAAACTGTACAGAGGAAAAGTGGTTTCTAGTAGCTTCCAGAATTCCACTGAAGCTAAAAAAGAGATCAACGATTATGTAAAGAATAAAACCCATGGGTATATAAACCAAATACTTGAGGACCTTGATCCCAACACTCTGATGGTAATTGTTAACTACATTTATTTCAAAGGTAAGTTGCATAGATGCTACTTACTGCATCTGTTTAGTGCTATTTCACCCGCACTAAAACAAGTACACAAGTTATTTCTGAACAATTTTTAAGTGAATGTGTTTAGATGAGACTATTATGAAAAAAAGTTTGAAGTTTTCAACTTTGAAACCCCCTCCACAGAGGTTTCTAGCATATATTTAGACTTCTAAGCATAGAAGTTCATGTACTTGCAATATTCAGGTTCAGGGAATTGCCAGAGCACAACAGGTTCGTGCATTGTTAAATTTTCCTGTCTATCTACTTTATTTCATCTACTTATTACTTTAAAAATTAAAATGTTTACGCATTGGATGCACAAAGTAGAAAACTAAATTCTGAAGATGATGATTAACAAAGATTGCCAAAAACTTTCATTTACTTACAGTCCATGACCATTAAATGGGTAGGTACCTCTGGAGTTGGAGTCCAAATGTTCTGCACCTTGTCATCATATTACACATATCCCAAGAGATATTTGAATGTATTGCTTTGGCAATGACTAATTTCTTCTTAGGTGTTCATTTCCAGCAGCATGTAGGACATACATGGAATTTCCCACCTAGAAAGGAATATTTGGAAAATATTTGGAAATTATGAACTTTCAAGAAAACAGATTTTATTTCAAATACTTTATTAAATTTGGGTGCCCTAGTCTCAGGTGCCATAGTCTGAGTACCATACCAGAGCATATTTCTTTTCTGGAGGGCAAGGGGAAAGGCTTAAACTTATAAAGTAACCAGAATACTGTGGAGTTTACATACCATTATTATTTTTTCAAACTAGGCTATTTCTATCCAACATTAAAAAAAAAAACAAAAAAACCATACGTACAGAATGGCAAGCTGCAATCCTTGTCTATTTGTTTAGTGAATGAACTGTTTTAATACAGAATAAAATATCATAGAAAATTCAATTGAATAAACATTAAGAGAAAACGATTTTGAAGACTAAATACCTTGAGGCCCTATTCCATTTACCATACTGCAGTTACGTTCAGGTCCAAAAGTTTGTGTTTCTCTAGCATGTAAGCTTTTTCTTAGTGCTACAAGATGAAAAACATAAAAAAGCATGTGAGGAGCTTAACATGCCACATTTTAAAGGTCAGACATCTGCTGTGAAATTCGCTTTACGAGCCGTATTAAGAAAACAGATAGCAAATCACTGGATTCTGGTCAGTTTTCATTTGCTTTAAATAAAACATGAGGTAATATGATGAAGTTACTTCATCTAATTTATCTAACTTAGATGTTGCACAAGTCCATACAAAATATAACCTGGGACATTTAATTGTTACGGAACACAGTACAGCAAAGATGACAGAGAATAAGGTCTTTAATAAACTTGGAATAATTTCTATCTTCAAGTATAAGTGTAAATCTTCAGATATGGGTTTATTTCTTGTACATTAGTCTGGACTATATTAATATATCCTCATTGAACGAAGTATTCAATTCCATTCTTTCTCTTTTGGTTTTAAGCCTACTGGGAAAATCCTTTCAATATTAAGGGGACCCACAAGGACTATTTCCATGTGAATGCAAAGACCTCAGCTGAAGTGGAGATGATGGTTCGAGATGGATTTTATAAAGCATACTCTGACAGGAAGCTGTCTTGCAAGGTGGTACAGATTCCTTACAAGGGAGATGTTGCAGCTTTGTTTATCCTGCCCAATAAAGGAAAAATGAAACAGTTGGAACATGCCCTGACAAAAAAAACTGTTTCTAAATGGGAAAGATCTCTTCAAAGATGGTAAATATAGAATTTTGATTTGATGATTTGAGGTAGTCAGAATCCAAAGTCTGAATGCTATGGTCAGGTCTTACAGCTACTATCTTCTATTTTTAATGGGAGTTTTAAACAATGGAATAAGTATGAAGGGTCAGACCAAATGATTTGATACTTTCAGCAAAAATTAGAATCAATATTGCCTTGTGATGAGAGAAGAGATCTCTGAGGTGGGAAATTTAATTCTTTTTCCCCCATACATTTTCTAGTTGCTACTAATTGTCTCCATTTCCCTTGTCTCAAGCAAAATATTTTAAGAGTGGTAATACTTTGACATAGCAGTCAGATCCCTCAGAGGGAATGGGGTGTGAATTCCAAAAGCAGAACCTTCAAGGTTAGAAAAAGAATGCAAACCTTGTCCCAGAAATGCTGGCCGCACTACTGCCTACTGTCTCATAAAGTGACTGTGTTGCAGAATCATGCAAGTAACATGAACTGATTTCTTTCTCCTTCCATACATTCCTGTCCTCCAGACCAGCATCTTCCCATCTTCTTTTTTCTTGCCATGTTTTTTAGATGAAAGGACTAGCATTTTAGCACAGAAGAATCACCAGCAAGCTGGGAATCTTCAGTCCAAGGCATGCTCTGATTGCAGTAACTACCATATTTTCTTTTGAATTAACAGGAGGATGGAATTGCATATTCCAAAACTATCAATTTCAGGCACCTATGACTTAAAGAAGATCTTAATGAACCTGGGTGTAACTGATGTGTTTTCTGATCAGGCTGATTTGTCTGGAATCACAGGAAACCCTGATGTGAAGGTTTCAAAAGTAAGTGTGTCAGCAGAAACAACCACCTGTGGATTCCTGAACAGCCAATTGCCTTATCCTAAGGTCACCAGTGAAATTTTACTTATTGCTAGGGCTGGCTAATAATGTGAAATAGAACATTTAGCTGATAAAGTCTCCTTAAACCCCCTCAGACTTGTCCAAGATCTGGAGATAAGGATATTTTCTTTTGTCTGACAGGCAAAGGTGGAGGGGGGATGGAGGGGTGGGTTTAGCATTTAACCAGGAAAATAAACACAGCATATTTTCTGCATGTATAAGAAGAGCCTATGGGTAACTGTGTCGTGGATGTCTTGCATCCGCATATCCACAAAAAAAGTGGCTTTTTTCTAACATGCATTCTATAATTTTAAAGGATTTAAAAACTGCTCTTACCATTGAAGGCTCTGTTGAGTGCTAACAATGTAAAATGGACCAGACTTGAGGAAAACATCCCATTTAGTGAAAATAATGTGAAGACTAGCATTTTTACAGCCATTCTGAAAACAGCACTTAAATTTTCTAACATTTTGGGGCTAGAAAAAGATTAAAAATATCCAACAAAATATTTGGTATCAAGGTTGACTTTCTACCTGGCTAAACTGTAATGCATGTGCTGTTAAGAATACACACAGAGCAGTTCTGGAGCCCCATTTCCTTTCCCTTTCAAACTGATATTCCCTGTGAATTTGCTTGGCTATTTACTTTCAATTAATTCCACAAGGTGTGCAGTTGCTAAGGTCTGCATTGATACACTTGTGATGAGGAACACTGAATGTGTAAATATTTGCTTATTGAGACAACATTGCTAAAAAACCCACAGTGGGCTGTAGCACCCTTCTTCCTGGGTCCTTCTTACCAGCAATTTTTGTGAAAGGCAGTAGTTGAATTAACTTTGTGTTAATTTGAATAATTTCACACCACATCTTCCACATACATTAATTCTTTCTGTATTTTATTGTAGGCTACTCACAAGGCCCTGCTGAAGATTCATGAGAATGGCACAGAGGCTGCAGCAACCAGCAGCATAGATTTTCTTCCTCATTCTGCTCCTCCCATCGTTAAATTCAATCATCCATTTTTGCTGTTGATTGTTGATCAATATACTCAGAGCATCCTCTTCATGGGAAAAATCGTAAACCCGACTGAAAAATGATTGGTCATTGGCTGGTCATATTGATTTGAATTGCATTTTATGGAATTATTGTCCATTGCAATTAAAATTATATAAAACAGTTACTAACAATTTTCTTTTTCCAAAGAAGTCGGGAAAGAGTGCAGTTATTCTCAGAAACACCCTTTTTGCTTCATCCTTCTATAGAAAATAACCACTGAGATATACCTATTAGTGAATTGTGAAGAATTTTATAAATCAGCCTTTTAGTGATCAGTGCCATCTCCGAAAAGCAAGGTAACACCCAGCTGAGAGACTTATTACCGCAGGCCTGGTTCCTACGGTATATCACCGTGTCCCGCAGCCGTAGGGAGGAGGAGGAGAGAAGATCCAGCAGGCAGGAATTGTGCAGCAAGATTGATTTACTTAATTATTTTACAAACTCTTTATAGACCTTTTTCTTCATAGTCTAATTGGACAAAGGATCAGCCACCCCTTGGGGGTGATTGGCCAAAATCCTAAAACATCCACTACCAAAATATTTTCTACTATACCATAAACAAGACTTTCCAAGGTTGCAGGTGGCTTGGTTGTTTACATTCCCTGCTACCCCTTCTGTGAGAGAGAAAAATCTCTCACGGACTTAGAAAATAACAAGAAAATCCTCGTTAACAGCATTTTTGTACCTACAGAGACTCAGTTAAAACACTGTAAGTAAATAAAATTTGAGTGGATAAATCCAAATGAATTCTCTGCAAACCGTAGGTTGGCTTCTAACATTGGTAGAGTTTTCAGTAGAAGGAAGGCATAGCTGCAAATTACACACTGGGAGAGTCAGTCCCTTTCAGACCAAGCCTAGACATTTCCTTTGAAGGTCAAGTCTTGTTCCATACTCTCCTTTATGACATTCACAGGTGATGACATGCACCCACATTGTGTTGGCTTCTTTGAGTTGGCCATTAATGTAACAAACTCTACACAAACATCCTATGTGGAAGCAGTGCTGGGGAATGCTTTATTTTGCTAGATACCCAAATGGTTCTACTGGCATTGCATTTAGATTTAATAAGAAGGTACTTGTAAGTGGATGTTCAAAAGGGATAGGATATGAATACCTGGAAGGGAAAAAACAAACACTGAGATTAATCCTATCTTCAGAGGTTACATCTATGCTGACAAATAAAGTGGTCTAAGATCTGTTCTCTAACCATGAGGTCAACTGGCCCATCACAGGTCATATCCACATTGCTTAACTCTGACCTTGCAAGTCATCCAGTCCAATTACTGGAACTGTCCCTTGGCCTGTGCTAACTCCAAAAACATGCTTAGCATTTGTTTGGAAGAATCATATGGTGGCATGTCTCTGAAACTGTACTAAAAGTATAAGAATATAAGCGACTGCAGGCTGAGGGCCAGGCCTGTTCCCCAGAACTGCTCAGTGTACTGGGACAAATGGAGTCAGAGTAAAGAACAGAGGAATGGGAAAGTATTCCTCTGTCACTCAGCCCTATTAGCTCCCCCTCTGCTGGCTATCTGCATTTTTTGAATGACACTGCGTTCTGGGCGATGCTGGTAGGCCTTCAGAACTACTTCTCAGAAAAGAGGGAACTGGAGGCCCTGATGTGGAATAAGACTAGGCAGTTCGAGAAACACCTTTCAAAACTACTTCAAGTCACAGACTGCGAGACTCCCACGTACTTAGCACAGATGTGTTTGGGTGGGCTCTCCTGATTAGTCCTGTGCATTTGCTGTAATTGTGTATGCTTATTTTCACAATAATTGGTCAGGCTTATTTTCAGAAGGCTGCTCCTCATTAAGGATTTGTGCTGGTCCTTAGATGATACAACAATGCTTTGATGATACAGATACCAGAAACACTTTACAGCTGAGCAAATAGAAACCATCACAAAGCATAAAGAATGAAAGTTTAATTCTATTACGTTGCAACATAAATGAACTGGAATGCAATTTAAAATGTGATACAACTTACTGTGGAAGCATAGGGATTGTCTATCATCTATATTCCATTTCCTCCTTAAAAATAATGAAACCAAGACTTTTGTTACGATCCAGAAAGTCTGTCACTAGTTCAAGGACCCAGCTGCTTGCTAGGTGTGGCCTGACACTGCAAACTGGAATGAACTGGCAGAAAAAGGCCATTGGAGAGTCTCCCTTGGCAGGTGGACCCCTTGTTGAGAAAGGCTCAGCACCCAAGGCCAACATCGTGCAGCTCTCCTTCCAACAACTGTGCAGAGGCAGGCAGAGATGGAGGTGATAAAGAGCATAGCTCCCCACTCCTCAAATCTGACAGAGATGTTAAATAAAGCAGACCATAACTGCAGTAATACTACTGCCAAATTACTGCTGAGTCAGAGAGATATAACCAAATCCCAGGTGATCAATTAATTCTCAAAGACAGTGCCAGACCAAAGCAAAACTCAAATTTTTTGATTGCTAAAAATTTTTAGAAGTTATTTTACTGACAAATCAGGATGACAAATATGGCTATAACCCAATAAAGTAATAACTACAGAAGTTCTGAAAGGGCCAGATGGATGAATTTAGGAGTTGTTTTTGGCATGGTACCCAGATACGAAATCTATTTACAATTTTACATTTTATTTATCTGTAACTGCATGCGGTGTTCCTTTGCTGCATGTGAACCTGTTGTCCTTGACTGTCAACAGCTCAGTGGCCACAAGCAGAGTAAGACAACTAAGCTCCACAGGAACAGCAAGCCCACAATGGAGATCCTTTTGGATCCTGCAAATGGATAGTCCTCAGAAACAGGCACTCTTCCTTACAGTTTTACAGGTAACTGACTACCTGAGAACCTGGCAAGAGTGTTTTCTTCCACCTGGTCAGCTTCTCTACTGCTTTTGCTCTGCTCTCTGTGGTCTCCAGAGCCACCAGCCAGGCTCAGGTGCTGGAAGGGCTGGACTCTAACCTCACTGACACTCAGGAGGGCCTACCAATTTTAATTTTCTGTCATTTATTTTAATTCTGGGAGTTACACATTCCATCTCTAAGTTCTTGTACCATTATAATTAATTGAGGGTTTGGTCTGTAGTCTTAATTACTTGAGTTTGATTTATCATTTGGAAAAAGAAATTCAAACTAAGATTCATTTTGAGAGCAAAATTTCTATTTTATTTGAGTGTTTTTTATAAAACTTCTAACAACTACTTTTGAAAAGATTTGGTGATGCCAAGTATATCTACAATTCCACTATCTTCAGCTGAAAATTTATTGGAAAATATATCAGGAAAATCTGAGATGAGCTGTCAGTGACAGATTACCCATCTTGAACATTAAAATATTGGCTGATTGACTCCATTGGAATTCACATCAGGCCTTAAATAGTTGTATGCTCGTGGAAACACTTTTTCATTCAATGGTAGGAGATTAGGTACAGACAAAGTAGAAAATATAAAATATTATTTTCTGAACACTGATGAAATAATCATCTGAGGTAAAATGTCTGTTATAAGGAAAGGAATCACACCCGATAATAAAAGGACCTTACTTTCTTCTGAGATATAACACAGAAGAAAAAAAATAGAGTATTTGGTTCTGCTTACACAACTTTCTTCTAGCAGACTATGAGTTTATATGAAAATTCAGTTCAAAGATTCCTATTGTATTGGTGAAAGAAGATGAAAATAAAGTAGAAAAGTAGTTTCTATTCCCAGTTCTGTCACAGACTTTTGCATAGCCTTCAGCTTTTTTTCTATCTGTTAGTCATACTAGTTTTTGAAATGGGAACCCAAAGCACTTTCTTTATTTGAGGGGAAAAGGATGAAATATTTGTAAGACATGCAGAGTATATTTGGGATGCCCTTTATAGAAAAAGATAAAATTACTGAAAGGACTTGATTTTTATTCCACTTACAGCAGTTTTGCAATGATACCAATCTCCTGATTTTAATGGAGTCACATACGTCAAGAAGATTATTTAGATGAACTTTTGTAGACATACCTTGAATGATACACCTTATAGGTAAACAAGAAATGGCTGCATGAGGATTTATCATGCAATGTACACATTTGTCTTTCTCAGTCCTTATCTTGCTGATGTTTTGTTTTTACAGTCAGAAATCCTTTGCCCTGGAAAGCCCCCAAATATAACTTGCAAAGCTAGCATATAATAATCAGATGACCAAGCAGAAACTGAAATATAATAATCTGATGACCAAGCAGCAACAGAAATAAGGTAATGACATGGGATGAAACTGCTCCTGTAAGGAGGAACCAAGGAACTGCTCCTGTAAGGAGGAACCAAGACACATTGCATAACTGAGCAGAGTCACAGTAGGGAGAGAGATAATGAAATTATTCCTTAATTCCTTCCATATAGACCATTATCAGGCCAATGGGAAAAGCATGTTTGTCAGTCCTTTATATGACTCCCCTAGTTCCTGGAGCAAGAGTCTGCCTGTCCCAGCCACTGCTTATCTCAAAGCATCCAGGAGCTCCACTCTTCTGGACGGCTCTTCTTTCACAAAACTACACAAAATTTCTAGTTTAACCTTGCATTTCCCTGTGTTCTGGGGACACAGCCATTTTCAACAACAGGAATGTGCAGTGAAGTAAAAAACTGCTTTCCTCTCCCTGTGTTCTCACAGACTTGCCACCTGGCTGGCATGCAGGTGATACACATGTGTGGTGATTCACCCTCATTTTCCATTGCCTTCAACAGAAGTGACATATATTATCCAAGGATCTCTATTTCTGGCACCTGCGACCTAAGGGAGATTTTCAAAAGACTGGGTGTGATTGATGGATTCATTAGCCATGCTGATCTGTTTGGAATTGCTGGGAAGCTGATTCTTTGATTATTTGTGGGTCTGCTGTAACTGCTGGTCTTAACCTTGTCTAGGAAAAGACTTGGGCCAGGGTCAGAGGATCTGGTGCCTGGGAGTTATGAGCAAGGACAGAAACAACTTTCCACTTTCTGACATGCTGAGTGCTGCTGCATCTTCTGGGAGAAAGGAGAGGAATCACTGCAGCAGCTTTGCTGTCCCCAGAAATTCCTCTCAAGGCATAGTAGTATCCAGCAGATGGTTAGCCAAGCATTAGGACAGGGCAGAAAAATTAATGCTATCTATGTAGACAGGCCTAGGCTTGAGAAAAATATCTTGTCTCTGCTAGAGTTAAGCAACAGCATACTTGCTACTCCTGAGACTTGGTCATTTTACATAAGACTGCAATAAACTTTCTGGGTACTTGCACATATCATGAAAATTACCCCTCTCCGTAGGAATATATTCTGACCAACCCCACCTCTGTCTTGTAAGAGAGAGTAGTTACATAGCAATAACAATGATGGTTGATTCCTATGCATAGATAAATTGTAAGTTTACCTGGGGCGAAATCATGTACATTCAATGGAAATTATTAGTCATTGCTAATTAGGATAAGTACCATGCGCCTCATCCTTAAATAACCTTCTAAGTAGCTAAATTTTGCCTGTTTCAGCTTTCTCTGAGAGGGATCCCAGTGTAAGATACGTATGGTATGTATGTAATTCATGCTTATCCTATGCATCCACAGCACAAGGGGTTAAGATCTTCTCTCTCTAGTTAACATTTTGCTGTGGAAAAATTTGCCTGTTTAATTCTTCCATTTGTTTTCTTGTTTTGGTTATTTGTCAAGCCATGCTGTGACTTGCTTTTCACTTTAGTAGTTTCTAAAATACTCATCAAAGGTCCCTCAAGAAGGTAACCAGTGTTCTGAGCCCATCAAATAATGCCATTTAGGGCAGGGTGGAGCTGTACCTGAACAAACTTACTGCTGCCTTGAGTACTCAATTAGATGGCATTGTTGCATCAGGGTGTCCTGTGCCGAAAGTTCTGGGCACAGGACATCCATGGTTTTGGCCTTTTCTTAGCTTTCCAGTTCTTCTCATGTTCTGTTTTCAGGAACTCATTTACCACAGTTACTGAAAGCTCTTTTACTCACAGTTTAGTTCAAGCCAAGAGTAGCAAAGTCCCTGGTCTTTCTGTCCCTTTAGAGCCCTAGGTGCTGGCATCATTCTGGCTGTGTGATGGGAAAAAGACTTTAAGTGTTTGACATCCAGAAAAAAATAGTTTACTCAATCTTTGCTTTACAAATAACTCCTATTTGCTCTGTTTAATGTTTACCAGTGGACATTAATTTAATACTAGGAAGCAAATGAATAAGAGGGAAGTAGCACTGTGAAAGAAAAGTCCAGCACGGTAAGTATCATATTTTACTTTCTTAGAATTCTTTGAATATATGTTGTGTGTGATCCCTGCTATTTACTGCTGAGATTAATTTATTTTGTACAGTAATTGGAAATTATTTTAGCTTCTGGAAGCATGTTCTGAATGTTTGAAGCAGAATTCATTCAATGATCCAGCTCCTAGCTATAGTGACAGGATGACTGGGATATGAGGCCCAAAATGAATATTCAACAATCAATACCAAGATGAAGAACAAAACCTTGTCTCTTTTCCCAGAAGAGTAAATTTAGTTGAAATCTCAATGTCCTAACTATTCCAGGTTGATGCAGGGCTAATGACAGTAGCTCCATTTCTGTCCCTTTTGCTTAAAGACTAGGCTCCTTGCAGTCAAGTGGCCTAGAAGAGAAATCAGTCTCTCTCAAAAGCAGATTTGGGGAAATAGGAAATTAGTTGTTACCAGAACAAAATTAATTATCAAAAGCTAGAGGGCCTTTTCTTTCCGAATCAGTGTTTATACCCAGCATTTTTGACACACCAAGCATAGCTCCCATACTGAGCACTTCAACAGCTTATATCTCCAGTTTTTCATAATGGACATCTGAAAAAGGGGGAGCCTGGAAATAACAACTCCCCATAAAAAATCTGGCACAGACCTGAACCTGGCATTAGACACACGGAGGCAGATTCTGGGCAGAATCTCATTCTCAAGAATAAGTATACTTAAGCTGCTATGAACAGTATTCAGACCATCTCTATTTCCCTGAGGGCCACTGCTTGCTTCATGGGTTTGAGTTTCTGTCATTTGAGATAATTTAGGTGAGCATTCTTCTTCAATTTGTTGCATGATTCTTCCCCCATAAAGACAGAAGAGAGACTGTAGGCTTATGTAGAATTTGTTTATGTCAGTTAAAGGAAAAGAAACGGTCATCAAATTACATACACACAGCAAGGCAGATTCCACTGTAGCCTTTCCCAAGCTCTTGAGTTTTGAGCTTTGCAACCTTCTGGATAGCTTATATGCAATAGAGAGTGTCAACAAACTTTCTCGATTTATCCTCAGTTTGCTGCAACACTTAAGGTAAAGTCTTGAAATAATATAGGTCTTGAGTCAGAGCTGTTATGTAAGAGGCAGAAATATATAAATAGTTTAAGGGCTGAGCATTTAGGTGGACTTTATACACGGCTATAACTGACTGTTATAGCAGTCAGTGCTTGAAAACCAAAGTCGTAACAAGACCATGGGTACCACAGCAACATATCAGCCAAAGTTGGCCCCTCTGCCTAAGTACTTGCCAGATACATGGGTGCCAATACATGAACTCAGCCATGTACCCCAAGGCATTTAGGAATGTACTGAGGCCATGCTGATCAGAAGCAAGAACTCTTCCACACATAATACCTCAGGAAAGCTGATTCTTCCCTGGCAATGCCACATTATTTTCTTATTCCCTTTGCTCATTGGTCACAAACTAAGAGAACTGACTAGAAACAGCCTGTCCAGAGGCCAAGTAGAAGAGTATTTCCTAAAAGAATAGTAGTTCTAATGACTGACATCTGAAAATTAGTATTTAGAATACAAAACATTTTTTTATCCAGTAAAGAAAAAATTCTCTAGATCTAAAAGTTGCTCTGTTCTTTCTTAACAGAACTATTCAGAAGGACAATGAAGTCTGCCCTGTGTTTGTGTTTGTTGCTTCTTGGACTTCAAGTCCAGGGTCAGCAGCAGGAACAACAAATACGCCATTCCCCAGAAGACCGGTCCCAGGCTGATGGTGAAAACTTGTCTTATGTCAAGCTAGCCCCCAGCAATGCTGAATTTGCATTTAAGTTTTACAGGCAGATCAGAGATGAATTGGGTGACGGGAACATTTTCTTCTCTCCTTTGAGCATCTCCACTGTCTTTGCAATGCTCACCCTGGGGGCCAGATCAAACACACTCAGAGAGCTGTACAAAGGCCTTGCCTTCAACCTGACAGAGATGGAGGAGCAGGAGATTCATGAGGGGTTTCAGCAGGTCCTCCAGTTGCTGAATGACCCTCACCGAGAAGTCCAGTTGAACATGGGCAATGCCCTGTTCGTAGATAACCAAGTGGAATTGCTTCAAAACTTTTTGGATCATGTCACAAATCTTTATCACACTGAAGCTGTTTCTAGCAACTTTCAGAATCCTCCAGAGGCTACAAGGGAAGTCAATAAGTACGTGGAAACAAAAACACATGGCAAAATTGTTGATTTAGTCAAAAGTCTTGATCCGGACACCGTGATGGTTGTCATTAACTACATTTTCTTTAAAGGTGAGTGGCACACACGAGTAGCAGCTATAAAAATAAGCTCCAGAAGTTCTAAGAAAGAAAACTTTTTCACATTGTGAACACACCTATCATCTAATTTAAAAAACAACTTTCTATTTTTAAATTACACAAGAAAATATTTGAAGAATAAATGAATAAATAAAATAAAAGAATAAATGAAGAAACATTTTCTAGATGAGAAATTTTAAAAAGAATGAAAAAATAAAAAAACCAGCAGAAGTACTGGTCAATGTAATATAAATTTTAAACCAGTTTCAGAGCGGAAGATATTCAGAACTTACGATCATTTGTTCAAAGGCATGGGTGTTTGGCTGTGCAGGACATGGTGACATTTGCATGAAGGTAATAAGCCTGAATCTTGGAGTTTGTGGAAGATTTACCATTAACTGAACAGGCAAAGGCTCATCTCTTTTCCAGTGCAAGCCTCAACCTATACTTTTCTTGTGTGATTTTTTGTTAAAACAATTGAAAAAAGGTAAAGATTCTTTCCATGGCCAGGGAACAAGCATCTTTAAACTGAGATAGGCTTGTTGCTGTCTCTACAGTTCAAATATATTATTTTAAGCATCAATTAATGTGACATGCTTTTATTAGTCCCTTTTTTTCAATTCTATACTTATTCTTTTTTTCAAAGGCTCCTGGGAAAAACCTTTCAAAAATTTCAACACGAGAGATGATGACTTCTTTTTGGATGCCAAGAATTCTGTTAAGGTCAAAATGATGCATCAAAAAAATTACTTTAATGTCCATAGGGATAAGAATTTGTCTTGCTGGGTAGTAGAAATCCCATACAAAGGAAATGTTACTTCATTGTTTGTTCTGCCTGATGAAGGGACAATGAAACAGGTGGAAGATACTCTGCTGAAAGAAACAGTGGCTAACTGGTTGCGATCACTTAAAGAAAGGTAATATTTTAATTGTGGCTTTGTTTAAATATTGAACAAGCCAAAACTACTCATCCAGGAAAGGTAAAGCTTAGGATACCATGATGAGCTGCTAAGTACAGCTCTGAGGAAAAAGCATTACTCAGTTTCTTTGACTCAGACAAGCTATCATGTGATTTCATACCACAGGGGAACCCTCTCAGCTCCCCCAGTCACAGCTCCCAGTTGTGAGGATCCTGCACGCAGGTAGATTGTCCTCAGGAACCTGCCTCCAGTAGGAGGAATCCAGTTCAAAAGAAAATATCATTTCTTTTTCTCCACTAAGATAATATTTTCCAGTCAGTCACTTTCATAAACCATCACTCTACCCCTGAACCATGGATCAGACTGTGGTTGTTGGGACAGGTACCTCAGTTTCTGCTTCTCTAACATGGGATTTATTACTGTCTTAGAAAGCCAAGCCTTAGCTCCATGGGTATTTGGGATGGATATATACATGAAACAGATATTGCTTCAAGGGATCTTGCAATAACAAATGCATATTTTTATTTATTTTTGAAAAGAGACATCTATTTGGATCTTCCAAAATTCTCTGTCTCCGGCTCCTATGATGTTAAGAGCCTGTTTAAGAAAATGGGTGTGACAGAGGTGTTCAGTGATCAGGCTGATCTCTCTGGAGTGGCAAAAAATCTTCCTCTGAAGGTTTCCAAAGTAAGTATGCAAATAGGGATGGTAATCAAGAGATTTTTCTGCCTTTTTTTTATGCAGGTTTAATTCTACAAATAGACTGATCCCACCCCTGGAGTGTAGTCATTTCTTATGGATGGTAATAAAGGAAGGAAAAGGTTAGGCATTAAATGGCTGATGTTCCTACAGTTTATATTAAATTGTTTACTGCACAGTGAGCCTAAAAACTTAGCTGAAAGTCTCTGAAGAAGAAAAAAACTGGAAAGCATAGAAGGAATATTTTCGCAAAAAGCTGGTGTTAAAGAAGTAATGCATGACAAGAATCATTGTTATGACAATTTTGGGAATAGTCATTCTTATACTATGTATACACCTTTCATTATTACACTGTCTGAGCACTTCAGAATTTATGTGGACAACAGACTCATGGGACAGGGATAGCCCCATTTCACAAACAAGAAATGAGTACACAGATAAACAAAATGATTTCTCTAGAGCACCAAAGAGTACATGCCTGTGTTATGAGGGAGGTGATCCTTCCCTCTATCCTGCACTTGTGAGACTACCTCTGGGGTTCAACATATCCAGTTTGGGGCTCCCTACCACAAGGGCCACGTTGACACCCTGGAGCAGAGTGAGTCCAGTGGAGGGTGAGCAGGATGGCTGTGTGGCTGGAGCGCTGGGTGTATGAGGAGAGGCTGGAAGAGCCAGAGTTGCTATTCAGGAGAAGGGCGGGTGAAGGGGCAGTTCTTAGCACTGGCTACAGATATTTATTAGAAGGGTGCAGACAAGATGGACACAGACTCTTCTTGCAGATGAACTGTAATACATCAAGGGACAACAGACACAAGATAGAAAATGGGATATTCTGATTGGGTATTATGTAAAAAAATTCACCAAAATTCATGAGGGTGATCAAAAACTGGTATGGGCTACTTGTGAAATTTCCATCCTTGGAAATACTCAAACCCTGACTGGATTAGATCCTGAGTAACCTCATCCGGTGTCGGAGTTGTCACAGTGTGGGGGCATTGGTGGCATTCAATGGCCTCTAGAGGTCCTTCCATCATATATTATTTGTGATTCCTCACATTCCTCCTTATGACATGTGGAAACACCTGGATTGTAGATAGAGGACTGATGCCTGGAAAGCCAAGTAAATCGATGAAGGTTAAGCAGAGATTCATGAGAGGAAATTTTAGATGTGTTGCAGACAATGAAGGAAGAAAACAGAGGGCTGTCAAAAACCAATGGAATAGCTCATGTGAATTCCTAAATATGAATTTGTTATATCTACTACATAAAGTCCTGCAAAATCTTATCAGTGGGCTGTGTTTACACAACGACACTCTATAAAGCTTGTCACTATTGTCTTTGCAGAGAGAATTATTTTGCTTACACAGAAATTGATGCAAAATGAAAAATTTCTTCTTTTGTGTTCAGTATTAAGGACAAAACCTTACTCTGTGAAACAACAGAACAATAAATATCCTCGATGATGCTCAGCCTCTGCAGGCAGTTATGTTTGACACTGACTGTTGAAGAAAACTTTCCCTGAACTCAGAGCAAACTTTGCTTGTCTTGAAAAGGCTAGACACTATTATTTTTATGGTGCTAATGAACACCAGTTCTACATTAATTCTGTGTTTTCTTTTAAGAATTACCTTATCACAGTGCTAAAGCAAGCAAACTTTCCCCCAGCTGCTTCTCTCTCTTCTGTGCCTAGATTATAATCTCTGTTTTCCTTGCAGGCAATTCACAAGGCCACGGTGGATGTTAGAGAGAATGGGACAGAGGCTGCTGCAGTGACCATGATGGAACTTACACCATTGTTGCTACCATTTCCTCCTCCTCCTCACATCACCTTCAACAGGCCCTTCCTGATCATGGTTATTGACAAAGCCACCGATGGCGTGCTCTTCCTGGGAAAAATTGTGAACCCGACTGCTAAGGAAGACTAGGCCAGAGCACTTACACTCTCCAGTGCAGAGAGGAGAGCCTGTGCACATCCCAGGAATTTCTGTGCAAAGTAGGAATAGAATTGACCTGATGCATAATAAACAAATAAATAAATCTTCTGTCAAGTTCTTCTTTACTTCAAAACAGACAGTTGGGTACAAACATTAAAAGCTACTTTTACAAAATTACTCAGCCCAAGTAGGCAGCCATGGGATCCTCAACAGATACACATTTTCTGTGCAGTTATCATGGTGTGAGGGTGGTTTTTTTTCAGATACAACTTCCTACTGTTGGCTGAGAAACTTCCTGTGTCTCCCATTTCCTGTCCTTGCCTCACAAACCACAAGTCTATACCTTTCAGCTGGGGAACCCTTCTTTCCCTCCCTTTCATTCCACTGTGAATCCCAGGAGAAGTCTCCTTCAATTTTGAAGTCCCTCCAGGGGAAGGGAAACAGAGATACAGAGCTGTTAAACCTTTCCTCTCCTAGATGGTGGATGCTCCTTGCTAAAGAATAATCCTTTTCCTTCCAGCATGACAATTGCTTTCTACCGGCTTCAAACCTTGCTCCCTTCTGCATTTCTCACTATTTGCTCCAGAATAAGGGGCCCAACATTTCTGTCACGGCAAGAATTTAGCTTTTGTGTCAGTGAAAGCTGCACATTATTGCACAAATTATCATCTTTAATGGTCTTGTGCATGCACAGTAAAGCATGGGATCCGTAGGAGAACTGGATATGGCAAAACCCATCCTCTGGTTCCAGAAAGTGGTGACAGCAGCTGGAGGTCATGTCTCTGTTGTCCACATGCCAGCTGATCACATTGACCTCCACTCACTTCAGCAAGCTCAGGCTGCTGAGTGCCTCCAAGAGGAATTCTCTTCATTAAGCTGATGTTCAGGGTGCAGAAAGGTGACTTGGGCACCTTCCTGAGTGCTGAGTAGGCAAAAGCCAGCATTACCAACAGCACCACGTGAAGGGAAAGCCATGCTGCAGCAGGTTAATTTAATTAATTGGCAATTAAAAATAGAGTAGGATAGTAGCAAATAAAAACATAGTTGAACATACCTTCCCCCCAAGCCCTTCCTTCTTCCCAGGCTCAATTTCACTCCTAACTCCTTTACTTCCTCTCTCTGAGTGGTGCAGGAAAGGGGACGCAGGTGCGTGGGAGTTGAGGTCAGTTTATAATCTTCATCTCCACCACTCCTTCCTATTTCCAATCTTCCTTTGCTCCAGCATCATGACAGCTGACAGTCCTTCAGGAATTGCTCTGGCATGGGTCTTTCCTGCAGGATCCAAACTACCAGAAACAGACTGCTCCAGGGTGGGCTTCCCTCCACGGGATTGCAAGTCCTGCCAGGACCCTGCTCCAGGGCAAGCTCTCCACAAGCTGCAGCTTCTTTCTAGGCCACATCTCCTTGCTCTGGAATGGGGTCATCGAGCAGTGTGGGGTTTTGCCACTCCACAGTCCTCCATGGGCTGCAGGGGCACAGCTGCCTCACCAGGGGTTTCTCCAGGGGCTTCAGGGGAATCTCTACTCCAGTGTCTGGAGCACCTCCTGCCCCCTCTTCTGCACTGATCTAAATGTCTGTGGGGCTGCTTCTCTCACTAGTTTTTTTAGTCCTACCTCTCACAGCTGCTACAAGATGTGTTTTCTCTTTTCTCAAATGCATTCTCCAGAGGTGCCACCGTCTTGGCTAAGGGGCTCAGCTGTGTTGTGTGGTGGGTCTGTTGGAGCCCTCTGGAACAGGCTGGAACTGGCCATGTCCAGCACAGGACAGCCCCGACCTCTCCTCACAGAGGCTGCCCTGCAGCCCCCTCTGCCAGCACCTCTGCACAAACACCACATACACAGAACCCAGTCCTCAGCTGGGGTTTACAATGGGTAACACGATTTAATGGATGGGTAGAACACTTCGATGGTGCTAATGAACTGTCAGGAGCTGTGGTGGGGCTCCCTTCACAGTGTCCTGTCAGCATCAATAGCTGGAGGGCACTTCTCCAACACGGCCTGAGCTGAGCCTCAGGACAGCTCAGGACACTGCTTCCTGCCTGGGTTTCCAGCCTCAGCTCTGCTGTCTTCCTTAGGAGGAGCTGGAATCAGAGAGTCCACTGAGGGGGCCTGGGGCTCCCTGACACTGCTAGAGGGATTTAGCTTCTGGCTGGGCTGGGTCAGAGCTGCCAAATGCTTCTGCAATGTGGTTTGGTTTGGGAGAGCCCTGGCAGGTCATGTGGTGGAGAGAAAACCGTAGTGTGCATTTTTGCAGTGAGAGATAATAAAGCCTTTCATGTGAGCAAGCACACACCTTTCCACAGTCCTGTGGGGAAAAAACCCCAACCTCTGGCCAACCTATTCACACAGACCTAAAGACTTGCTTAGTGCCAAATATTTTCTCTATAATCATCCCCTTATATCCCCCATGTCCAGATTTTAAAGAAAGAAAACTAGCAATGCTCCCTGGAAAATCTGAGTCAGCTATACCTCTCTAACTCATTTTCTCTCTCAGGAAAATAAAATCAATTGTTTCAGCATTGCTTGAAGGGGCAAACGTCTGTTGTTGGAGACAAGCCAAGGATTTTAGCTTTGTACAGGGCTGCCAAGCTACAAGTCTCTTCATCCACAGCTACTAATACAGCTTGCTCAGTCATTGCTCCCCTGCTTTGGGAGTGGTGAGATTTAGGAGAGCAGTTAACTGTGCGCTACTTGAGACACGTTAGTGGGAAGGCAAGAATGAAAGTAAATAGGAAACTCTTCATATTGCCCCATTTCTTCCCTCCCCTTCTGCCCAATTCTGGAAAATGAAACCCAGGAATAACCCCAGTTTTATTGTTTAGTAGTAAATACTAAACAACTGAAATAGAAACCTTTGTAAAAATTCTTAATTATCTTGTTATCAGAATTGTGAGATTTTCTTATAGAAAATAGTGCAAGTTCACTTGGTGCCTAATGGGTTAAATGCAGTTATTTGAGGGTGGAAAACTTATTTCAGCTGAGAGGATAGTTCCCAGCTATGCTTTTGTAACTTCCCTACAACTTCAAATAAGAGCAATTAAAAAAAAAAGTTTTAAAAGGTGAACCAGTGATTTCTCAAATAGCAGTTAAGTTCAAAGACTTTGTTGGAAACTTAGATGGATTTTGGAAAGGAGCTTAAAGAGTTGGAAGAGAACAGGAGTGTTGACCTGATTTTCTCAGTTATTTCAGCTCCATGGTGGAGCTAGGGGGAGTATAGCAAGAACACGATGATTTAAGAGAAAAAGTAAAAGCTTTACAGATGTTCAGAAAGTCTGCCACAAAACCAAAGGCAACACATTGGCCCAGCTGTAGATACCCTGAATCAGCTCTGGCTGAAACTGAAATTTACCAAGAGGAAAACATATCACCCTGAGCCAAGATAACTGCAGCAGACAGCCAAGCTTTCATGTTTTCAGGAGCGACATGGAAAGAAGAGAGGTGGGAGAGTAAAATCTCTCTGAAGAGGACAAGGAACGCTTGGCCACACTTCAACATACCAGTGCCCCTCACACTTAAGACATACTGACCCAAGGGAGAGCACATGGAGTGGACTGCCACATATGTTGTGGCCCAGTGTTATTAGGGATAACTAGCCTCACCTCATCCTCCACCAACACAGCACCTACAGGTAACTAGTAAAAATTTCAAAGACATACATTTTGATCCTTGATGACTTCCCTTGTTAACAAAAAAAGTAACATCTACCCCTACCATACTGGAATATTGGGCATACAAGATGCACGATGAGGGGTAAAACTAGACCGCATTAACTTTGCAATGTTTGACCTCCATTTTGCACAGATTTTAACAGACAGGTCACTCTGTGCCTTCATTAGTCATCTGTCTCTGCTGCTTTTGGTGCCTAGGCCCTACCTCAGAAAAAATGCACTTCTGAAGTGCTTAGAGACAGCAATGCTGTTGTTGAAGTCAGGGAGCCTGACCTGGCACTGCCCCACAGTCAGCCCTAAGTGGGGATGGAGATTATCTGAGAAGTGCTTTTGTTTTGTATTTCCAAACAGTATGACCTGACATCCAGCAAAATTAAGGCTTTTGAGAAGCAATAGGGAATGTTGTAAGCAGCAAGCTGTCATATTTGAAAAGTAACATAATGCACTTCAAAGTTACTGTTAACTCTATTGTTTTGTCTGAAATGCACCTATTGAAATAAAAACCATAAATAGCCACCAAATCAGAAAAAGTCTGAAAGACAGCCACCATAATTTGCCCGTGGCTAACATAAAATCATATATTAAAAATGTCCAACAACATCCTGTTATGCTGGATTCTTTTTCTGCTCTAGGTCTCTTCAAGCCCCTCTTTTTCTGTAGGGCTGAAGTACCTACCTTCCAGTTTACTAAGGTATTACTTTTGCAACTGCCTTGCAAGGAAGGAAATGCATCTGGGGATCTCAGGTCCATGTACACTAAAGGAATTCCACAAGATTGTGGAGAAGGCCAATGCACTTGTCTTCCTTGGTTGGAGAACCGGGTACTGCTACCCTCCTTAGTATGCATTATTTCCAGAAAATCTGGAGCTCCTTGATGACTGAGAATTCAAGGAAAGAATTTCTCATGAGCCCTTGGGAAAATGGCTGGCTTAGCCAATATCTATTATATGCACAATCATGCGCATATTCTTGCCAGCTATATTTCTTTGAAGATGTGCCAGCATAGGCAGTATTAAAGGGGCACATCAGGTTTTTAGTCTTTTAAGACTGTAATTCTTGCTAGCTTTGTTAATGTTTTCCATGAAACTTGTTAGTCCTCATTTGTAGATCTGTGAGTCTTTAGGCAAGTACATCAGATTTACATCAAAATTTTGCATGCCTGCATGCTATGTGGATGTCAGTGGGAGCTGTAGCCAGCTGTATTGATTGTCTGTACTGCAGGTAGGATTGATTTTAGCATTCAAATATGGCACTGAAAAAGGAAACAGAAAACCACATCTTCTGTCTAATTTAGGAATACAGCTGTTGCTTCCAAATCTCTGCAGGGTCTGTGGCACTCACTCATGTACAGTGCATTTACACCACTCTTTGTTCAACTCTTATTTGAGAATGAAGTGCCCAAAACTGAGCACTATCTATACTGTTCTCTGAGGGACACTCTTCAACCCTGGACATTCACGTTAAGACCAAAAAACATCAGTATCTGAAGTGCTGTAAAAGTCTTGCAGAAGTCCAGAAAGTGGTCGAGCTGACCCTGGTGGAGCAGTTCAGATGGAAGAACCAGGTCCCTCCCCAAAAGAGCAGATGGCTTTAGGTCAGCCTTGAGATGCAGATTTCCCTGCTGAGGCCCACGTGTGCATATGGATGTGAAAGCGAGAAAGCAGTATCAGGATTCCTTCTCTCTGACACCATCAATTTCAAAAAATTTAATTTCCCATCTTGCAGGCATGAGAATTTTTGGTAGCCTGTAAGGGTTGTAGGTGGGAGAGTAGGTTGTGTGAAAGTCCTCTCTTAAATTAGTTGGATGATATCAACAATTCCAAACTAAAATAAACCCAACCAACTATCTTAAATAAAATTCTGAATGCCTGTCACTTTTCCATCTATGTCCCTATATCTTGCACTCCCTGTGCTATTACAGAAGGAAAGTAAATTAGATAAAAGCTAAACATGAGCCAGCTCTCTGACTCAGCCATTGAACCACATGTTGTAAGGGTTCAGGGGAAGAATTCTCAGTTGTACCAAGAAAAAAGAGTGTTTATTAGTTTCTACAGGTTTCCAAAAATGAGACAGTCTGATCTGGAACTGATCTGAAACTCATGCAAGGGCCTCAGCAAAATTACAGAAACAACTAAGAAAAACAATTTAGAAAACTTGCATTCCTAAAACTGCAGACTTAAAGAAAATAATTTTCCATTCCTTTCACCAGAAATATTATTAGCTAGTAAAACTTTCAGAGCACCAGTAATTATGAGTACTACTTGGTGAATCCAGCCATCTGGTTACAGGGTAAATATGCCATTGCAGAAATAAGATTTCTGTGGTCAAGAAAACACTAAAACAAACCTAGCTAAACAGAGGTTCATTGAATATTTCCTAATGATTCCTCTTTTGCTTCTTTTAGCTTCATTTTCCACTGTATCTCAAAGGTCTCATGAACAAAGAATTTCATTATAAAATTACCCAGGATCATGGCAAAATATCAGTTAAAGCCCAAATGAAGACCAAACTAAGTAAATATTATAGTGCTCATAAGCACTGAGTGGCTGGCTGCCTGGGTGGTGAAATCCCATAGACATAGTAAATCTCTTGTTGTTTATCTCACAGAAATGAAAATGTAGGAGGAATAGAAGGCCCTTTGGAACTACATGCTATAAAAACCCAGAAAAAAATCATTGGAATACAAGTTTTTATTGGTTGCTTTGTTTACATACACTGGAAGCCAGAAGAGGACAAATGTCTTGACAATACAAATGTAGTCTGGTCTCTTGTTTTTCATACAACACTGCATGGGCAACACATTACTCACTCTTGTTGGAAAAAGCCCTTTTGCCTCTAAAGGTCTACTCCAAAAGGGAGAAGTTCTTCTTCCCTAGTTTTACTTGAAGCTGAATGGCATATATAGAATGGAAGCTTTTTCTTCCTAGGATATTTCACCTCTTGTGCTGTGACATCAAGGCTCACAATTCCCTCAAAAGTGGTGACTTCAGCATCTTGCATAATTGGTGGGAAGGAGCAGGGTTAATCATTCTTTTAGCATTTCCCCAGAGTGGTCATGTTGAAGGAGCCATCATACCCCAACCGAAATAAGACAATTTCCGTCTCTTTTTACCAGAACAGAGCCTGATAATTCCTATTCCACTATGGAAAACTATAACTCCCCCTACTTAACTCCTTCAACACTCTAATGAGTAGTTTAATTGTGAAATAGTAGTGTTTGGGGGGGTTATGTTCAAGAGAGATTTTGAAAGAATAATTAGATAAATGAAGGAATAGTCTTCTGTAGATACAAAAATGCTGCTAGCAAGGATTTTCTTGCTATTTTCTAAGTCCGTGAGAGACTTTTCTCTCTCACAGAGGAGGTAGCAGAGTTATGTAAACAACCAAGCCACCTGCAACCTTGAAAAGTCTTGTTTATGGTACAGTAGAAAAATATTTTGACAATGGATGTTTAGGATTTTAGCCAATCACCCCCAAGGGGTGGCTGATCCTTTGTCCAATTAGACTATGAAGAAAAAAGTCTATAAAAGATTTTTTAAAATAATTAAATGAATCAATCTTGCTGCACAATTCCTGCCTGCTGGATCTTTTCTCCTCCTCCTCCTCCCTACGGCTGCGGGACACGGTGATATACCCTAGGGCCCAGGCCTGCAGTAATAGTCTTCATTTATCAATATACCACTTAGAGGCTTCCTATTTAGCCTTAATTGAAGAGCATCTCATCATGACACCTTTGGTCTAAAGGCTTAATTAATCTTAAAACTACAAGCTAGGAAGTTGTTCAACACTCAGGAAATAAAATAGGCATGATTTGCTATTTGTTATCAGCTTAGTGTCTGTCAGTAAGTTTATTCAAAGTACCATGTAGAGTATAGTTGGCATCAACTTTGTAATTATTATTTTAATTAATCTTAATATTTCACTATATTTGGAAATGTAACTGACTGAAATACTCTTTTTCTAGTAATCAGACATGGGGAAGAGAATAAAAGTGACACAGCTTCAAAGGAGAGGCTTATTTTTCAAGCATGAAATGCAATTTAGAAAAGATGTCTCAAGAAGAAATGTTGCATCTGTCACATGCAACTAGAACTACACTTGTCAGGATTTATGAAGAAAACAACTTTATTTGATATGTCTGAATCTGGAGCCCCGCTGCTGTTGGCTTTCCTCTGAAGAACTTTGAATCAGAAAAGCGGGGGAAGGAAAGTATTTGCTATATTCTATCAGCCTTTTGCAAGAGAAGCTCTGTGAAAATCCCATCGCCCTTCATTTCTGGTATGAACCTTAGGAGACAGCAAGAAACAGCAGAGCCATGGGGACCCAGGAGTGCTCAGTGTTACTTTTGCTCTCTTGTGCTGGCATGCAGCTGTGCGCAGAAGAGCAATGTTGCCACTGCTTGCTCTCCAGCTACTGTACTAACTTTATTTGCTCTGTTTAATGTATAACAGTGGGCTCACTGTGTAAGCCTGTTCAAACAATATAAAGACAGTGCAAAAAGCAGTAAAGGTCAGATGAATGTGATGGGGTCCTTTTTAAAGTGCCATGGATACCATTAGATTTTAGTAGTTAGGGACATTAAACTCACATTAGCTATCTGTGTCACAGATTAACTCATTCAATTAATTAATTCATGCCCAGCTGACGCAGCTCACTAGGCCAATGACAGTTTGCTCTACACAAAGAAGCTCTTCTTTAGCCAGCTAAGAAGGCAGATGGCATTTTCACTACCATGAAGATGATTTTTTAATTAAATTTTTAAAATTTTAAACTTTTAAAGAGTAATAGGGCAAGCACGGATCACTGAGCACAAATTGTAGAAAGATGCAGGATTTTTGGGAAGGACTAATTCCCATCATTAGTAGATAACTAGGGTATTATTTCTTTGGTATATAGATGACTTCACAGACTTCAGCCTGTCAGAATAGAGGCATTCATGTAGCATGAAACAGATGCAGGAAGTCTCACAGCAGAAAACCTGAAGACAGAAACAGGAAAGACAAAAGCAAATCTGCAGCTTCCAATTTATGGACATACTACCTCTGGCTGTTTTGGGGTCAGAATGCGGGGGTCTGGGGGACATGAAAGAATTGGTGCCAATGTGGAAAATGATGATCAGAGCCTTTTCTGTGAAGGTGACTGAGAGGTAGGGAGGGACAGGAGGGGCAGGGAGAAGATGGAAATGTTTAAGAGATAAAGATGCTTTGCCACCTCTGAGACCATTTAACCCTTCACAGGAAGACCATCTGGCAGGGGCAGCTCAGGTAAGGGAGAAGAGAGTTTCTTCCCCTGGGACACCTCTCTAAGGTTTCTGCTGCAGCTAAAGACTCCTGCCAGAGTGCAGCTTTCACCCACTGCCTATCTGCCTAAAGCCACACACACAGATGCACACACTGCTCTTCTGAATACTTCCTCACTGGGTTCAGACCCACCAGCTAAATCAATCTTCCTTCTGATCACATCTCCTAACTCCCTTCTTATGCCTAGCTCAGAAGTATCCATCCTAGAGCCCCATCCTCTTCATGATGAAAAAGAAAAGCTGCTTAGCAACAACTGCATTTTTCTGGAAGAATGATAGGTATAAATATCTGCTTTCCACTCTCGATTTCTTTCATCATGTATTACCTGAATTTGGGAACACTAGCTGAGAAGAATTGAGAACATATGGCATTCCTGGCTGTATATAAACTCGTGATAAATACAGGGCACTGCCAAGACAAAAGTCTTGAGAGATTCTATGATTGTTGTGTGGGGAGACTAGGGGTAGCTGCTGTTGCTATCTGATCACCTGTAAATAGCTTCCCATTTTGTGTGATTCCACGTAACCCTTCTACCACAGGAATAATTATCTGCATTTGGACCCAAAGTCCTTCACTCCACTATCACCTTTGCCTAAAGAAGCTCCTATTCCCAATACCAGTGCAATAGTGTGCTGTCTGGTCAAAACATGGAATATCTGAATAGCTGATATTAAAGAACAGAGAGAAAATAGGAAAGAACAGATGGAGCCCTCGCTGGTGTCACAACATGCTGGAACAAACACATGGAAATTCCTGATGGAGTTCAAGGTGAAAAGGTTGGCTTTGTGGTATCCTCAATACTTGTAAATAGTACTAGGATGTTGCACTTCACAATTATTCCTTACATCTTGAGCTTCTGGTGGGGAACAGAGTGAGGGTGAGCAAACAGCACCTACAGGAGAAAGGGGTTTGTAGCTGACAGGTTAGAAGGTTGCCAGGTAAGAAGGCACAAGGGGTCCAACAGGCTTTTACTACAAGGGCAAGGCAGCACCGCATGAATTACAGTTCCACTGGTCCTTCCCTTTCTCTTTGCTCACAACTCACCAGCTGCAGGAGCACTATCAACTGGTTGTTATCAGGGATGAGATGGGAACTATAAAAACCTGTTATGTTTCATGTCTAAGGGCAACAAAGGATCTAAATTAGGTGCTTTAGAAGTACAGACTCCATGTTCCAGTTCATCATCTTACGGGCTATCTCTGGTTTCTTGTTGGTTTTCTTCCACCTCTATTTTACAGGAAATTTCCCTTCTTGATCCTAACCAGAAACACAGACTTCTTTCTGCACTGTTTTTTTCCAAATGTGAGTTTAATTTATTGAGCAAACAACTGCACATTTCACATTACTAGATCATCCTCCTCTGCTCATACTGCCTGAGTCCAAAAGACAAGGGGCCTCCTCTGAGGTGATTGATTTCCATCTCAGACCTGGGACCAGCTTCTCTCTCACATCCATCAATATTTTTCTCCTTAAACACACTTGAAGATAATAGAAAAAAAACCCAAGGCATGAACAGGCTTTGTAAGAACAAAACTATTAAAAATATTTCATAGCAATTGATTACTAGAATATCATACGCATCAATTGTGTCAACTATTCCTTGTACTTTCATGGCGTTCAGGAGTTTCATTCACCAGAAGCAGAACTCAGCTCTGCTGAACTGAGTGTGCGTGGGATGGGAGCCTTTCCCCTTGGAGGCAGGTTGGTGCCTGTACACAGTCCTCCACACCCTTCCCTAATTCCCACTGGTCTCATCCCCAGGTCTGCTCCTGAATGAAGCACCATGCCAGAGCAGTTCAACCAATTTCAGATTTGCCCTTTGGACGAAAAACATTTTCAGAAAACCACTTTTCATTTTCTCAGTAAATGAGCTGAGAGTTTCTCCAAGAGATCAGCAGGATTTTTCTGATCCCAGCTGAAAAGTAGCAAATTACTGAGCTGAGGGAGGCATTGTAAGAGTCAGACAACATTTTAAAGAAGCTTCTAAAATACTGTTCCAGTTCAGAAACTGTCAAAATTAAATTATTTAGTTTTTCATCTAAAAAGTATTTGGGAAGAAACTATTCAGCAGATTCAGCAAAAGCTTCAGAAGTTTATCTGGGCAGCCTGACACAACACATCTGGATGAAGATGAGTTTTGACAGGAGTATTTCACCCTGTCAGAGGCTCTTGCCTCTTCACCATGCAGCTGACCTTCCCCTAACTAGAAAGTCCCTCGGCTTTTGTGAAAAAAGAAACATAGGTAATACCGACATTATTTGCTGTTCCTCAGGAATGATTATCTGTCCCTAGTCTGGTTAATGTTTATGACAGAGTCTGGGTTTATAACATTGTTCAACAGATGAAAGGATATGAAGAGCAGGACACAGACCCTGTTCATTGGAGATAACGGACTAGAGCAGGAATAAATATCTCCTAAAAATGGCCATATTTAGGAACAGCTACTGAGCATCAGATCTTTCACAAACTGAAACCTTCATAGTCCCAAAAACCTGGCTTCTCTATTTAGCTTGACATCTCCAGTCACCCACATGGCCACCATCTCCCAAAAGCTGGGTGGCTTTCTGAGAAGTAATAAAGAAGGTAGAAAGTAAAAACAAAATCATACAAGTCTTGTCATTATAAGCAAAACAAGACTAGCAATGAAACTTGGCATGAAAATGCATTTTTACTGAGTAAGAGATATTTCAAGCCAGTTTTCCTCAACAAAAGACACAGAGTAACTCCTGTCTGTTAATATCAGTGCACTATTTGGCCAGACGGTGTTGGATGTTTCTGTGTATGCCCAGGTTACTTGTAGTGATGGCCAAGACCAGCTGGGTCTATTTACTACATGTCCATGATCACCACCGTGTAAGTAGTTGCAAGGTATAATGAACGTCAGCTGAAAACTGAGCTAAATCAATGCTGAATTTGCACAACTGTCTGTTTAAGTACTAGGAAATACAGAAATTCATGTGGCACTGACAAATACATCTCAAGACCCTCTGTGCAGATATCTTTATATTCTCCTTCGAGAAAGGCACCTTGTGGAAAAAAATGCTGCATAATTCTTAAGTGTATGAATATCTGTGTTTGGAAGTGAGACTGAGGCCTCAGAGTTTTACCTCTGGAGAAATGTAATGCCAAGTCAATGTCAGTGGAGCAGGATTCCACCAGTCCTGTCTTTCACCAAAAAGTACAGCACAGCCACCTTCATCCTGGCATTTCCCAGCTGCAGCAGGTTGCAGTTAATGTGTCCCACTGAGGTGCCCAGCATGTGACAGCCCTTCCAAGAGTTCCAGGTTTTATCACCGGCAGTATCCTACTTCTGAGGTGTCCAAGTGCATAATGATCACTACATATGGTGGATGAGACCAAAAAATGAGATTCTAGGGGAAGAGAAGACAGTGCAAATGCTGGAGCAATCAGCCAAACACACAGGAGATGGTAGACTCATGGGGTGTAAAATCAAGCTAAATAATAAGCTAGTTTTCAGTCTACTGGGTATTTCTGTAAGTGTCTCCAATTTCTGTAAATCTCCAATTTCCTAGCCATTTCAGAGAGATCTAAAGGTATCTGAGCAGAGGTGATGTGCTTTTTAAGGAGGGATTTGAAGGAAGAAAGCATTTCCACAGGGTGTGTACAGAAGTTGATACCCCCTGAGCAGCTTCCAGAGCTTAAATCTCTTATGTCTCACAGCTCAGGGCAAGAGGTGTGCGGACATTTTAAACCTGTGGAAACCTAGGACCTTCCTTTGGTGAAAGAAGGAACCACTATCAAAATAAAGATCTAACACTGAGTATGTTCAGACCACATAGTTTTAGAGCATAGAAGCAACAGGTTCACTGAATCTTCCTCTTCTCTATGGTTCTCCACAGGGAGCAACTGCAAACAGACACAGAGAGGAATGAGATTTGTCCACATAAATGGTAGGGAACTGTCAACACTTGTTCTCAGACCCACTCACATATATTGTGTATTCACGGCTCAAGAAAGAAGAACATAAATCTACTCAATAATAAATGTATATGTGCAAGATGAATTAGTGTGTACTGAAACATTTTCCAAGCTCTGCTCTTCTGTGCTAAAGGATTTTATCACTAATCAGTGATAGCTATCCCCACTGCAATCACACAACTTCATCTTCAGAGATGCTGTATCTTGTCCTGAGGGCAGACAGCAAGGAGTCAGACCTGTTGAGACACCTGCAGTCATGTTTTTTGCACACATGCTTCTTGCACACTTAGAAAGAAAATTGAGTTCCCAATGTCTTGAGCTCCCCACTAAGGACCTATCTGAAAACTTACCATCCTAAAGGACATATGTGAAAGAAAATGGCCGTATCAAATATTTCTTTCATAGCAACTTTTAAAATAGCCCATTCAACTTTGCCTGATCCAAGGTTCACCAGTTTCCTTCTCTCCACCACACAGACTATTAGAAAGCATATCATTAGCAGGCCTGAATTACAGGCAGGCCTAGAGAAATCAAGGCAGCTACATGGATTCCTACTGAGATCCAGCCAGTGCTGGGAACTGTCAAAGTCTCTGAGGAGAAGGGCACAGTCCTGTGCAGTGCTGCAAGTCTGAGCACAGGCAGCACCACAGAGGAGTGTGAGCCACCTGCCATGGCTGTGGTGTGCTGGGAGCATGGCAGATGGTCCACCAGATTTGTTTGTTCTCAGTGTGCATTTTGTGTACTGTGCTCTGGCAGAGCTTGTGTCTGGGCAGCCAGGAGGGAGGCCTGCTTGCCTTGTGCTGGCTCTGCCAGGGCACGCCAGAGGACAAGGGAGATGACACCTTCCCAGCAGCCGAGTGTTTCAGGGAAAAGCCTCTGGACTCATGTGATGAGAAGCAGAAAGGAGTTTCCCTGCAGGATGAAATGCAAACCTGCAGTGCAAGTGAAGTCAGGGACTCCTGAGAGCATGGTTTCACAGTCATTTTTTGTTAGAAAAGTAGGAAAATTTATGTTGGAAGGCACCTCTGGAGGTCATCCAATCCCACCACCTGCTCACAGCAGCACCAGCCTGGAATGTAGCTCAGGTTGCTCAGGGCCATGTCCAGCCAGGTTTTGGATGTCCTCAAGGACAGCAGTTTCACAGGCTCACACAGTGATGTGCCCTTGTATTTGAGCTCCCTGTGAACACTCCTTTTCATAGATCTCATTTGTGTTTCCCTTGCTGCAGCTTGCATCCTGTGCCTTGCTCATTACCACTGGGCACCTCTGGCTCCATCTGCTCTCTGACATAGCCCATTAGGTGGGGGAGGACAGCAAGTGCAGCCTTGCCCTTGGTCTTCTCCAGGATGAAAAAGACCTGTTCCCCAGCCTCTCCCCACTTGTCCTGGGCTCCAGCTCCCAGAGACCATCAGCCATCCTGGAGAGATGGCAGGGATGCAGGGGGATGAGACATCTCTGGCAGCAGCATCCTGTACTTTGGTCAGGTTAAAGCAATTGTGCAACCACAGCCTAAGAGAAGCAAGCAGACTCCAAGCCAGATTTTGGAGCTGATAGAACATAACTCTCCTTGGGACCCAGAAGGTCTTGACTGCATTGCAGAAAAAACTGATGATAGACTGGAAACACGGGAAGGAACTCACTGCAGGGGCTCAGGGGACAGTACTGCGTGTGCATTCCCTAATCGGAGCTGGAATTTTTGTCTGAACAAGACACTCCCCCTTGGAGTGAGCCCAGACCCCTCTGTGGGGCTGGCAGGGGGCAAGACCAGTGCATAGCATGAAAGCAAAAAAGAAGGAACTTAAAGGTGAAGGTCTGCTGTATTGTCACGTGGAAGCACTGGAGCAGGCACTTGACACAATTGTACTTGATCTGTACTGGCATTTGTTCCAGCAGGTCACTGCTGAACTGCTCCCTGTAACCACGAGTGCCTTTCCTCTTGAAACACAGAGCTCCACAAATTAAATGTAGCCTGGCAGGGGAGAGTGGGATACAGCTTTCACCGGTTCCACACTGACATTTACTCAGTGCTATTGTTGGAGGGACTCTGTGCTCTCTGCTCTCCAGAAGGCATCATCAGAACAGCAACAACCCACTGTGTTTTAAAATGGCTTTTAAGGAAATTAGTTAAGTATTTTAAAAAGATGAAAATGTTTCTCTACTAGAGAAGCAAGAACACAGTTCTTCTAACTTAAATAATTAATTCTTTTTGGACTATGGCCAGCCTGTTTTCAAGGGAATTCACACGGTATGACTCTTTAATGTTGTCAATTTACTAAAAAATGAAACAGTATTATTAAGGTATTTTAATATTAATAATAATAACAATAATAATAATACTTTAAAAACTCCAGAGTAACTTGGGGTTCAAAGTAATAAGACTAATATTCCAGACCAAGAGAACCAAATGGAAGGATTCCTGTCTTTCAGAATACCAGAACAGTGCCTACATAAGCCTACTGCCTGCATAAAAAGAGAGCTGCAAGTTCATATGCAACATATTCTGATATCAAATATTGAAACAGAGTCTCAGAAAATTTCAGGATGGCTTGCATGATTGGATGAAACTGTTACAAAGATGAGGAAAAAGAAAACAGGTGCCACATTGGATATAACACTGGAGATGGATACAGATTAGATTTCATTTACTTCATTTTCCCTCTTGCACTCCTATACAAATGTCAGCAGGTGAATGGCACTTCCAATTGCAAAAGTAAATTGCTCTTAAATGAAGTCATATTAAGTCAATTGTTTTTTCCTTCACTTTTTTCAGTAACTTTATTCATAGCTGAACTTTTCCATTAATTGTGCTCTCATTTTTCTCTCGGTGCATGTGTTACTCATCTTCAGTCTGAATATGTTTTAGGTAAGCCTCTGTAACCTCAGAGGTTATTTTCATTTGCTAGTTTACAGAAAAACAGGCTGCATGTGCCCAGCTGCTTTTCTCAGTCTGTAAACAATTAAAAAACATTTGCTAGCAGTCTGGATCAAAACTCCTGAACCACTCTGCTTACCTTTGCACAGGTGAAAGGCACCCACTGAAGAGAAAGAGGTAGAAGCTAGGAAGGAAAGGATTTGCAGAAGTGCCAACACCCCTAAATGCATAGAACCTTCCATGCTGTAACTACTGGTAGTTTCAACTGTGCAGGCATACAGGCTGGAAAAGAGAGGAGAAGAAATGCTTCCATTCATTACTAACCCCTGAGGAATGGCCCAGAGGAAAATCCTACCAAAACACTTACCCTGTTATTGTAAACCTTTTCTTTCTGAAAGATTCCTTCTTTAATGTGCACTACAAGAAAAGGCATTTTCACCACAAGAAAGACATTGAAGTGCTTGAGCATATCCAGCAAAGGGCAACGGAGATAGTGAAGGGTCTGGAGCTCAAGTCTTAATGAGGAGCAGCTGGAGGAGCTGGGATTGTTTATCCTGGGGAGAAGGAAGCTCAGGGAAGACTTTATTCTCTACAACTGCCTGAAAGGAGGTTGCTCCAAGGTGGGTGTCGGTCTCTTCTCCCAGGTAAGAGGTGATAGGACAAGAGGCAATGGCCTCAAGTTGTGCTAGGAGATGTTTAGATTTGATATTAGGAAAAATTTCTTCATCAAAAGGATTATGAAGCACTGGAACAGGATGCCCAGGGAAGTGGTGGCATCACCATCTTTGGAGGCATTTAACAGATGTGTAGATCGGGCAACAACAAGGCTTAGTGATGGAGTTCTCAGTGCTGGGTTAATGGTTGGACTTGATGGTCTCAGATGTATTTCCCAACCTCAATGATTCTATGATGTATAGCACCTTTTCTCCTTGAATCCCCTACCTCATAAGGGGATGCTCCTGGATGGAAGGTGTTCACTGGGGCATTGACCTGTGAATTTTCCAATCCCTCAGTCACACCCACATTAGCACAGTCCCTGTGACCCCTCTGTGAGTGCTGCAGGAGCACACCCTTAAAGGGGTTGTGTAATACACAGGTGGCCTGACTGCATGGGTCCAACTCTGTGTGAAAGCAGGTTCTGATGTACTGGCCTGCCCCTCCCTGTCTGCCTTTTGGCAGTGCCTGCACCTTGCGCCAGCCCACACTGGGAGCACAGGCAAGAGTTTGTCCTTCAGTCCATTGCTGCATGAGGCACCGGGTGACACCACTCTGGCTGAGTGCTGGGTGCCATGGGGTCCTGGATGCACATTCCTATAGCAACCCCCAACCACTACGAACACCAGTGATGTCCCCAGAAATTGGCCCTTATTAATGACAGTGTAGGTAATTAAGAAATAGTGTATCATTTAAAACAAACATGCCAAACAAAAACTATTAGAAGTCTGGTGTAGAGGAAGCAAAATATCTCTGTGAAAAATACTAAATTGAGATCTGGCTATAGCATGCATCCAGCTGTCTTTTCCTTAGGCTCATGTCTAGTATTATGTATATGTTTCATTTTACTCACTTCAGTACTTCTGCTGTATGAACTCATGCAGTTTACAGAAGTTAATGATGCATGCGAAGTATTTCCTAGAGTGAATAGCTGGAGTCCCAGCAGCAGGATGTGTAGAAATGCAGGAGACTCTTATGACTGCTCTAAGTAAAGGCAGGGTTTGGCCATGCATATACAGCAAAAATCAGGTGCTTGTCCAGAAAAATTGTCTTCACTGTTTACTCTGTACCATTCCTAAAGTAGTAACACTTGTCTGTCCTGGTTAATGTTTTCTAGAGGACATTTTGCTTTCATAATGCTATTTAACTGTATAAATAAGAGAGGGAGTTGCAGGGTAGTCCTGGTGAAGATAGCAGGATCCTTGGAAGCTGCTGTAAGTAGTGATTTTTTCGCTTCCTATAGAGACTTCAAAAGTGTCTCCTCTTTTTGCAGGTAATCAATTCTAAATCTTTTCTAGGGTTGCATCTTATACTGAAATCTGTCCTAGATAAAGAGGTTTTTATTGCGTCAGCTGGAGATAAAGGACATAGGCATCACAACTGAGGCAATGAGTTGTCTACACATTGTCAGGTCACTGGAAGAAGGAGTAAGAATCTAAAAGCAGAGGAGGGTGTCTTGCCAGAAAGCAAGGTGGTCTCTGGAGCCAGGAAATCCTAAAAGGGGGGCTTTCCCTGATGTACCTCCTGCTAGAAATAGGCCCTGATTCATTAAAAGCCTGAGGTTGAGTGCTTAAAACCTTTTTTAATGTATTGTTGATTCTTTTTAAGTAATTCTGATGATTTTTATACTGAAGGTCTACAAGAAATACCATTGCTTAGGGAATGGTATATCTAATGTCTGCTTCCCTTTTAGATGAGACATTACTGGTGTAATCATCAGATTACAGGCCTATTGAGAAGGCAGGCAAGAAACTGGTGATTTTCACATGTTCAGAAGATCACTGTGAGGTCAACATTTTCAATGAGTCAGAAACGGGGCTGTGGCCGGGTGTACATTGGAATGTAGGAACTGAGAACATGGTCTGATCTGTTCTTGCAGAGAGAAGAAAATCCCCACCTGACTGCCGTAACCACTGCACTCATTCTTTTTTGTCTACTTTTTTATTCTCTTGGCCTCAGTGATGCTTCATCCCTGAGTGTGTGCAGTAACTCAGGTTCAACAGCAAATACACATGGTGGCCTGGTAGAAGAGTGAGAGCTCATGTTCACCTGTTTCCAGGTAAAAGGAGGCTTAGAGGTGAATGATGCCACTTTCTGGCTGAGTTCTCCAATACTAAGCTGGCTCACAGAAGATAGAGAAAACACCAAACAGCCCTGTGAACAGTCACATACATTTCTAAAGGATAGTGTAAAATAGGCTTCTACATTTCTCCTGCAAAAGGAATTACATTTAATGAAATAGTCACAGTGGTTGGACTCTCCAAAGAGTCCAATGTCCTCAGCTTGTGTTTGCAATCTCCTCAGGGGCTCAGGCATAGAGGTATCAAAACTCTGAATGACAAGAGAAGTGAATGTCTAGATGATCAGTCTGGAACAAGCCCTGAACCTGTTCAGGTGCATACAATTAAATATGCAGAGCTTTCTGGCCAGCCAGGAAAGCCCATGTGAGTTTGTGATGCTCCTTTGAATAGGTGGTCCTGGACAGCAGGTTTCTGAGGTCATGTTCTCACACACAGATATGACTAGTCAAGTCTTTCTTTTGTGATTTTTCGTGTGCTTGGGTGGAGTTTTTTTACAAGTCTCTGGGTAGCTCATATTTAGTTCAGCAGACACCACTGGTGGTGGTGCTGTATCTTGATATGCCTGGTGCCCCCACAGTGCTGCTTTCAGGAAACAAATTTCTCAGATTTCCTCCTTCAGAAACAATCAGGAGGGAAGCAGCACCATCTGGTGAGCAAACAGCTTTTCTATTTCATGCTTTCATGTATTTCTGAGTCGTGCAAATTTTCATGTTGTCTGAAACGAGATTATCAATGAGGACACCTTACGGGAGTAGTATGGGATGGATATTCATCTCCTGGATTAATACATGGCAGAAAGTTCTTTCTAAAGGCAGAAAGTTGTCTTCAGAATTGTCTCTTCAAATCACAGAGACAGAAATCAGCCCTAAAATGGACAAAATAGCTATATCCACAAAGAAGCAAGTTCTGTCAGTCAGAAAACTCAGTCCAGCTCACTTCCAGGTTTTCTGGTGGAAGTATTCTAAGGTAACTTCAGCCAATCCCAGTGTTCTCCATTTTGTTTCTGAGTTGCATGGTAGGGAAGACTGTGTGCTAGGGAAGAAGTAATATATTCAGCAAGTGTTATCACTAGCGATAAACTGCCAAAAACTCTGTCCACCAAGTGCTGGCGTGCTCTTTTATCATTGTCTGGTTTGATTAAAAGCTCTTCTTTAGAGGAACCTATTCTTGAACACCACAAATATACTGTCATTGTGTAACACACACAAAGAAAAGAGGCAGAGGTAGAAGTGTTTCCTTCCAGGCTATTCAACAAGTCAGACTAGGTTTGGAACTAGAATTGAAGTGCTTTTCACTTCTACTGCCATGTTGATGGATAAACTGTTTTTTTTTCTGGGAATTATGTAAGTAAAGGTCTTAAAGAGCTTTCTGCAAACTGAACTCCTTCAGATTGGGAATTTCCTAAAGGCTTTATAGCACAGGTTCTCAGCTCTTTGCTTTTTAATAAATCGTTAGCAACTATGCTCCATAGGAAAATCTATCAATCTTTAAGACCATATGAGAATGTGCATCTTCTGTTTCATGCTGAAAGGGTGTCTTTTGTCAATTTGTCAGTGGTTGATCACTTGCTTACCCAGAAGTCACAATGACATCAAATGAAAGAGTGTCAAATATGAAGTAACAATCCCCAATCATATTCTGAAGGTTCAGAGGGTGCAAATCTTACTATAAAAGTACCTTTAGGTTTCAAAAAAGGGACTAATGGAAAGGGTCACTTGTATCTTCAAGGCTTAAACAACAAAAAAAGACCTCTACAAATCACAACTGCTAAGTCTTTTATAATCTCATGCCTTTAAAACTAACTATTATCAAGATTTTTTGAGGTCTGACTCATGAGTCTCGGCAGTTTGTGATTGGCCAGTACTGAGTAACAGATGGATGATTCAGATTCAGATTGTATTTAATTATCTGTGAATTCAGAGCTGTAATAAAATGAAATTAATTCCATGAAAGTACATAAATTAACCACAAAATGCGAACATGTTGTAACTACATAGAGAAAAAATATCAGGATAGGGAAAATATCCTTCAGAAAACTGTAACCAGTATTTTACAGAACCCTTACAGCAAAATCATTCTACATCCTTTCACCATAATTTTGAGGTCAAGTCAGTTAAACTCCCTTTCTGCTTTGCATTCCAAGTAAATAGAATTGGTGGTTTGAGGTATACATAGAAAAGCCTATCTATCAGGTGCATATTTTGTAATAAATATTAAATGTGATGAGATAGAGAACAGGTGGCAACTTATGCCAATGAACAATGAAATGTTTCTCTTTTTTGGTATTCATGTTATTCTTAATAAATTATGACTGCAGCTGAGTAAATAGTTCATAGTAAATAATTTATTCATAGGCAGCTTCTGAATCAGCCTGCTGGATATGTGGAAATAAATTAGGCTTAGCTCTGACGCTTTTGTTTGGGAGTTGATTTCTTTTCAAAGTCTGACTAATACATTGGCTCGCTGATAGCAGTTTTAAAAATTCAGAACTGAAGCTCTTATGTTGAGTTACAAGTATCTAGATACATGGAGAAGTATTTCAATGTCAAAATCAGAGGAGACCAAACTATAATTTAAGACGACTGTATACAGTAATTGAAAATGTAGTTACCAAGAACCCAACCCTTACAGTTCTTACACTTGTCAGTAATGCTCTTAAATAGGCTTTCTTTCTAAAATTACTTATAACAAACATGTAAATGTTTGAATGTTTGATTATAGCTTGAAAATGTTTTGTTGTTCTCATGAGTCTAACTGTAAGTGGATATTCAACTGCTAACACAAATTGCTCCCTCTGATCTTATAGAGAAAGCAAGACCATAAGTGTAGCACTTTCTGACGAGTCTCTCAAGTTGAGTCATGCCAGAGATGAAGGGTGCAATTGGTGTAATATGTTTCTCTGTGCACAATTTTAGCAAATCTGGCTCATTATCTCCTCAAACCCTGTGCAACTCTTGCACCATTTCTTTGCCCTAGATTCCTCCTCAGAAATGAGGCCTATTGGGACATTCATAACCCCATTTCCAAGGTCTCTTTTAAGAGCTTATACAGTGCAGAGTGTCAGCTCTGCAATGAAATGAGGCTACCACAGCCAAGTGTGGCTTCGCCCTTTGACCAGTGGAGCAGCTGATAATAATATGGCCTTGTTCTTTGTTAATGACATTGATTGCTTCTGCTGTGCTGAAAATGAACCCACTCCAACAGTTTGGTTGAAGAGGCAACATGTTGTTTCAGATTCTTATTTAAAACATTGCATAACTTCCATTCAGGAAAAAAACCCACCTCTTCCTTAGAGAGGTAGGGGTTTTTATCTGGTTTGCTGCTGAAGAACAGCCACCACTATTTGTCCTTTTTTTAAATAGGGCACCTTATCAATCTGACCAAAAGTTTATTTAAAGATCTCCTGCCTGCCTATTTGCTCACATTCTATGTAGCTACTGATTGCTGCTCACTTGCATGAATTTCTTCTTTCTCCCCTAACTCGCAAAACAGCCAGACTTCTTCTATGATGAACTTTCAAGGAATTATTCAGACCATTAGTGTCAAAAGCACAGTGGTACTGCAGCCTTTCAGCGATTAGCCACGAGGTGTTTTCTGATGGGATATGCTCCATTCTCCAGCCTGCTGAGGGTGCTGTGTATTCAACTAATCCATGCTGAATTTTGTCTTTGCAGGTATTTAGGGTGGGGGTGGTGGAAAGAGTTGTTGGAGACTTGCCAGGAGGCCTGGGAAAATAAAAAAAAAAAATTCTGGCAAGAATTGGAGAACATGGAAATTGAGGACAAAAGAAAGAGAGAAGACTTTTTATTCAGTGGTAATGACAGAATAACTATTTGTACTTCATTTATTTACTTACCATAGTAATATCATCTCCTTTTTTTTTCTCTAGGATTTTAACACAAGAACATGAAGACCACATTCTACCTCAGTTTGCTACTGGCTGGGTTTCATGCAGTTGCCCACAGTCAACTCCCACCCAGTGACCACAATGGACATGATCCAAATGACCCTAAACACCACATACATCATGGAGGTGAAGCGATCGCTTGCCTCAAACTTGTACCAAACAATGCTGACTTTGCATTCCAGTTTTTTAGGGAGGTTACACAGGAGACACCTAATAAGAACATTTTCTTCTCTCCTGTGAGCATCTCCACTGCATTTGCGATGTTGGCTCTTGGGGCTAGATCAGCCACGCAGTCTCAGATCCTGGAAGGACTCACCTTCAACCTTACAGAGATTCAGGAGAAAGAGATACATGAAGGCTTCCACAACTTAATCCACATGCTGAACCATCCTGAGGGCGGAGTCCAGCTCAACATGGGGAATGCCATCTTTGTAACAGAGAAGCTGAAACTCCTAAAAAAGTTTTTAGATGATGCCAAAGCTCTGTATCACCTGGAGGCTTTTACCACTGACTTTAACAAACCCACAGAAGCTGAAAAGCACATCAATGATTATATAGAGAGGAAAACACATGGGAAAATTACTAATTTGGTCAAGGACATAGACCCACAAACTGTAATGCTTTTGGCTAGCTTTGTTTTCTTTAAAGGTAAGTTAATTCTTCTAGGGTTCACATTCTCACTATTCATTCTTATCAACAGACCTCGTGTTGGCTACCTTGACTGAGAACTGGTCTGGGGAAAATTTTAAGTGCTCTTTTCTGGGCCAGAAGGTCCCCTAATGGCATAGTGGAGGTGGTGGAGAGGTTACAGGACCCCTCTCAGTATGGGAAGGCAGCTGGAGGCCACACAGGCTTATTTCTGTTTGTGACAGCTCCAGGAGCTCTGCTCCAAGCCACAGCCTTCCATGCAGCCTGATCTGGTGCTCCTGAGTTTAACCATAACTCCAATTGTTCCACGCTCTTCTAATTTTCAGTGAAGGCACTGAGACTTATATATGACCTAATGCCTCTTTTTAAAATTATGCATGATTCAATAGCCTAATTTACTACATTCCCTTTTTTCTTTCCCCTATCTGAGTCCTTTATCCATACACACTAACATTTATATATGGGAGAAGATAGTAATGAATAGGGGAGAAAATTTTAAGGAACAAAGCAGAAACTGTGCATTTCTGATGTGGGTTAGATGTGCCCTTAAGACTGACATAACACCACTCAAATACGAGATCCTACATTATTTAATCTACAAATTGAGGCTTATAATTAAAGACAATAGAAATTAAGTGCATGCAGTATATGAGTACACAGATGATGTTTACAGAAAGGCCACTTAGATCCCCTGAACAGAAAAGCAGTGGTAGGTACAAAAAAACCTGCCTAATTATTTCACTACTGGCATCTGAAACGTAAATTGAAAGTGGAATCCAATGCACTCTTTTGAACAGGTAAAAGATTTGAACAGGTAAAAGATTTGAACAGGTAAAAGAACATTTTAAAGTGTTACGTTTGAAAATTCTGTATTTAACACACGGAGAAATAGGTGAATATTATTTACTAGCTATAAAAAATTTAGTCTGTGATGGGATAGAACATGGGATATTCAGTCAAATTCTCCTTCTCTGTATCAGGCAGCTGGGAAAAGCCTTTTAAACCAGAGCATACTGAAGAAAGGGAGTTCTTTGTGGATGCTGAAACTACTGTGAAAGTCCCTATGATGCACCAGATGGGCAGATTTGACTTCTATTTTGATGAAGAGCTCTCATGCACTGTGGTACGACTGCATTATAATGGCAGTGCTACTGCATTTCTGGTTCTGCCAGCAAAAGGGAAAATGAAGCAGTTAGAGCAAACTCTGGACAAGGAAACCATCCAGAAATGGTCAGACCATCTCTTCCAAAGGTAATCTTCTGCCAGTCAGCTGCAATGACACCTAATTTATAGTATTTCTTCTTTTTTGGGAATGCAAACACTATGAACTTGGTGATTCTGGGAACTGAGTGGGTTATTTTTGGCCTGTGTGCCCTAGCTGTAAAAATCTTGCAGCTGGTTGGTATTTAACCATTCTTTTGTTGATGGCTGAGTGACTTGCTGCTCTCCCAACCATCTTGAATAGCAAGCCTAGATTGGTGTTTCTAAAATACTCCATGGACTGAGCGGAATGGTCACAATTTTAAACCAAATCTTCTGTACTGAGATTTCAGCTAGTGTGTTTTACTTCTCATATGTCACTGAGACACTCACTCAGGCATAAGTCTAAACCTTAAATAAAGCATAATTTACACAGTTTGTAGTGCTTATAGACATGATATATCCTACACAATTATCTGGCAGCATACAATTGATCTTACAACAGGCAAGTGATTAATTGTGGATGTCCTGATTTTCCGGCATTTTGTTTTGAAACGATAAAAATCTAATGAGTTTCTGTTAGTTTCAACCATTGACACCAACATCAGCTAATGCATTTTACAACCTTGTTTGTCTGGGAGAGGAGATCTTAGCAACAGTGGATGAGTAATATCAAGTTAATACATGCTTAATTTACCAAGCTCTGCCCTAATTCACAACTAATAAGGCTGTGCAGTTCACACCCATATATCTCAGTGCATCATCACAGAAATACCAGCACAGTTAGTAAAAACATAATGGGTAGCAAACTGAATATGAGCTAATAATGTGATACTTCAACTATCTAAAATAAAAAATGTATCATTCTCAGCTGCAATATCAGGAAAACCCTTATCTAAATGAATTTGTGGTGCAAGGTCAGTCAGGATCAATATAGGAATAAGTTCTTCATGGGAGAAACTGTGAGAACAAAATGGCAATTTCTGTTCTACTGTTTTGTTGATGGCAGTGCTGATGGACTTGATCCCATCCTCTTCTAGTGCACTGGGCAGTATCACATGTGGGCTACAGCACTGCAGTCAGGTCCCATCTGTTTTGTTATACAACCCAAGCTGTCTCTGGGCAAAGCAGCAAAAGACTTGAGCTACCTAAAGGGTAATCACTGTTGTGAGTGACTCGGATGATCTGAGGATCCCTGGACAGGGCATGAAAAGAAATCTAACAGAAAGCATACTAAGCATGAACTGCCTACAAACAGCTCATAGTCAAAGGCAAACTTGATCATGGCCAGCCCAGAGGAGGAAGAAAATTAGAGGACATGGAATCCAAATGTGCAGGCAGCAGGAAACAGACCTTACCTGGGACCATGCCAAATGCCCCAGTTATGTCAAAAATACTTATTTGATTTGAAATGTTGGGATTTGCCACACTTCTCCCCAAACAGATTTTGTCAGGGCTTCTCTTGAGTTCTCCACCTTCTTGAGTGACATGGGCTGTCCCTCGTCTCTGCCTGTAAAGAGGGGCTCTTGTTACTGTCCTACTTAGCAGAGTGCTCTCAAATTTCCTGAAGCAAAACACCAGATAAATACCATTATGATTGTTACTATTATTATTATTATTAAGAATAATAGTGCTTGTATCACCGTGAAAAGAACCAGCAATTGAATTAGTGCTTATTGTACATTCAGGGTCCAAACTCCTGGGATTTGACACTCATGGGAATTACACAAATATCTCACCCTCCTTTATGTTGGTGAAAAATCCTCTCACCACCCTCTATGTTTCTCTTCTACCTAACAGCTTTATGGACCTCTACTTCCCCAAATTTTCTATATCTGGGAGCTATGAAATACGTAACACCCTTAGCAAGATGGGAATTGTGGATGTGTTCACAAACCAGGCAGATCTCTCTGGCATCACTGGCACCCCAGAGCTGAAGGTTTCCAAAGTAAGTCTGTGGCTGTTGGACCTTCCCTGTTTTTTCACAAACATACAGGGAAAACCCATCAGTGGTAGCATCCAGAAGCACCAGGTAAATACAGCTCCCAGCTTCCTGGCTTGCCTGCAGCTGGGTCACCCAGGCCTCAGCCTGCAAGCTTAAAAAAGGAGTTTGGCCCTCAGTGACACTGGAGATCAGATTAGATTGCTGCATGTATGTTTTTCCAAGAATGGTATTGGCCAAGACTTTTTGGGCAGTATCTGAAACATGAGAGAAGCATCAACCCCTGGCTCCTTAAGGAAAAGCACTAATGCTCCCAGGTACATGACAACCTGTCCTTCTCACCCTGGAGACTCAGTTTTGGAGGTGCAGACAAACAATTACAGGTGGAGCCTCTATCCTTCATCCAATATTTCGAACTTTTTAATGAGATTTCCATAGCTCCATCCAAGCCCTCATTTAAGCGGCCGTGACTACAATAATACAGCTCTTCTGCCCCTACTCACTTCTCAGTGGGTCCCTCAAAGCAGGGCTTCTTTAGAAGGAGTCTAATTCATTTCTCAAGTGGCTGTTGACTGCCCAGAGTGACTCTATTTTCTTTTTTCCCAGGTTGTTCACAAGGCTTCTCTGGATGTTGATGAGAGAGGTACTGAAGCAGCAGCAGCAACTGCTGCTGAAATAATGGCAGTGGCTCTTCCTCCAACCATTGAATTCAGCCATCCCTTCCTCATGCTGATTTTTGATAGGGATACAAACAGCACACTCTTCATAGGAAAAATAGTTAACCCGACCATCCCTAGCTGAAGTGACATATGAATTTTGTTTGCTACTACTAATTAAAGATGTGAAAATGCATGACATGATTTATTTCCATTTCTAACAGCTCATATATGGTTCTTTTTCAATAACAGTTTTTATTTTATGTCATCATCAAAAACTATTGGTATTGACCACGACACTTGCTGAAAAGGAAGGAAGAAATTGTTTTAAATTCAGCTAGAAAAGAATGCCTTTTTTACTTGACTGTAAGACAAGGAAAGACCTAAACTTTGCCAGCATTTGGAGAGAAATGTTTATATTACAATGGAAGACTCCTGCTTAATACAAAGTAGTCAGCCAGAATAGCAGGTAAAATTATGAACATTCTTGCAAACAAAGCAGAAGTGGTTGTAATTCACCCTAAGTAAATATGAGATGGGAAGAGTTGGATCAAAATTGCAGGGTCACAGGAACCTGAAGCTTCTAATGGAGACAGCACTAGGAATGTGAAGATCTGCTTTCAACAAAAAAAACCTGCTTTCTGCACCAGAAACCTTTTATCATTCTTAGTATCAATCTAGCAGCAAATCTTCCTGAGTTTCTCGCAGCTTAAAGGAGAGCAGGAGGATCAAATCTGCCTTGAATCTGAAGATTTTCACCACATGTTGCCAATTTGACAGATTTAGATGGAGTTACTGACTTCTCACACGTGTATCCATCAGTAGTGAGAAGGAGGATGTAGCTGAATGGGAAGGTGAGGTATTTGGATGGCAATTACACAAGCATGCTGTCAGCTGAAATTCGTGGAAAACCTATAAGGAGGCTCTGGAAAATTAAAGATCTTTCAAATGCTGTCCTTTTACAGCCAAAAACATAAGTAAGGAGCACACAATAACCAAATCAGCTGACCCAGGTAGGGGGTGACAGGCACCTAGATAGAACATAGGGCAGCTTGATGGCTGGCTGGAAACCAGAATTCAGTGGACCTGCCTTGGCAACTGGTACCAGAAAGGGTACAATTGGCCCTGTTTTCCCTAAAGTTGCGGGGTTTGGAAGGAGATGAAATGGTGTCGTGTCATTGGCAATGACACTGGAAGCAGTCAAATGGCTTGGGAAGAGAACACAGCCTCAGCAAGGTCTTGTGTGCCCTCTGCAAAATTAAGAGCAAATGTGATTTTATCAGTCTTCTGCAAAGCATTGTCTCCCCTATTGCAGTCTAAGGGAAAGCCCCCTTTCTGCTCTGTGTTTCTAGTAAATACCCTCTGTTAACACAATGCTTAATGGTGGTTTTTGACTAAATACAGTCTCAGTATAGATGAATATATCAACAACCCATGGTATCAAAGGCAGGACTCAGAGTGACAGAAATGCATGTACTTTTCTGGCACCTTCCTGCACACTTCCCCATCAGTTTGGGTGGCTTTGTGGCCCAACGCCCACACAGGAGTAACTAACAAGGCCTCCTGCCTGACTGTAGGTTTCTCATCTCCCTGAAATACAGTTGCAGGGTGCAGCCTCAGTGGGGTCAGTCTCAGCTGTTATCACTCCTGCTGTTAACTGCTGTTAAGCAACGGACATCCAGCAAAGCAGCAGTAAAACCTTTAGGGGGTAGAGAGCTCAAAGAGGCGAGATCCTTAGTTATGTACTGAATTCCCTAGAGCTGCAGTTGAAAAATGGACATAATTGATTTTAGTAGGGTGATTCTGAGTTTACATCAAGAAGTGTTGAAGAAACAGAGGCCACAGCTGCACTAAATAGTGCTCACTCCCTGGTAAACCACTTTGTAGTGGATAAAGACATAAACATAGAAATACAGCATAGTAGGAGGAAAGTGGTTTTGCGAGAGGTTTGAAGATGAAGAGAATTTTCTCAAAGCTAAATCAGCTTTTGCAGGCTGTTAATCCTTATTTTTTGAAGGAGGTTCCTTCCTTTCCTACCCTTAGTATCTTGGTGCCCTCACAGATGTGGCCCCTCCATAAGCAGGATGCTGGAATTCTGGTTTCCTCACAAATTCCAGAGAAAAGAGCCCACAGGGGCAGTAGGAGGGAAGCACAGGAGCAGATACGCTGCTGCAAAGAACTAGCGCCTCACTGTTTGTGCTTCTCCTCTCACTGCATCTTTTATAGGATCTCTCCGTGTTTGTAAAACGTGTTGGGAGGTTACAGGGACAGTGAGTGGTGGTGATGAGGGGCGTCTGCCGTTCCCACAGGGGACTTCCTGTCAGTCAAGACCGGCGTCCAGGAGCCGTTTGCTAGACTTGCTTCATCAGGCAATAGCTCCTGCTGTATTGACATCGTGCTGTGATTTTCCACTGCAGGATTTGCCAGAGACAGTGTTAAGAAGAGGCAGGCACCACACTCAGCACAAAAGAGCAGCAGACAGCTTGCTCCCTGCCTACATCCATGCTGCGCTGTGCTGCTATGTGGCCCGTTCTCATCTCTCCCCCCCATCCACCAAGTCCTACTCTCTTAATCCTGCTCTCGTTGCTGCAAGCAACAAAACAGGTTTTCCTGATTACACTCACTCTCCTCATTTCCTCTCCGGACCAGCTCTTTTTCACAGCCTCCCACTCTCCCTCCTGCAGATTAACATTTTATCCCTCCCACTCGCCGGCACCGTTTGTTCGTGCAGGAGGGGAACGCTGCCGGCTCAGCTGTGGCGCCAGCAGGTCCTCCTCTCTCCTTCCCAAAAAATGCAGGGCGGGAATAAACAGGGTTCTCTGCCTTCCACAAACCATTTTGAGGGCACTCACAGCACACAGTGAGGGAGGCTGGGCAGAAAGGCAGAGCTTCAGGTCACTGGGCTATTGCCATTTGGTGTGGCGGGCAGTGTGGGGATATAAATGAGCCAGAGACGCATCTCGGGGGTAATTAATGACCAGGTTCATTAGGCATTGCCACAGCTGACACAGCTATAAAGTGTGAGGACGGAACTCACGGCCGTGCTTGTGGTGATCCCAGGTTTGGGTAAGCTGCTTGTCTCTTGGCCAGATGCCAGTCCTGTTTCACTGACTGCACCACGGCAACGCCATCGGCTGTAGCCCAAGAGCCTCCAAGTGCTCCGAGCGCCACATCCCAAGACTGCAACAGCCTCCTGGGCTCCCACCCTCTTCGTTGAAGCAGGCATTTAGGGTTTTGCTCGTTTTGCACCATCGCTAAGGCTGTACCTGGAGGTAGGGAAAAAAAGTCTCCTCACTTCCCACCCCACACCCTTCAGCCTCCCTACAAACAGGAGTCACGGGAAAAACTCCCTATGTACTGTTCAGGCAGGCATGATCTGATAGCTCTTGCCCAGCAGGAGGAAAGACACAGGTCAGTACAACCTCTAACTTCGCAAATACAGCAGTGTTGTTGTTGCTTGTAATGCAGCGACCTGCTTTGTGTCAAACTAACAGCACAGGCCTGGAGTCTCTGCACTTGTCAGGCTTTGCTAGGACCTGTCTGGGCCTGCCCGGGGTTTTGTTTCAGCTTCTTTGCTTGTAACAGTAACTAGCCAGCAATTGGATGCTATTACCTAATAGTAATAGGTTAATTTTTTCCTTTGCTTTGTATAATTGTATACAGATATTTCTGTAACCAGGAGGTACTAAGAACAAGGAGTTCTGCACAGAATGAAGTGTCTGTGGCCCTAGAATGAAGGGGCATACAGATGTGGTGGGATGATAACAGGGGACTGGAGAGTACAAGCACAGGATGATACTGGGCACCTCAGAGCCATGAACATCTTACCAGTGCTCAGTCACTGGTCATCAAAGCTTTGCAGAACTGGGAGCTGTGTGAAACCAGTTTGGGGCATAACTAGCAATTAGGAGAACAGAGATTGAGTACACAGTGTATGTAAAACACAGCACAGGTACTTTGTCCAGGTGTACTGTGGACCTGTGAAACAATGAAGGAAAGCAAGGGGAAGAACATGTGAGCAAATGTGTAACAGCAATCCCAAGCAGACCCCAAAGCACAGAGGTTACATCTGCCTCTTGTGCTCCTCCTGGCAAGGAAGTGGCCACCCCTTCCCTTAGGGCTGAAGCCATCAACCTGAGGAATGAGTGGAACAGAGAAAGGGTGAGCTAAGACAAGAGAATAGGGAACGTACTAAAAAGTTTGCATGTATAAATTTTAACCATACATAATCTGAAGAGTAAGTTTTAGTACTGTAACCAGGCCATTAATTCTTGGATAAAACTGTTAAGATTTTAAAAATACTACCAATAAATTATCATCTTTGCATACAAGGCATGTTTTTCCATCACAATGAGATTTTCAGTGTAAGAAAATGGTAGGAATTCAAGTCACCTACCTTGTTACTTGGATGCAAAACAAATTGGTAATATCAGCGAGTCCCCTGCACACCTGGGTAGGGCTAAGGGACAAAACCACCCTATGGTTTTCTTGCTTCCTAAATGAAATATGAAAAAACCCTATCCACTGCAAGGTAACACAGCATGCCAGCCATGGGAGGATGTTCCTGGAGGTTGCTGACAAGGGAAGAAGGGAAGAAGCTCATGAAATATGCAAGAGACTCATATACTGCATCCAGAAAGGAAATGGTAAATCTTCCCTGGATGCCAGCTTCTGTAATATTTGAAGCAGGAATACATCATGGGTTTACTCAAAAAGTAGTGTTTAACCACAAGATCAGCTTCACAGAGTGATACCAGAGGTCCCTTCTCTCAGTGCCTGGTTGATGGTAGAAGAAGAACCGATGTTTTGGAAAGAAAACATCCCCCCAAAACACCCCTTTGTAGTCAGTCGGTGAGCTCTGCCAAATGCTTCAAACCTTGTGGACCAATGGTGAACAAAAGGCAAAAGTTGGTGCAGCAGGGGGAGGAGGAATTAGAGGCAAGGAGACAGCTCTGGGTGGCAGTCCCGATTCTCCCCCAAAGACCCTCCCCTAGCCTGCCCTCCCATCAAGCCTGCTGCTGCATGTTGGGCCACAGGACATTCAGCTCTTCCCCACAGCTGAGCAGCAAGACCATGAAGAAGGCTGGTAAAGGGCCACATCACAGAGAGGCAAGGGGACACCCCCAGGCAGGAGGCTGACCCGCAGCCCAGGGACCCTCTGGGTGACTGCTCTGGGGATAACAGGCCCAGAGCTCTGTTGAGGAGATCTGTCCCACAGAACAGAATTTCAAACTGCTTTATTAGTCCAGAAACCAAAGAAAGCAGTACAACAGGCGTCAGTGGAACTCCTTTTCCTGTGCCTCCTTATCTTATCTGATATACTGATACTCTGTTACTCAGTCACTAGAAGTTTAGCAACTTGACCAAAAGCACTTTTTTTTTCCCCTGGATAGCTATAAGAAATAAGATTTCATCATTGTTTATTCTGTCTTATCTTCAGTAGCTGAGCCAGTCACCTACAGACTAGTGGAAGGCATCAGCATGCCTCTACTCACTGACAAAGGACAGCAGCTCACTGAGATGAGATGAAATCACAGCTAAAATCTCTAGTAGATTGCTTTCTTCATGGTTACATGAAAAACTATTTTAAAACAAATCTTCACAGCTGTAAATGACTGTCAGTCCTGTGACAGCAACACAGAAGTTGTTGTGGCAAAACCCCTGTGTGTTCATTCACGTGTCAGAGTGCCCAGCCTCTGACCAGAACTGATGCTGAAACATCCAGTGCTGTTGGTGTTGGGGCACTGAAAACCACCAGCATTTTTAATGACATCTTGTTTCAGGCCACACGTGAATGTGGTTGTGCAGGTTATTGGTTGTAGGAGACAAGCATGAGAATCTGGTTTTGTTTGTCATCGCTCCCTAGGCAATCTGGGTATAATTAGAAGCACTCATATTACAGCTTGATCTAGTTCTATCCATTATTTTATATCCCTGGGTTGGCTATGTTATTTACACAGAGAAGCTATTTGCCTGGTAAATGGTGCAGCTGAGAGATTATCAGACTACCTGTGGTGTTGAAATAGCTGGCTTCAAAGCACAGGAAATAACTGTTTAACTAATTTAACATGTTTGGCCACAGGTAAAAGTCTAGCATGACTTAATAATTATATAATATTTAAAACTTTAACAAAAGCTTGGGGAATTTATTTTATTTTATTTCTTGAGGGATTTATTTTTCAATATTCTCAAAATATATCCTGAGTTCCTCATACAGTCGTTGGGAAAAGACACGCTTCTGGAGTGGCTCTGCAGTGGAAATTATCTCAGCCTGTCATGCTGGGCATTGAGGGTGATGCCATCCCATGGAGCCCAGCAGCATCAGCCAGAAAAACCTGTCTAAGTCAGCAGTCTTCCCAAACAGGCAGATTGTGTATGTATTTTTCTTTGTTGAGTTGGAGTCCTTTGGTCACAGAAGAAAAACTTTCAAACTATTCCAGACTTCAGTAAAATATAAATGCAAAGTTCAAGAAACAAGGGTGTGTTTAAGCTGATGGCTGCAGAAAAGCTCAGCCTCTTTGGTTAGCACAGGAGATCATCTCACTCTGCTTCTGCCCATGGCCACCAGAAGTGGCAGTGCTGGGGCTGGACACATGAGGCCACTTGGGCAGAGAAAAGGTGGGTTTCCCTACAGGGAGGGCTGATGATAAACAGGAGTTCAGGTGGAAGGAGCCTTGGGGTTGCAGGTGTCAGCCTCACTGCCAGGCAGAGTCACTGACCACGATGCAAAAGTCCCAGTGTCATCCATTGGGTGTCCTTGAGTGTGCTGTCCTTTTTTTGGGTAGCACAGACAGGGACAGGAGGGGAAAGGAGAGATTTCCATGAATCTGGAAGTCTGAGGTCAGGAGTGTAAGTGTTTTTGCTGCCGTATTTGTAGGCATGATCTCCCCTGCAGATAAAATACCAATTTCCAAATTCCCCCTTTAACATGACCCAAGCAAAACCCACAATTTTTAGGATGGCTGAGATCACCTTATCGCTGCATAATCAAGAATAGACGCTTGAGGACAGCCAGTACATTTTGTTTCAGCTTAGCTCTGCCTGCCATGTGTATCATATTGTAACCAATGCAGGTCACATTTACCAACACAGGGCATATCTCCACAGCTCCAGAAGTGCATCAGGAAGAGATGAGTCTCACACCTGATGCAGTTGGGGAAGTGAACAAAACCACACATCAAGATAGCACAAAATCTGGACATTTTTGAGATTACGGCGAGACTGTGATGACAGCACTTTATAATATACAGATTTCTCCCCAGCTCAAATGCATCACTGTCAAGATGACAAAAGGAGCAGTGGGGTTTAGGACTCTGCTCCCTCCTGGCTATATCCCCACACCACTGAGCAGTGCTGGTGCTGCTTGATATGCCAGCAGGGCTCCCTAGGTGGGCTGTGCTCCACCAAGGCATGCTGTCTTCTCAGATTCCTTCCTGCTTTCGGGGTGACTGCAATTTGCCACCATTCCTACACAAACCCTGGCTAATGGGCAAAGCTACACAGTCCAGGTCCTTCCAGCTGTGCATCTGTTTGCTGAAGTCCTGGCACTCAGTCTCAGTGTCCTATTTCTTTCCTACAGATGCATCCACACACAGATACGCTTATACACACTGATCTTTACTGTATGGTTTGGGGACATCGAAGTGTTAACCACTGTTAGTATAATTAAACCAAATTAAAAGAGACAGTGGCTAAGGCACTCTCAGTGCACAGAGGAGGTTCTATAAGAAAATGCTTTGCTAGCTTATACCTTTGTTTTCTTCTCTCTCAGGGCAAATTTAAGATAATGCTCATGTTTGCATTGCAGTGAGCATGCTGACTCTGCACTGTTCTTCCACCCCAACTCCCTATTGCTTGATTTTAAACTAGGAGATAAAACTCTGGGTAAAGACTCCCTTGCACAGCTCATTTTTCTTTTCAGCAGAACTGAAAAAAGATGAGGCGTTTGCATTTCATGCATACTTAGGACAAAATTTCTAGCCTGGCTTCAACTTTTGCTTTTGCAACCTCATCTGTTAGAGCTTGTTTGCTTGCAGGCTCTCAGCATCATGCTATGGACTGGCCTCAACACCTATATCTATCACATCTACTTGAAAACACACGCTGTTACCAACATAAACTGCAGTATGTGCATAATTAATTACTAAAGTGGTCCTTGCCTGAGCAAGGGCAGTTAAACCCACAGCCAGCTCGGTGGAGTAATGGAGTTATGTCATTATACCACTGTCTCATACGGAGACTCTTTGTGCGACTTCTCCTGAGCAGCATGAGCTATACTGCTACAGGCACAGCTGTATTGGTGTAATTGCTCATACAGGGAGGCTCTCACTTGCTCAGCTCTCAGTGAGAACTCAAAACCCATCACACCATGGCAGGTCTGGTCATGCCAAGAGCAAGAGCTGCTCTGTAAGTCAAGTGTGGGAGTCACACAGCCACAGTAGCAGACCTACTCCTGTGGTGCTAGCTAGCAGTGGAAGCCATGAGTTTTGCAAGGCTTCACATGTTAAATTTTGTTCAAAAGGGCAGAAAGAGTTAAATTGATTTTCAAAAATCATATTTGGTGATGTGCTGAATCATTCCATTTTCCATTACACTAGATGCACACAAAACCAAGGTTCGGCTATGATCTAAAGGATTGGTTTAAAATGAAGTAGGTCTAGATTGAAAATTTCCTGTACAGAAACTTTTGTCCTGACATAAGAAATCTTTTTTTATTTGTCATCTGTTGAAGAGTTTAAGAGTTTAAGCTCACCCGAGAAGTCACTCATGCTGGAATGAAAGTTCACACAAGGATTTAGGATAGTAACGCTTTCCCATCATAGTTCCACTGCAATATTTCCTCAGGTGAACAGCCCGATGTCAGTTACAATCTACTGATGTAACAATAAAACATATCCACGCTAAAAGGACTGGTACTTTTCCTCCCCTTATTATTGCCACTTATATGTTTCTTTTCTCATATGAAGAACATCAGTTCTCTATTTTCAATGCTCTGTTTAGTTCTCCTGATCTTCTGCAGCCCATCGTGTTACACATTACCTGGGAGGAGCAATTTGATCTGGTACACAATAGCAGGAGGTGGAGCCTCTGAGCACATTGTCACACATGATCCACGTCACTCGTACACAAGTCTAAGAAGGAGTTGAGACAGGATATCTGGAGCATGTTAAAAGCAAAGACCAACCTGTATATGGAGTACAGGCAGGGTGGATCATCATTTGATCTGACCTCCCACAAGCATCAAAGTAGGTGCAATGATTATATCCTTCCTTTAGAATGGGAGCATCTTTGTGTCCAAGCTTAGATCTTCCAATGCCTACTATGGCTATGTTGTGCCTAAGCTGTAAGATAACTATGGTCAAGCTGAAGGTATGGGTTTGGGTGGCAAGTGTGTGAACCATGATGTTAAAAAGTAAAGTCTGTTCTCTTACAGTCTCCTGATAGAGTCCTCAATTCTGTGTGATTACTGCACTGTGTGTTCACAAGAGCACTTGTTTGCTTGTTGGTCAGAGAGAGCAAAGTCTTGTTAAATACAGCCAGTTGCTCAATAAAATGGAGCTGAAATATCTTATTCACCCTACGCTTATCTTCTACTGAACAGAAATGTTGGCTGACAAGAAGTCTGACCACAGGACTGACTGTCCTTTAGAAGGACAGTGACTGGAACTTGAAGACACCACTGCTCACTGAAGAAGAATGGATGGTGGCTTGTAATTTAAACCTCCTGTCAATGCAAATGCTTCCATGCTCATTACAATGCCAAAAAGAAAAATGAATACCTCCATCAAAAGCAAATTATATGATGCAGAACTCTTGCATTCATTCTATAATCACATGCTGACCAAGGTTACTATCATTTCCTATAGAGTGACTTCAGCGGGATCCAAAAATTGTTTCATTATATAGGGAGCAAAATAGGTGCTTTCAATCAAAAATGACTAAGAAGGAACATGTGACGATGCTAGATGAGGCCTTCTGGGAGGTAAGAAGGATATCTTGGATGTGTTCAGTCACTTACTCTGATCTGGCCACAGCCCCAGGAAGTGTCTGATGTAAGACTGCTCCCACACTGGAGACACCACTCTCTTTAAAGGAATATATAATACAGTGTATTATAGGCTTTTAAATGCTTCAGTTTGGCACAAAATCCTGACTGTAGGAGGCTGGGAATCTTTCCAAGAAAAGGCATAGAGAACAGTGCCGATATTGTAGTTATGGCTGTAGCACAGAAAAGCAAGACTAACCTACAGTTGAATCTCCAACAGGGTCCTGACAGTGAAGGTGCTTTGAGCTGACCCATGGTCCACATCCTATGGGAACACAACTTTCTACTCCAAGTGACCCAGAGAGTTACTGAGAGACTGCATTGTCCATGCCAACCATGTGGGAACAAGCTGGTACCAGCCAAGGAGCAGACCTCCAATGGCCAGTTATGTTTCATGGGTTGATGGAATCCTGGGCCGGGTTTTGAGGTTACTTTTTCTGAGCTCTGTTCAGTAAAGTCTCAGCTTTCTACAACCTTGATTGTCCTTTTCTTCTCTCCTCCTTCCAGCTGTCCTATCACCTTATAGAAATGGATTCTTACATAAAAACTGCTCATCATGAACGTATCTCACTACTCTTTGTTATCTCAGAAATTAATATTAAGGTTTCATCTACCTCTGACACATTGATGGGATCAACTCACCAGCATAAAAACAAGTATCTGAAAGCAAATATATTTGCACTTTTTTGGTACATACAAAGAGTTGTCTGGCCTGCAGATTCAGTGAAACCTCGTTTCCATAACTTCTCTGGTGCAGATTATCTGATGTCTGGCAAAGATGAGCTCATCACTTCCTCCCACAGTACAGGCTGTAAAAGTGCCTGCCCTGGATTAGCTCATTCAGCTTCATGAATTTGGTATGTTTCAGACCTTTATCGTTTTATCACAGTGGATGCAAGAAAAGAATACTTTCAAAATATATAAAATGCAATTGAGAGAAGGCAAGAGAGAGAGAATGAGGTAGAGAAAATATAACCTAAATCTCAAAAACTTCAAGCTGAAAATTTACTGATTCAAAGTTCAGAATTTGATGGCATTTTAATCAGAAAATATCAGGAACTGGGAAGACCAGTTCTGTAGTGGCCTAAAAGAAACCTCTCAAAAGAACTTTAAACTTAGTTCCTGGTTTCCATCAGGACTGACAGAGGTTCATGCATTTGCTCCATTTCCCAAATTTTTTTCCAATATAAATTATATTCTCACTAGCAATGTATGTGGATCCTTAAGAAGTTCCATTTCAAAGATGAGTAAGGTTGCTAAGTGACATTAAGCCTAAACCAAGGAAGTGAAAAATTAACACCTCACATCTGGCACTGCCCACATAGTAACTGCAATATTCTTATGAAACATAAAGAAAGCCATATTTGAGTCCCTGTACAGCTCATAGACAGAGGTTGCTCTCCACTTAATTATTTTGCTGTCTAAATAATTTTCCTTATGGGAAAGAAACAATGGAAATACTAGTTACAAATGTTCAAATTAGAGTAGATTTTTAGGTTAATATATCTTTTTCTGGAAATTGAATATTATATATACAGTTGAGCAATAGCCACAAATGTGCAATGTCTCTGGCCTTACACTTGAGACCGGTCATTATAGATGCCCCTTGTTTGTAGCAGCATGTAATTTATTATCCTTTTAACTCAAAATTCACAAGAACCATTTTGTTGCCATATAACAGCTTCATAATGTTATTTGGAGAAAATATTAATATTTTAAAGATTTGTTTATCTGCCTGTGCCAGTTTGGACAAATTTGGAGGAAAAATATTCTCTGATAGAAGGCAGGTTACAGCAGTGCCCTTGCCTCTCCACTTTAGTTTTACTTTTTCAGGTAGATACTGTCTTCAAAACATAGATACATAGATCACAACACTGATACTGTCTTCAAAAACCTCAGGAAGGGCCTGGCCACAGACCAGCACATAGAAATGAGTAGAACCAGAGAGGCACAGACACATTTCATGGAAGAACAGCTAGTGTAAAGTGCTGAAGCAGCTTAAACAAAGACACCAAGTCCTGTATGAAAACTATTTCCTGCTTAAATACTCCATGAGAGCACAGCCAGGTAGGTACACATTTTCCTGAGGAAGAAGAATATCCTGCTTTTGAATATCCACCCTATGCAGCCTCCAACAGGAGGAGCATGCTCAGTTCCAGGCCTGCAGCAGGTTACTGCACTGATATTTCTGTTCAAATGGAAAAACCCCAAAGAAACTCAAGTACCCAACCCCACAGTGCAGAACTCTTTGCCAGCCACTCTGGACAATGCAGTTAGCACTAACTTGCACTCATTTGGTACTTAGTAACCCTCAGCAAGTGCCAGAGGGCACCTTTTACATGTCTGCTGCAGAGGCCAAAGTGCAGAGATTTCTTCATTACACCACGTAATTGCTTCAGGCCAGACAGTCAAACACTGCATGTCCCAGGAACTCAGATTGATTATCACAGCAGTAAGGAGATGCATGTGCAGTGCATGTAAACATGGAATTTGGGTAAGAAATAGTGGTAAAATAGTTCATATTTCAAGTTCAGGTCATCAGAAGCCATTGATTGTAAAATTGTCTGCGATTTTGAAGGTGCAATAACAAGGATTTTCCCCTTAGATATACCAGTCTCCTAGGCACTTCGTAATTCCTGCCTTTCAAGTTGAATTTTTTCCAGAAATTTAAAATAGAAACGCACATATATTTCACATCTACTGGAGAAACTTTGAGATGCCCTTCCTGGAGAACAGAAATATCTACCAGTGCCATTTTTTTAAGTTTGTGTCTCATGCCTGCTTAAGTCCTGTGTCTCATGACACAAACTTAGTAAGGCACAGAGAAGGGCAGCTGTCCAAACACACAAAATTATCCTTCTTTCTATCTGAGAACTAAAGGTTCTGATGACACCTGCTGGCTCCATGGGGACTCAGCAAACACCAGCCAGCCTCTGCTAGAGCTCTTCAATACTTGCAGGCAAAAATGGAGGATAAATAAATTATTTTTAATTAAAATTTTTTATTGCTGCAAGTCAGAAAACCACAGGAAACAAGGCTAGGAAGTTTAAAAGGTCACATATTCCATCCCCTGGAAAAAAACAGGGTTTGTGCTACTTCCATCTACATCATGGATGGTTGTTTACTGAAAATTGATAGTACTTCTCTGGACACACTGTTACAATGTTTCATCATTTTTGCATTTCCTATAAAAGATTCCACATTAAGATGTCTTATTAACAGAAAGTTATACTTTTATTTGTGTGTTCAAGGACAGTTAGCACTTGACTGTGAAATTGAAAGCACAGTGGAGATACTTCAGCCCTGTTTATGAGATAGTACAGCTTTACTGCTTTGTCCACCCTGTACAGTAACACACCCATCTTACCCCAGGTGAGATGCAGGAATAGGTACCGTCCAAAGAGGCTTTCACTACAGGAATCCTGTCACATGGACAGTGCCATAGTTGTACAAAAGGGGTCAAGCTTAATAACAGTGGTCTGGAGCCACAGCTGCATCCTGATGATTTCAATTACATGGTGCATTCTTGGAGTGGGAGAAGCAGCAGTCACCTTGGTGAATCAGCTCGTTGACAAACTAAGTATGTTCAGGAGACTATAAAGAGCTGTTTTATAATGGTTGGAGCATGTTAGTTTATGTGTTATGAGTAATTTCACACTGAGACTTCAGAAGAACTACAGATCCCTGAAAATCACCCCCTGCACTATTCCTGGTATTTTGTTTAGTCTAAGAAACATGGAAGAGGTTAGATCACATTCAGCCTAAATATTTTCCTAAATTGACACTTTCTACCTTTATCCTTCTCATCAGACTCCAGCCTGGACAGTATTTCTGACTGATTTCAACTAGATCCCTCAAGACAGGTGTAAATACCCTGTGTCTGACCTTGAGAAATCAAATGTGTAGCCACTAGCTGGGGACAGAAATTTGCAGGGCCTTGAGTGAAACGTATCTGTTTAGTTATTACCTTGTTTGAGCAGGGCAAGAAACTCAGTTCCAAAAAATCTCTTACTGGGAAGCTGGTACAGATACAATTAATTAAACAACCCGTTTCCTTCCTGGAGCATGCTCTGAGCAGTGCAATCATGCCCATCGTATCTTATAGCCCACTTTGAATCTCAGCTGTGGTCAAGCTACAAACTGCTAAAATGGGTCACGGCATGTGGAACAGAGGCATTACTTAATGCAAGCACTATTGCTGTTCCAAGGAGATCATAATTAGTCAGCGCAGGGAACCTAATCTCCAAAACCCCTGAATATTAGGTTGACTGGTTGTTTCATGGTCACAGAAGGTTTCCTGAAACAGACTGAGGAAATTAAATAAGAGGAAAAGCAGCCACTGAAATAGAGTTGTTGCCAGCCCCACAAGAACGGCAAAAGGAAGAAAGGGTCTTACAACGGAAGCTCTCTATTTGGAGCAAGCAGCTGAATGTGCCTCTGCAGTATCTACCCCCAGGTACTCAAGAGTCACAGGGCTTTTTCAAACAGATTGGAGAGAACCGGGACGACATAATCACTGCCAAGTTTTTCAGAGTTGCATATGCATCCAAAACCAGTTGTCTATTAGAGAACAGACGGTCTTTGGCCCAACAGCTGGCCTATCAGTTGCCTGTTGCCCAGCCTCAGCACTGTGCTGGCACAAGCTCCCAGCAGAGACGCAACTGGGTAGCAGTGCACTTGTATTTGCCTTGCTTGTTCTGGTCTCAGAGGTGGTTTTTGTCCTAAACTGTGGAAAAGTGCAATTCTGCCAGAGTCACACACTGGCCACCCTCTCCCAGTAAATCACTCTGTGAACATGAATAGTTTGGCAGAGTGTTACCCATATGCTATGTGGAGTTTTATTGTTCAGAAAGCTCTGTTGAATCCAAAGAGCAACTGACAATATAAATAGGAGTTAGTGGGAGGAATACATTACCCCGGTAGTGTATGGTGGATACTCTCAGCAAGGTGTTACCTGGCAGAAAAATCTAGCAAGGGCTTTGTGAGTAACTAGAGAGGAAGACAATTCTCTCAGATCTCTGTACGTAGCCAATACATCTCATAACAGCCTCCTTTTTCCTCTGGGTAAAACAGGATTCATATGGGCTTTGTGGTCCAGCAAAGATTTAGCCTAGAGATTCAAAGACTTTAAGATTTCATCAAACCCTTATTTTCAGTACCATCTATAAAAAATCTTAATCTTTTAAATATTAAACATCATTATCGAGTGTCTTAACTCAGCTGCCAGCAGTGACCACATGTGTCAGCGTCCTGGTGTGAGGAGGAAGAGGCTTGGTTGCTACTGGCATTGCAAATAACTGCTGATTTTGCTGAGCACAAAAGCCAGGTCTGTGTGCATCAGGTTTTCCCTGTATTTTCCTTTGGGCCACAACCACAGTACCACAGTCTCCAGAAGACACAGATTCAGAGGCACACTACAGTAATGCAGCTTTGTTCAACCATATCAGATGCAAATTTCTTCCATGCGATGAGAAGACATTTCAATTTCAAATCCAACTGAATTAACCAGAAGTAGATATAGACTAGGAAGACTAGGAAGTAGAGGAAAAAAAAGTCCAATCACCTGGACAGAGAACAGAAGTTCTGAAGTCACTGGGGCATTCACAGAGGAGCTTTTCATGTTTAGGCAATAGACTGCCTGATGTTAGAGCAGGGCCTTCCCTTCATAACCCCATCTTATTTTCCCATGTTCTTTAATACAGTGCCTACACTGGGGGCTTATTATGACTGGGATTGCTTCAAAAAGGAAGAATATTTTTAATTAATTTAAACCAACAAGAATTTAGAAGCTAGAACCTGTGACCCCTCTGCTGAGCTTCTTAAGAGCATAAACCCCACAACTGCCCTCCAATAAGGTGTCCTTGCAACAAGGACATAAATCTGAACTTTCAGTTCTTAAGCCTAATCAATCAAATCAATCAAGGCTAATCCTAATCAAATCTTGCATTTTGTAAGCAAACACTCTTATTGAAGAAATACTCATCAGCAACAAACAAAAGCCTTTTTTAAATTGAGTCCTGGATGCCCTAATCCTTTATGGGCTTTCTAAAACATCCAATACATCCACTCAGACTGCATATAATATTTATTTTTTTTCCATTCAGTGGAAAATTAGAAACTAGTACCCTTATCTCACATTTTAAAGCCAAATTATTTTTCTTTTACAATCCAAATCAAAATTAAGTGCTCTTATTTCATTTGGGAGTATTTTTGAAAATAATTTAGGAGTGTGAGGAGAAGATAGGGAATTCCATGTTTATGTTTTATCTGGAATTGGGTCAACAATCAAAATAGTGAAGAGTTTAGACCATCCCACGTTACAGAAATTGTTGAATAAACTATCTGTCTTAAATAATGTGCCTTGCCCAACTAATAAGGCCCAAGACCCAAAGCCAGCCTTCAAATCTGTTCAAGCAAGAACCACAGAGATTCAAAAAGTTTATTAATGCCTCCCATAGCTCTGTATAACTTTTTTGGGAATATCAGCTTGGCCCACTTTGTATTTAATGGGAGAAACATCCTTCAGCGGCTATCAGGCAGTTGATGTTGGCAGACTGATACGTCACCAAATTTCTGGCACACTCTTCGAAGCGGGAGTGGAGTCCTGGCCTCTCCTCTCAAAGCATGGCCAAATTGCAGGGCGAGGGAGCTGGTAACACCCCTACAAATGTTCTGTACCTTCTCCCTCCCCCCTCCCTCCCTCCCTTGTGCTCCCCCTGCCTTGGTGAATATTGTAAGGGGGTAATTTAAGCAGAATTGGATACTGCTTCCACCACTGAGTAGCTCAGAGCCTGCCTGAAAAATAATCCTCATAGGCTACTGGATGTGTGGGGCCACATCCTGCTAGGGTGCTGAAGGGCTAAATGAAAAGAATTTATTGTTTTCTTGTTTCTCATGAAAGACAGAACATATTTACTGGAATATAGCCCTACCTTATTATGTCATTTATATGAAACACATATGCAGTGTTTATAAAGCAGTTAATTTATAACAGACAAAACCAGATTATCAGTCTTTGGAAGAGCAAATATTTGATCAAAAACTTCTAAATGGGACAGACATCTTCACTTCAATTTTAAACATAGCTGATTGAGAAAAGTAACAGAAGAGCTACCTAATAGGCAAGGTAAGATTTATATGAAGCATTTAGATTGTAAAGGAAAGATTATTATATTTATATATATATATATACAATTTTATATTTTTATCAATGATTCTCTAGATGTGATGTTTTAAATGGCTGCAGATCTTAATCAGCTTCTAATGTATTTTTCTCTTGCTCTAATGCCTTCAGAAGAAAAAGGCATTTGCACAAGAAATTTCTTTCTTTGATATTGATATTACTAGAAATAAATATTTCTTAAAACGGAAATAATGTTCACTTTGCTCTAAAACACATTTATTAATTAACTGTCTGCTCTGCACATAATGTGAGTTGTCTAAAATTAGCAACAAGCTTCAATCAGGTCTAAAAATACGAGTCTATAATGTACATAAATCCCATTTTATTGTTCCCAGTTCTATTGTTTTTACCAGTTCTATCTTTACTAGCTCTATTAGTGAAGGTGAATGATACAGCTGCTGTAATGTTAAATTTAAATGTTTGCAATCTCAGATTTGCAGTGATTACTTAGTGCATCTGCAAGGTTCTTATTCCCATGATGTTCATTACACCAAAATCAGTAGCATTTGTGTATGTGTTTGCCTGAGGATGCAGGAATATTTTCTTGAGTGTTGAAAGGTTTGGGATGTACCTGTAAACAAGAGCTTCTGTGTTTGTCCTGCCCTTTCAGTCCAAACTCTATCTGTGCTGGGAAGGCAGAGCCCTCTAGAAGACAGCTCAGCACTTGGCCCAATCAGTCCCTTCACATCTCCTGGGGAAGCTGCTGGCCACTTGAGCCAAGCACTGTCCCAGGCCTCCCAGAGAGAGACACAACAGTGACATGTGCCAAACGCAGCACTGCCAGGCATTGCGCAGGAATTGCACTGTGCCTAGAAAAGGTGAGCGAGAGCTTGCACTCTGCAATGCCTAGTGAGCAGTTAGGCCTGATGCTCTTTCAGAAGGAGGGACTGCTGCTGCAGAAAATCCCTTCCCTGTGATTGAATATGATCAAAAGCAAAATTCTGCAATCCCTGCCTCTTTGCCAGAGCTGACTCTGCAGTGTCCAGAGATGCTTCTTCAAAGTAGGGATGACTCCCAGAGGAAAGAACCTCCTTCTTTGCTGCCAGGGCAGGTGCAGCATTGCAGCAGGAACAGGACCTCTGTGCCTGTGTTACTTCCCACCAAAGTGGGTCACTGCATAAGCAGAAGGAATGCCCAGCAGTTACTGCCATAGCTTTGAACTGCGCAGCTTCAGCCTGCCGGGGGACAGTATCCCAGCATTCCCGAAGTCGCATGCACCACTTGACCAGCAAAGGCAGGAGCTGAAGTCAAGTCATCCCCTTCCCTACTCCAGTCCCGCACAATCCAGACACTGGGAATCTCATTAAAAATAAATCAAGGGTTAATGGGAAAGAAAAATAAAGAAAAAAAATATTCACAACCTATTTGCCACATATTTTACTCTGTTCTCTGTCTGCCATGCTCTCTAGAGCAAGCACAACATTCAGCAATTTCACTCCTCCCGATTAAGTCATGACAGCCCATCTGTGTTGCACCAAGTACAGAACGTGACCTATTATCTCCAAAGAAAATAGCACAACACCTGACTGCCAAAAGCACCTCGTGACTTGGCACCCAAATGTCTCAATACTCACATCAACATACCTTTTCAGGACTAACTCCCACAGCCTGAATCAGCCAACTGTGAAATTCAGCTGAACTCTGAATAAATTGGATAAAACCAGCTTTCCCATATGCCAAATCACAAATTATACAATGACCATAATTTGCTGTTACAGATCCTCTTTTTACAACTTAAAAGGAGTAGTTAGCAGTTGCCATGTGATTCTAGACTGTTGAATCACTTACTACTTTAATGACGGCCATATAATCCATCTTTTCATCTCATTTATCCCTTTGCCCACTGCTATATGAAAGGAATCTGTGCAGGTTTGGTGGTCTTGAACATCCTGTACAATTTACAATGGGAAAAAGCATCCCCAAAGATTGTGGCCATTCAAAATTTTTCCATAAGGTGCAATTCAACACTGCTGTATGGGAGAGAATTAATATATTGCTTTAATGGAAAGATGGATGATAATTATATTTGCATTTTATGCTTGAAAAGTGCATTTCATTTGCAAATTTACACAATGTCCGATGCTAAGGTTTGCCTGAGGTGTCCTGTAAGATGTGCCTAGTTTTCTCCAAACATTTTGTTGGCCAGGTGAGAGACCCTGTATTAACTTCACTCAGAAATCAAAACTTGTGTAAAATACTTTATTTTTAAGCATAGAACAACTGCTTCATCCTTGTGCTATTTGACATTGAAGCATCTATTGCTAGGCAGGAGACAGCACCAATAAACCTACTTCAGCATTTTCTGGAAAGCAAGGTGGAAAAGAGCAGGGAATGCTATGGCATGTGATCAGGAGAACAATCTGAATGTAGTAATAAACAGTCTATAGCAGAAGGATGAAAAGTGAGATGGAGTTATGAAAGGCAATCATGTTGTTTCTACCACATGCTGCCTAGAATTCTTGTGCTTAGAGATGACATCAGTTTCACAGGAGCAGAAGCTGCAACACAGTATCTAGCAAGTCCATTTTTCATCTTTGAGCTGCATATTGTGCTTGAAATCTGGGTTTCATTTTGTAAAGGGAATACAAGTGAGCAAGGGAAAATCAGTGAACTACTCCTGATGTGAACCACCAATAACAGAAGATTGCGATACCTTTTCTGGATTAATTTAATGATGTTGGAAGCTTCTCTTTCACTGATCTAAATCTGAATTTTCAGATAGGAACCAGATCTTAGGTTTAGAGTAGAAGATGCAGAAAGATCACTTCACTACCTATGACCTTTTGCATTGTGAATGGAAGAACAAACTAAAAAGTCATTTTGTTGACTTTTTTCTAGGGAAAAAAAACAAACCAAAGAGCTCATTATTGGATGTCAACATGAAAACAGGTATCTACATACTTCTCTTAAGTGAAATATGTTTTGAATTCATCAAGGCTGATATCAAACCTAAATTTCCAAAGGAGGAAGAAGAGAGTAATTTCTTGGAAAGAAGTAACAATGTCAGTATTTCCAGAGAGTGGTATCATCACAAAAATATCTCTAAGCCTTTTGAAGACCAAGGTTTTGAAGACCAAAGTCTTGAAGACTTCACTCTTCACAACTTTACTGAAAAGAATGCAAATTTTGGATTTAACCTCTACAGAAGAATTGCAATGACACATGATAACAATGTAATCATCTCTCCCCTTTCTGTATCAGCTCTCATGGGTGTCTGTATGCTGGCAGCTAAAGGAGAAACATACAGACAAATTGTAAAAGGTCTAAACCTCCATGCTGTGAAGGACAGAGTGGATCAGCAACACTTATCAGCTTTGTTTAAACAACTGATAGGTAACATCACAATCAATGAAGAATTTCTCCTTGTGCAAGGTACTCTTTCTTTTATTCAAAAGGACTTCAAACTCAAGGAGTCTTTCCTGAATTTATCTAAGCAGTACTTTGACATGGAATTCCTGAAAGTGGACTTTTCAAACTTCACACAGGCAAAACTTTTCATAAATCAAAACATTAACAAAAGGACCAAAGGAAAAATCACAGGGCTTTTTGAAGAGCTGGACCGCCATAATAAACTGGTGCTTGTCAACTACATTGTCTTCAAAGGTAATTGCTGTTTTCATTTTGCAAAATAATTATTTATTAGAAGAATTAAAACTCTAGCTTAAGCTACATTAGGAGGAGTTTAAATGAATTTAGATGTCCTGTTTTCCCTACGTCTCTAAGTTTACTTTCTTCTATTAAGCTTATTTAATAGGAAATTATTTTTCATGATAGGGAACCACCATTCTTCTATGCTTTCTTCCATACAATAGCCTCAAAGAGAACAAAAAGCCCTGTATCAAACTATCTCAGTCCATCTCCAAATTATCCCTCTTTATGACTAGAAACCATGTTTTATTTTCGTTCACCCATTAAAATGAAAAAGTCTTAATCAGAGTAGTCTTGAATGCTGGATACTGGGCATAAAATCATGGATTGATTTAACATAGTACACAAAATCATTGAAACAAAAATAATTTCTCAATTTCCATCAAGAATTATCTGCCCCAGAGGAACCCAAGTACCTTACAGGGGGAGGGAAAGAAATACCAGTGATAGGCGGGAACCATTCCGTGGAGAGGTCAGTGCATTGCTAAACCCCCATCCGAAATATTGGATCATTAAATGAAATACAAGATATTGAACAGCTGGTAGAGATTTTAAGAGAAGGTTACATGTTAGGGAAGGTCAGATGCTCACCAGGTATTTAATAAACAAAGAGAACATAAATTCTGAACTTGGGTGGCAACTAACCAACCTTAGAAAAATATTTCCCGTCTTTCTGTGCAAATGAAGAAGTTTATTTTGTGGATTACTTTGGTTTTTTTCTGTAAAAAAAATTATATACAATAAACATAAAATAACATAAAATAAACACAAACATGAAATTGTCATTCACTTATCCCAGACACAATTGACAGCCACTTCAACTGGATACATAAAATATCCTATGGTTTTTTAAACATTTCAGAACTTTTTTTTGTAAACAAACCTAAACACATGGAATTATTTAATTTCTTTCTTTCTTTCCGCAGGCAAGTGGGTCTATCCATTTAATTCCAAATTCACAGAAATGCAGACTTTCCACATAAACAAATACAGAAGTGTACAGGTACCCATGATGTTCAGGTCAGACAAAATTAATTCAACTTTTGATGAGAACTTAAGATGCACTGTGATAAAGATACCTTACAAAGGGAATGCCCACATGCTGATTGTTATCCCAGAAAAAGGGGGAGACTACATTTCAATTGAAGACCATTTGACTACAGAGCTTGTGGAATCCTGGCTTGGAAACATGAAAACCAGGTATTGCTTTGACACCCATGGGGCCCTAATGTCTTTAATGTCTACTGCAGCAAAGCAACAAAGCCCAGCAAAGATTATCTGGTCTTCCTAAGCCTTTTACCATGTTAGCATCTCTGTGGCAAGAGGTATCTACAGAGTAGAGGTTCTTTAATAGCCTATCCACAGCCAAAGTGGCATGTGAAAGTTTCAACTCTAAGGGACAAATCTTTGACTCATCTCAGTTAAAAATGTCTCTCTGAGGGCATGAGTCTTTCCATATTCTTCTTCCTTAGGTCTTCTCTCTCCTTAAATTTAGCACTGCCAAGCAAAATCCACAGTAAATCTAGACATTTATTAAACATTTTTTACCATGGAAAACCGAGAGGAATTGATAAATTTGAATATAAAAATGCAAACACAAATGATCCCCATGAAACATAGTTCCTGAAGTGACAATTCTTTCCACCAGTCAATAAATTAGTGTGTCTCCCTGGTATCAGGACACTGTAACTGTTGGTGGAAGTATTTATACAGAGAAGGACATTATTTCTAGCATCACTGGCAGTCAGATTAGAAATTATTTTCTGCCAACCTAAATGCCAGCAGAGAATCTTCAGTTTTCTTCCCTTCTTTTTCAGTGTAAAGCTTAATTCCTGTGTGCATTTCAGCAGTCAAGTGACCTACTGTTTGCATTGAATTTTATTTTTTTTAACAGAAAAGTGGATATTTCATTTCCAAAGTTTAAACTAGAGCAAAAATACAAAATGAAGAAACTGCTTCAAGGTCTTGGAATTAAAAAGCTCTTTACACATTCAGCAGATCTTAGTCATCTGACAGATCACGAATATGCAGCAGTTTCACAGGTAAGCCTTCTAAAATGATTTGCTGTTTGGATTATAATAGTATATAAATGGCCCAGCCAAGATGGTCATATAAATTTATAGAGACACCACTAGCAAAGTACCTCACCTGCCAGGTATTTGCAATCTACCCATCCTAATCAGGACAGATCCCACTTCAGGTATGAGGTGTCTAGAGGTAAGGGGCAGTGACATCTCATAGGTGCTCAACGACTCCCAAAGCTAACCCATCACAGGAGAAAAGCTCTGCCTCAAGAGGAATATGGTTGGCAGGGAATGAGCACAATTTCACAAAAACTGTGAACAAGAAAGACGTTGTAAATAACAGTCAAATGAGAAAACCCAGGGCAAGGAAGGAAATTCAAGGAGAGAACTCCTCATACACAGTCCAGAGAAAGGTAAACTTCTCAAAAAATAAAGAACTTTAGAAAGTTTAAATAGTAAAATCTCAAAAAGATAACGGTGAGAAAGAAAAGTCAAAGCAATCCTGCTTTTCCTTCTGCATACCATGGAAGAGAAAAAACAGAATCTCACAGTAAAGGATTGGCACAACAGAGCTGTACTCCGACCCAAACAGATGTTCCACTTCATATGCTGAAACTTTTAAAGAACTTTTAAACAGGTAAAGGCAAGGGCAGTGAACGGCCAAGAAGATAGGCACACAGCCCCGAGGACGAAGGGATATTTTGTACCACTGTTTAAGGGAGAGCATAGATGAATTTCAGAAAACTGATAAAAAACAGAGGCAGAATGAGAAGCAGAAAAGAATGAAAAACAAAGGATTTGTCAATCACATCAGTATCAAGAAGGAACAGGTCTATGTGACCAGAGATGTCTTACAAAAAAGAAACTGCTAGTCTATAGAAAAGACAGAAATTTGCTGATGATAGAAAATTAAAAGGCATGGTCAAAGAAAGGAGCTGAAAGACATAAAACACAGAGATAATTGTGCCCACAAGAATGGAGTGTGTGGAACTAGATGAAAAGCAATTAATTTTAAATAGAAATTCATACATTACAGTAAAAGTAAAAAAATTTATGAAACAAATTGAAGTTATAAACAAGACCCAAATGAAATTAATCTGGCACAGGATTTAAAAACATAGCTTTACAAACTTACGTAAGGAAATTGTAGCATGCAACTGCTTGTGGTTGTGGAGGGTTGTATGGCACTGACAATCCAGGACTGTTACTCCAGGAGAGGCTTCCCAGATTCACAGAATGGTGAAGGTTGGAAAGGACCTCTGGAGGTCACCTGGTCCAAATCCTCTGCTCAAGCAGGATCACCTAGAGCAGGTTGCTGAGGACCATGTCCAGACAGTTTTTGAGTATCTCCAAAGAGGAAGAATCCACAATATCTCTGGGCAACCTGTGCCAGTGCTCAGTCACCCTCATATGAAAACCCATTTGCTGATGTTCAGAGGGAACCTTCTGTGTTTCAGTTGGTACCCACTGCCTCTGGTCCTGTGACCAGAGGGCGCCAACAACAAGCCTGGCTCCACCTTCTTTGCAGCCTCCCTTTGGGTATTTTTACCCTACAAGAAAGAATCCTTCTGGTGCTGCTCTTACGAGTCTCCCTACACCAAAACCTTATAGAAGCCTTTGTGATTAGCCAGTTAATAGGGTGGTATAATAAACACTTTTATATAAGTTTCAAAAACTCTAATGCTTGACCTACGGGTTTTCAAAATTGTGGTGGCTTAACTAAACAACCTTTCTGGGAAGATGTAACATCCTAAAAATAAATATTTAATTTTTTGGATATTAATTATCCAATTATTTATTATCCAATAATTATCCAATTAATTATTTTTGGATATTAATTATTAATAAATAATTAATATTTAATATTAATGGATAGAATTGCAGTAATTTTCAGCTTGGTATAAACTATTTTGCTTGGGAAATAGTTTGGAAATATAGTTGGGAAAATAATAGTTGGGAAATATACTGGCAATCTGCAGCACTTTTCTCCCTTCCTCTTGATCATGTAACTTTCATGCTGATTCTCAGCAGTTAAGTCTATTGTGTTATGAAAAAAATCACACTTTTAACAGGAGATGCTAACTGATATTAGAAGCAATATGTGCATCAGCTACAAAGTGCCAGAGGAGCATCCTGTCCCTGAGAATTGTGAAAGACAAATTTATTATTTAAGAATATGTAGCAGAAAGCTCAATACTGGTGAAGTCCTTCAACTGTTTTTCACATAAGTAATTCCTAGAATTAGGAGTTCAGGAGCTGGAAATCCACTAGCTGAGCAGGCAGTTCACCAATACAGACACAAACACAGCAGAAGCAGTCAGAGGTATGCACAGGCTGAAAGAACAAAATGGAAAAGATGAAAAAATGAAATATCAGATTCTGCCATGCTGCAATTTCAGTGGGAAGGGAAGGTCCTCAAACTCAAACAGGACTGTACCTCATTGCTGTACATATTTGGTCTGTGCTACCAAATGCACAAATCAGAAATATACAGGGGGAAAAGCCAAGATTGGTGCATTTTCCTAAGCTCTCACAATATCAACTGTGAATGACATACCCAGCCAGGCAGTGTGTGTGACTGGTGAAAACACACTTCCTACTTTTTAGAAACTCCTTTGCACACTTACGTGTCATAGAGGAGCACTCTATATAAATGCAATGGTTGCTTCACGCAAAAGCCCCAATCTCTAAGTGAGGTCTGTGCTCAGAGATGTGGAAAAGTGCAATGACTCCTGAACTAGCATCCACACTGAGAGCACTGTGGGCATAGTGGCTGTGCTGACTCCTCTGCTGCTGAAGTAGACAGCACATGGCTCTACCAGTCTAATAGATTGCACTGACCTCCTCATTTTAATCCTTAACAGAAGACTGAATGCCTTCACCTGGTAAAATACTTTTCATGCTAGTACTTATTTCTGTCACATATTTTATTCCTACCTTGCACTTCAGGTTGTCCAAAAGGCAGTTATTGAAGTGGATGAAGAAGGAACTGAGGCTGCAGCAGCAAGTGGGTCAGAAATAACTGCATTCACGGTGCCTCCTGTCATCAAAGTGGACCGACCATTCCTTTTCATGATTTTTGAAGAAACTTTTAAAACATTACTGTTCATTGGCAGGGTGATTGATCCAACAGAAATGTGAATAAAGGTAATAGTTTCTATTCTTTGGTATGTAAGAGGCTTTACTTTTATTTTATTAATTTATTTTAGAATAAAAAGATAGTGAAATATGAAATGTGAAAACCTGTTTTGTCTCTCCAGCTCTCCAGCTAGCACTACGTCATCCTAGCAATATTTTATTAATGCCACGTAACAAGCTAATTTCATTCAGGCTCAAAGTGACAAAAATGTGACTTGTAAAATCTACCTTTAAACTATTAAATTAAAAGAAAACCCAACAACCACAGAACAGAACTTTCAAAAATCATTATTTTAGTAATAAATCTGAATTAAAAGCCCCAGATATTCACATGCCAAAATATTCAGGAAGCTCATTCCCAAAAACTGCAGATTCCTCAGAGTTATCTTCTGTTGCAAGGAGTCTTAATAGCCCAGTGACCTCAATGTTTTCAGAATTTGGCCAGTTATAAAAACAGAAGCAGTATCAAGCCCTAAAAGAGAATTTATAGCCTCCATCTAGAGATCTTTATTTTATTAGTGTAGAAATTGCACTATCATGAAGTCCACATTGTGTGACCTCTTTCAAAGTGTTTATGCAGACTGTCAAATCACCTCATTTTCTCAGAGTACATGATGTGCTTTAAAACATTCTTTGAATTAAAAACAAAATAGTTCTGAAAAATAACTTAGGTATTCTGATTTTGGAAAATCTGGACTGTACTATTTCATAGCACAAAGCTAGCCCTCTCCTAAACCCAGAATTTCTACCTGTAATATCATCTAGACACCAGGGTGAACTATGTAACAGGACTCTCTAAGTGAACTAAGGCTAACATTGGTAGAAAAAAAAGTATGTCCAGAATAAATCTATTCACAGAGTAGATCCTAAAATCCAAAAGGTGTTGCCAAGCTGTTTCAGAACAATATTTCCATGATCTAACCACAATTTCCTTTATTCAAGTAGAGCAGTGCTTCCAACGGAATGACAAGATCTTAACATTTAATAGATTTTAATTAGCAGACTCCTATGTATAAAGTAGGAAACAAAGCAAAAAGCTACTTCTAGTTTTATGCAACTAACAGATCTCAGCGTTTTTCTGCCTGCTCATGCTACCTTCACTAAACAATTGCCCAAAAGGGAGGAGGAGACTTTTCAAAATCATTGGGCAAGGAACTTCACAGGTGTCTATCAGTAAACACACATAAACAGATACATCTGCTAGAGAAGATAAAAGGATACGTTATACGATAAAGCTGGTAAATCTCTAAAAATCCTCTCAGTTACCATTTGATGTCTGCCCACAACAGCCCAGACACTGGTGTAAGCCACTCACAAAAGGACTCAGGAGGCAGGCTCTGCTCTCTGACTAGACTACGAAGGTGCATCGAACCTAACTCCAGATTGCATTACAAATGTACCCAGAAAGAGAATCACTCCTTCCTGCCACTGGTCTGTATGAAAACCAACCAATTCCACTGCACAGCTGACCTTCAGCTGTTATTCCTGAGCTACAGCTGACCAGCAGGTAAAAACAATGCTCTGAAGGGTTCAAAAGCATTCGTGCTCTTTAACAGAACTAATCCAGAAGGAAATGGCCCCTAAAAAGACTGTTTGGATGGAGGTCTGTAGTGTAAAGGACTGATGAAAGTATGCACAAGACACCACAGGTATTGCACAAGGAAAATGTCCACTCCAAAAAATGTCTAAACAGAGCATTTAAAGATTACATTGAAGGAATTTAATACACAATAGGGTTATTGGGTAGAGCATGTGTTATCAGCATTAAATAAATTAATCAGTTTAAAACGACAGACAACGACAACCAAGAAGAAACAAAAGACAGTTTACAGAACTCATTACATGCTTATGAAGGGGAGGAAGAGCTTCAAATTTCTGAACTTACAGGTTGTTCTGCATTGCTCTAGTAAAGGCATCGAAAGGCCAAATACAGTTTTGAGTCCTGTTCTACAGCTGGCTGCTGATGATCTGAGTTTGGTCCTGGCAAAGGTCAGACTAAGAACAGACTGAGCAGTCTCCTGTGGCCCACGGGTGAGCAGCTGTAGCTGGCACTTGAGTCAGCTGTCCCTGGGGAACTGGGAGTATCTGTTTGCATTAATGAACCAAAAGCAGAGCCCAGGAGGAGCCAGCCCCGGTCAACTGTACGCCTATATCAATACTGAGTGTTAAACATCATAAAACTTGAAGAAGCTTTTAAAGAAATTAGTGATTTACAAGATCATATGCCAGGATGCAAAATAAACTGAAAAATTAAATATTTCCACAGACCCCAAACAATGCCTGTGACTTAAGACAGTGAATACAGCTAAATCCAACTGCAGTGTAGGAAGCTTAAGAATTCAGACAGTGCTAAATCCAAAGAAACATTTTGTACTTCACACAAGACAGCATACATCCAGCATTATCACTATTTTAAATAAATACCCTCCATAGGTAAGTGATTTTATTTATTTTAATTATAAAAGATGCCCTGAGAATTTTTTTTTTCAAGAACATGCATGTACAGCATTGTCCTAGGTTTTATTTTGAGTAAACCATCATTCATGTTTTTACATTATAAAAAGTAACCACACACGCATATGCATACACAGACTAGATCATCTTTATCATACACCAATAAATTTTAAAAACCATATATTTCTGATCTCAATATATTTATGCTGCCTCAATTTTGAAATAGAGAAGCTGACAATAGCTTCATAATCTCTCTCTCAAGTATTAGCATAAATTAAACTTCTTAAAATATGATTGCATGTTTTTCCACATAAATTTTGATAGAAACATTAGCATTAATACAAACAAATTCAGATGATATCACTGAACCATGACAGCTTGCAATAGCAGTTGATTAAAAACTAGATTTGTTATTATAAATTATTAAAGTGAAAATACAATTTGAAATACTAAAAATTAAAACAAGTATTAATACAACAAAACTTATGAAATAAAACTTTTTTTTTACATAATCTGGAGACATTTTCTTTTACATTGCTTTGAAACTTACACAGAATTTTTAAGAACTTTGTACTTGTAAAAACATTAATTCCAAATTCACAGCACAATGCTTCAAAAGTCTATGTTTTTTTAATAGACTGATCAATGATTCTGGACTTTGGTATTAAATTAGGTTTGCAGATTCTTTAAAATGTGGGATTACTTTTTCATATTCATAGCAATTCCTTCTATTTCTTGCTTAAAATATGGGAGCTAAGAGTTGCTAAGATTGTAAATAAGCCAATTAAATAATGGGTATGTGCATTCTAAGTCCAAGAAATCAAACTACAAAGGCATGACTGAAGAAAACAAAATCTTCTCTTTAGCTGCAGCAGTTAAGAGCACATAGCTGAAGTTACATTTCATATCATTTCACTACAATGTTAGAATTCTGCAACCATTACATTGCTTATCAGAACGTATTTTACAGCTTGGAATTTTATTTGAAAGATTTATTTTTAAGTTTTAACATTGCAGAATGCATTTTATTCAGTCCAGGCATTAGGGAGTCCCATCTGCTGCTTCCACCTTATCTCACCAGAACATTGCTTCCTCCAGTCTCTGGTTCCCTCATTTTTCTGTCAGATGATCTAGGAGTTTGATTTTCTGTTTTTTCTTCATACAAAAGAAGAAACACACATAATACATTGTTACTATATTATTAAATAGCATAAAATAGCATAACATAATAAACTGCTATCGTGCACAACATTTTAACATAACTCTCAGCTGCTCCTCTTAGAAAATTACCAGCTGTTGTACTGCACCCACTGGAAAAGCCACATGGATGCATTCTGAGGGCATTCTTCTCAGGAAGAGTGAAGTTCTCCATTAAGCTGTCTACAGAAGGTACTGAAGAGATCCATTTGAGTGAGATGGTTAAGGTGGTACAAGCAGTCTACTCATGGCTACAAAAAGTGCCAGAAGTCTGGCACATGACAGGCTGATTTCTAGGTCTCACGTTGACCACAAGGTCATTTGGGTAATCTCTGGATTTTTCATTCCTTAATTTTTTAATCTTTAAATATACCGTTTTTCAGCTTCAAAGAGTTGTAGCTGTGTCAATTAACAACTATTTGTATCAGTCAGAAATATTTCAAAGAATAGAGCATAACTTTTAGAACACAGTGGAAATATTAACTTGTATCAATATTTTTACAGTATCATTTACAAATAACACAATATATTGTTCTGTTTTACTGTTGTAAAACTGCTGAATATTTAAAAACTGCATCTATTATATGATAATATATCAGTGTCAGGATACCTACTCGCTTCATTAGAGAAATGGGACACAAAACATATGCCAGTCCCACTGGAACTCAGAACTCCCAGCATCTTAAACGTCATGATGAAAATATGATTAAAATCTGTAAGTAACTCAGTGTAGTAGAGCGGCAGAATTATTTCATCTTGTGCTTAATTTTCTAAGCAATCATATGACTGGATGAAAGACATTACTTTAAGATACTGATCTTAAACATATAACTGGTACATCACGGTCACACACCGAACTGGATGTCTTAAAGGTCAGCTGTGGACATCTTATAAAATGCTGCTATTTATTTAGGTTTATTGTTGCATAAAAATAAATCTACTCCCTCTTTTTACAAGATGGAAAACCTGTACCACACATCCTTGAAGAAAGCTTTAATTCAAAGTGAAATAACATCAGGCAGTATCTGCATGTCTATAGGCAAGATGCAAAATACTTAAATGTTGTCTATAAAGTGGGTATATTCATTGATGAATCTATAAAGTTTCTAAACAGTTTTAAACAATTGCATGTTGAAATCAGTCACATTACAGCAATATAAACTCAGGCAAAACAGCTTATATCTAAATTAATCTCATAAAGCTGAAAACATTCAAAAGAAATAATAAAGCTACACAGCATAATGGTACAAGCTTGGACTGCTTGATAGAACACAGTGTTCATGAATTATGTTAATGTCTGCACTAGGATGATTCATTATCCTACTGCCAACTCTTCAACAGGAACTCAGAAAAACTTGTCTGCTCTGCAAATTAAGTAAGATCTCTTGTGGGACAAAGTACTCAACCAGTGCTCTTTCTGATTCTTTCCTATTCCATCAGGTACTTAAAGCAGGTAGTCATCTCTTTTCTGATTCCCCCATTAACTTACATGGGTGCTTCTTTAGCATAATTCTTGCATTTTCTATTGCCTGAGTATTACCTAAGACCTAGCAACTGACACCTACACTAAAACAATACTTTCTTGTCACCTTCTTGTGAGCCCTGGAGCATGATTTACTAATTTTTTTTTCCTGCATTTATGTTATTTTTAAAAAGAGATGAAATTTTAATTAGCACACACTTATGACTTAGTTTGAACTGAATGTTTGAATGTGTGAGTGTGCTAAGAAAAGACTTCTGTTCTCCACCAAAGTAACTCTGAGTTTTGAAAAATTCTGGAGCACTATCATATATGAAATCAGAAATTTTTCATCCCTGCAAATTGCATTATATTGTCAAAATCAAACATTTGCCAATATTCTGTAGAGCAATTTTGTGGAAAATAGTAGGCTTAAGCAATTAATCAATATTTTGTCCAAGCATATATCACTTCGAACTAAGAATCATTAATTTTATCTGCTAATACTTTAATTATTAAATGTGTTACTGCCCACATATTTCCTTAGAAAAAGAAACATACTAGAAGTTACCTTACTCAAGTTGCAGAGCCAGCAAACTAAAAGTCAGGTCTTGCCAGAACTGAGATGGTCAGTGCAAATTTTAACCAGCACATATGCAAATCTGCATGATGAGACAGTCTACAAAAATACCCAATTAGTATTTTCTCACAAGTTTTCTGCCTTAGTGAGTCCACCAAAGGTGATGCTCATTGATGAGCATCTATTCGTTTGCACCTCTCACTGTACAGTTTTCAAATTCTTCTCTCAGAGTGATTTCTGTCAGCTGTTTATATATTTGGCTATCAATTTTTTCCATCATTCAACTTAGAAAATAATGCTTCCTTGAAACTGAAATTTTTGTTGTTTTGGGTTGGTTTTTTTCATTTAGTGGGCATATATTAGCACCTGACTTCCTGATAGTTAGAGATAGATAGAAAGTAAGAAAGAAAGAAAGAAAGATAAAAAGTACAGCTAAAAATATCTGTGATTGAATGCATTTACCACCAAACATTCCTGTATCTGTATCTCTTAATATCTTCTTACAGAGTTGCTTCATTTTCTTATGAAAAAGTATTGGGTCAGTTTACAAAAGAGAAGTTGAATCTGCAGTACAGCAGACATTAGACCAACTTGAGAGATGCATTTTCCCGTAAGAACACAGAACATTAAAACTCTTATTCAGAACTGAATGTTGGACATCCTAAGCTTCCTCTTCTTTCCCCAAAAATGTTTTTCTTTCCCTGGTATATCCTCTTGGCTTCTGACCCTATGCAGTTCAGGGACTTTCTGAACCAGAAAAAGCATCCAGATCATTGTGTTTGATCAGATACTACTTTCAAACACTCTGCTCTTAAGGTATTCATTTGGGAATAGCACATAGAGACTTGAAGCTGTGTTTCTTACATTCCGGTCTCCTGCCTGAAGACAAAGGTGCAAACTGTTCTTTGTGAGCTTTTTCTGTCCCTTTGTATTTAAACAAAATATATCAGTTTTACTTTAAATGATAGATAGAGAAACCTTTGAAATTTGGAAAAGTTTTATGTGACATAAAAAATTTGTCTAACTAACCTTTGCACTTCACTGCTTCGTGAATATTAATCCATTAATTTTCCCCAAATCCTTGTGGAACAGCAAATAACTGGAATTTCTACAGATTGCTCAAACTATTTACAACATTTGAACTAATTTTCTGGTTTTAAAGCGAGGAAAAGAGGCATACAGTGATTAGGGTGAAAGAAAATGAGGTTTTGAGCACATCTAATTTTTGAAACTATGTAGCACTCCATGACATTTTATGTTCTCAGGATACATGCCCCATTTACTTTATAGATAGCTGAAAATGTCAGCATGTCTACAGATCTAACTGCTGACTTTGAAATGGTGCACTTTGAAATAAGTGACCCCCTAATGATCACCTATAAAAAGTCTGAAGTACTGTGGGTATTTTTAAGAGAAGGCATTAGACACTGGCAAAGACAAGGACAGAGGGCAAAGTGATTTGGCACCTTAAAGTACTATTCCTGTGAAATCATTTAACACAAACAGCCCATCTGCATTCACAGTTGACCTTCCAACCTTTTCTACAAAAAAAATGCAGTTTTAAAAACAATAGGTCACTATGCAAGCTTGAGTTCATTCTACAAAACAATTTATCTTTTACAGTGAGGATGGTAAAATTTCAGCAGAAAAAAATCAAGTACATAAGGAATTAAATTAATACTGTCCGGAGAATTTCTTTTCTTGTTTGTTAAGTTTTTGAGTGCTTTATTTTAAAATTCAGTAATTTTTATTACCTTAAAATCCTGAGTAAAGTTGGGGAGATGTTTTATTTTGTTTTTTAAAGGAAACTGAAAATACAGAAGTGGAAAAATACGTTCATACAGATATTTAATTTACCAACACAGACCATCACTATTGTTTCCTCTTTATACCTGGCAAACCAATATAAGATGTCTCCTCTTTCATATCTTAGCTTCCAGATGTAGTTTCTATTACACTGAAGTCAACTTTCCCAGACTCCCTTTCTTGCTATAGCTGGCTCCTTTCCTTTCTCCATTCTGCCTTGGGTAAGAATGCAAATCTCTGCTAGCAAATAAAAGCCTCAGTTTGAGCCCACAATATTATAGCTAATCCCATGACAGTAATTTAGTTATAGTGTAAAAGGAATCTGCAGGGAATTTGCTGCTAGAGCCTACAGAGATTTGGGTGAGTATATGTAACAGTGATTTTCTATGACTTACAGTTTTATTACAGGGGCAAAAAATACATCTTTGATTTTGTTCTTGCAAAATTCTGAACAGCACAGGCTGACGTTTAAAGGAAAGCAGCCTGAGGGAGATGCCTAGCATTGAATTTTTGGGTTTTTCAAATGGCTAAGGTAAGGCAAAGAAGGCAGCATTAATAACAAGTAGCAGTAGCAGTTCATCATCATTCTCAAGATTCATCACAAAATTGTTACATAATGATACATAAACATATATGTAAGCACATAAAAAGAAGGAAAATGAAAAACTAAGTAGTCTAAAAATACTTATATTCTATTTCTCCAACTACAGGCAGCTAAATCACTGTGACTGTAGTTAGTACGTATCAAAGGCACTAACCTTCACTTTGTCCCATTCCACCCTCCCATTTAGGTACCAGCTGAATGCTAATGTGTGCAGGAGAAAAATGTGAAAGACTAATTAGAAGGTAATGCCATCTTAGAAACACTTATAATTGCATACATCACATTTCTACCCTGCTATTTTAGTATTTCAAAATCTGTGTGCAGGAGTATAATAAATACAGGCCTAGTTTTACACGGCTCTTTCCTTTGAAAGCGTTACCCCCAGGCTCGGTTTAATCTCTTGTCAACAACTTACATGCTCATCTTTCGGGACTGACTCTCCTTATTTCCACTGTTCTTTTGGTCAGCTGAGTTAAATAAGTTGCGAGAAGAACTAGAAGTGAAGGCAGCATTCCCACTATTACCAGAAGAATGAGTCCGGAATGAATCATCTGAAATAAAGAGCTTCAGCTTAGACAAAGAATTTTGGTTGAAAAAAGTACACAGAGAGTAAACAGAATGAGCTGTTTTTCCTGTGGCAGTAGCGGCATATTTCCTATGGCACTAATCCAAAATTGTAATGGAATGGTTTCAACTTAACATTTCTTCAAGTATTTTTATGAAAAAGTCCTGCTAAATAACTGGAATGCACTTTTTCGAAGAAAATATTAATACATTTAATGTGTGTAAAGAGCGTGATGTCTTGGGCCAATCTTTTGCTGCTTAAAATTTACCTATTTAATGTAACTTAATTGTCTACTGCCTATTGGTAGTGATGGAAAGACACGTTTCTCTAGGAAGCCATTCATCTCAATCTTATCTTTAATCATCCAAACTCTTTAAAATTTAGCAGACAGAACTGCAAACAGTAGTTTCTCTCTCTTAATTCAGTAGAAGTTATACATGATACGCATTCTCCTCATGTAAAACAGGTGGCGAAAAACTGCGAACCCAACCTTTTTATGATATCTGAAATTCCAACCAGGACATGACAAACTCAAGTTTGTTTTTACTATTTTGAAACATAAATTAAAACAAATGTGTAAGAACAAAAAAGAATCCGAAAAATACACTTAGTAGACTAGCATTTAAATGCAAAAACGTGTTGGAAATCTATTATTCTGCTTTCTTTAGGAGAACGACATCTTAGAGTATGCCTGTCTAATTGGGCCCATACATTCAACACCCACACAAAAAAACTGAAGTAAAATACAATACAATAACCTACTTACCACTAAAGGATAACATACAACTCTTTCCCATTCCTGATACTGAAGATGTATATGCTGTAGCAGAACTTTTACTAAAAAAAACCAAACAAAACAAAACCAAGTTGGTTTTTCCAAAAGCGCTCCTCTCAATTGTATCATCCTGCTGTTTAACAGTATTAGAGGTTATTTCTGAGTTTATATGAAAAAATTGAATGAGAAAGTTATGCTGAAATTTCTTTAAGAAATGTACAAAATTAGATTTAGCAATTCATACTGAAAATTATTTTTAATATATGATAAAAGGTGACATATATTAACTTAAAAGGAATTCATAACCATTTGTAGGCTTCAGCATGCCTTAGATGATATTTCTTCCCTCAGTTAATCAATTAAACACAAAGCTGAAAATATAAGTCACAATTCAGTAAGTACATCACTACTCTCAGAGATCCATGAGCATATAATTTCATAACAGCTGTCTAAGAGTAAACATCTGCCTATGAGGTAAGGAATGAAGATTATAAAGATACTTAGGACACTTGTCTATGTTGGTGTATTTTGGATGCAGTACTTGAGTACTGAAAGATTGGCTTCGAACCAGCTTGGATTTTTTTTCTTCTTTGCCTAAAATTATAAAGAACATTTTTTAACATGAATATTGCATTTCCTCAATAATTAAGAATACTTTAAAATATATTTTTCTGTCAACCTATGGTAGATGAAGGAACTGATTTGAATACTTCAATAAAAAAAATAAACCTTCAGTCATTATTTATATACTACAGAATAAAACAAAGCTAAAAAGCATAGAAAATACATTCAGTTCTAGGAGAGGAATCTTTTCCTCTGTGCAGTGGGAGAAACTTGGGTCCACAGATGTCAACAGCAGCTTTGTTGGGGTTTAACCTGATGATGTGAGTGTTCCAGGTGAGTTTTTGAACAGCTCTTACCTACTGATGTACCAGAAGAACTTCCAGAAACAGAGAGATTGATACTTTTTGCCAACACTGATGATGTTTTACTGTCTCTACCTAAAAAAAAAAAAAAAAAGTCCAGTATAATCCCTTCCCTCTTAAAACCTAATATAAAAGAGGGGACATAACATATCATAGTCCTGGAGCAAAGAGTAATAATATCTAATCCAGTGCTACTGGCACTTCACAAACACCACAGGCAAGTACTTATACTATATCCCAAAATGAAAAAAAACCAGAACTAAAACTGTAATGTATTTTAATAAAGTCAAAATATATATATATATTATATATAATATATGAGGCCAGTTTTCATAAATAACTTCAGAAATATATAGAAACAAATTTTATTTCCAATTTCTAAAACTCTATTGTATAAAGTGTCTCTTTCCTGCACCTTTCTCTACTACCTTTGTAGAAGAGTAAAGCATGCATAAACAACATGTACACAAATAAACAAACTTACGCTTCTTTTCAAGCATTTTATCATTAATATTTGTAGATCTTCCTTCATTTTTCTGCTTCTCCTTTTCTAATTGTTCCTAAAAGAATGAATAATTTTCTTAGATATTACTCAGGTAAAAGTAAATAAATTGTGTTTCCAAATAACAGTTCATTTCTACTCTCTCCTGCTAGTAGTACAACCTCTGGTGAAAATCCAGAGAACCAATTAAATAATACAGAATGAAATCAGGGTACGTATCTCATTTAAAAGCTACAGTCTGGAGGAAGCTCAGAGTTGAAGTTCACATCTATAACTTATTATTAAAACTATGTCTGGCTTTTGGGGTTTTTTATATTTAAAAAGGTACAGAAATTGGCAGCTGGCAATGTAAAAATTTTCGGTTACACAGATACTCTGAGAACAGAGTGGGCAACATTTTTATTTCATACAATTCAATGAAAATGTTTTTCTTAAATGTTAAGGTGTGTCAGATATACTCAAACTTTATAAAGATCTAAAATTAACATCTACAGTTGATAAATCTTTATGCAAAAAAAAGTCAACTGTGTAAAATTGTTTGGGTTCATGGAATTTATTTGCTCTTCTGTAATACTACCTAGCCCAAAAGTATCTTCCATGTGGTGAATAGATATCACTCCAGCTTCAAAAAACTATATAATATTATCTTATTTTCTGTACCCTTTTCATAATAAAAAGTGTTAAGTGAACCATAATTGTTCTATTTTTTTCATGTAGTTCTAATTGCTACCCAATTAAGAAAAGAAAGAGGTAATTAATTCAGGTCAGGTTTGCTGGAAAATAGTTTCTACAAAGTCAGCTACTAAAATTAAGGACATTTATTAACATATCCAGTATTAAAATCTTTAGCAGTCAGACACATTTAAGTGGGGTGAATGGCTCTTCATCTCTCTGGGACTGCAACATGGCACAATTTACAGTGTCCATCTCAGGTTCCCCAAACACATGCCTCTCACAAACAATGCTTATTGAGGCCTTTGTGATAGAGAAGGGTTGCACATATCAGTGGCCTGTATCATAAAAATTCAGGTGCTCTTCTAAAGTATAGCTGTAGAAACAGGGTAAAAATTGATGTCATCATACAATACACAGTAACACAGAGCACACTGGGGGCTATTTTGCACCATTCAAATGCTTTCATACAAAAGCATTAATTGTATCCACCTGGAGACTACTAGAGCTAAGTTTAAGACTTTGAATGTGAATATGCAGATCCTGAGAACAAAGCTGAACCATTGGCTCAAGACACTGGGAAGTGGCAGGAAGTCTGTGGGTCAGGTATATTTGCTCATACTGACCTGCAATAGCTACTGACATCAAAGCAGACCACAAACATAGGAAACAATGACATTTTTGGGACACTCTTGAATCTGTTCTAGTTCACTACAAAGAAGTTCATTTACTACAAGTCAGAGGAAGCATGTTAACAATATCAGGATCTTCTGAGTCCTATCAGCTGCTCAGCTTGTCCCACCTCAGGCTGGAGGGGAGGCAGCAGAACGGAGGACTGCAGTGGTCTAATTTAGGCTTTGTGGAGATGCAGTATGTGGTGAAGATGTAAGCTGTGTGCTGAAGTGCCTACTGCAGCTTTTGCTTTTCTCTTTTTCCTGGGTAACAGGAAAGGCTGTAACACAGAGCATTCTTCGGCTTCCTTGGGACAAAAGAAGTTATGACATTAATTTCTTTGCCTAGAGAAGCTGTATGTGAATTCTGAAGTGTTTCATTGATGAGTGTATTACATTATACATGGTATTTCTCAAGAAACTCAAGTTTGCCTTTCTAATTGATACAGCAAAATTTAGGTAGTAAAGAAAAAAGTTACATGTTACTTTGAAGGACTTAACCCTATTATAAAGTGTAAAATGAAACCACACACAGATTGTGAACCTATCAGGTCACTCCAAAATATGCATTTCCCCTACCTTAAAATTATTGCCTCATCAATATTTAGCTACAAACTATTTTAAAATAATGACAGTGTACTGATAAAATATACCATTTCCAAAAGCAGTTGTTCTTGTGTCTCTTTTTCTTGATCCAATAAATCATTTTCATAAAATCTTTTCTGAAACTTCAAAATAAAATCAATAAAAACAAAAAATCACTACATGAAAATGGAAACTAAAAGTAGTTCCTAAGTATTAAAGTTACTAAATACTTACAGCATCTACAGAGATCTCCATTCTGTCCAATTCTAACACTGTCTGTAAAGAAAATTAAAACATTATTTATTATTACACAATGGCATGCCACACTTTGAAGTAAAAAATTGCCTTTTCTTCCTAAATATTTGAAGCCTATGCCTTTATTTTTGTGCTACAAATGCAGTTAAAAAGTGTCAGAGAGTATTCTCAGAGCCCTGCTGAGACTCACAGAATGAACAGACTCACGGACTATCTACACAGAACTCAAAATACACTCAAGGAAGCACCAAAGCAAGAATAGCTACAGCACAGGCTTAGGAACCAGGACTGAAAAAAGCAACTCAGGAATCTGTGTGTAACTCAGAAGGTTCCACACAGGTGTTCACCCAGTCTCTCCTGCAGACTGGCCCTGTAAGGAAGCCGCCTACTTGAGCTATTTCACGTCATGGTTTCTAAGTTTGAGACTGAGCACAGACATTCCTTAAAGATGTACTTTTCTGAATATTCACCTTACAAACACATTTGTAACAATCTTACAATCCTGCAAATGCTTTGTCTGTATATTGTAAAATATATAGATTAACAAGATATCTCTATCTCACAGACCTGATCAGTTTTACTAGAATCAACATTTAATCCATTCTCTAGTCATTCACTATTTTTTTCATAAATGGTCATTGGACTAAAATCCTGAATTTCAATCAATAGAAAATAACTGCACTATAATTAACCAAGGAAATAACCAAGGAAACATCAACACTACTAAATTTCACAGAATATACTATACTACATTATCTTTTAATTGTTCAAAATTACATAACAGACAATAGAATTTTTTAAACTCCTGTTCTTACATGGAGAAAATCAACAGAAAGCATAACTTTAATAATTTTAAATTTCAATGATAACCCCGAGATAAAATGCTGCTGAAAAGGAAAGATGCTTACTCTTTTTACAATAGTCAGGACATCCTTGTCTTTCTCTTGACACAGAAGTTTCCTTATACATAATTCCAACTGCTGAAGTAAATGTTTATCAGTGGGAATCTTCAGAGTAGATTTAACTTTTGGCAACAAACAGCATAGCTTCATTCTACAAAAAAATCCCCAAACCACCTAAATATTCACTTTTTGATGCAGATGTTTAATATTTATTATTAATTCTCAATGTATTCATGCTAGCATTTGACACAAAATAAATAAATTAGGTGGTCTTATTTTTCAGAAGTGATTGTTGCTTATGTGTTGTTTCCAGACATACTGTTTTCGAAAACATCTCTACAGATCATGACTACAGTCCATAAACATGTCTTTGGTTTGCTTTGGGTTTTTTTAAATCTAGAAAAATAAGGAGACCTCTGGATTTTCCAAGTGATCTGCACACTTAACTTTATCAGTTACCTAAATATCGTGGAAGTCTTGTCCATCAGTACAAAGGAGCCCAAGTCTCACCACAAATCATGTTACTGCAATTCCATACAACTGCAAGGATGAAAATGTATCAGATAGACTAAAAAGAAGAAAAGAAAGCCCTTCTTTCCCCTTCCTTATTCTTCCTGTTTATGTCTGGAGGCTGCCCCTGCTTGTGCTGTTCAACAAGGCCAAGCACCAGGTCCTGCACTTGGGTCACAACAACCCCACACCACTACAGGCTGGGGGCAGAGTGGCTGGAAAGCTTCCTGATGGAAAAGGACCTGGGGTGCTGGTCAACAGTGGCTGAACATGAGCCAGCTGTGCCCAGGTGGCCCAGAAGGCCAATGCCATCCTGGCATTCTGTGTCAACAACAGTGTGGCCAGCAGGACCAGGGCAGGGATTGTCCCCCTGTACCCCCACACACTGAATCTCATGTCCAGTTCTAGGACCCTCACAATAAGAAAGACATTGAGGGGCTGGAGTGTGTCCAGAGAAGGGCAACAGAGCTGGGGAAGGGTGTGGAGCATAAGTCTGATGAGAAGTGGCTGAGGGAGCTGACGAGGAGTGGTGATTAGCCTGCAGAAAAGGAGGCTCAGCGGAGACCTTATCACTCTCTACAACCACCTGAAAGGTTGCATTGTTGGGGTTGGTCTCTTCCCCCAAATAATAAGCAATAGGACAAGAGGAAATGGTCTTAAGTTGCTCCAGGGGGACTCAGATTGGATTCAGGAACAAGTTCTTGACCAGAAGGTTTGTCAAGCACTGGAACAGGCTGCCCAGGGCAGTGGTGGAGTCACTGGAGGTATTTAACAGACATGCAGATGTGGTGCTTAGGGACATGGTTTAGTGGTTGACTTAGCAGTCTTAGGCTAATGGTTGGACTTGATGATCTTAAAGGTCTTTTCCAAAATCTTTTCCAACCTAAACAATTTTGTGGTTCATTCCCTTGATTCCAAGATATTGTTTCTAAACTGTTTATATAAAAAATGTGCTCATTGCTTTTTATTTCATTAACACCAAAATACTCTGCAAATTAAACTAAAAATGTTTCATGCAATTGAGCAAATAAAAATTCCTTGATTTGATCAGACTGTAATAGCATGTAATAATGACTAGTTTTAATCTACAGAAATAGATTAAAAGAAACACCAAGAACAATACATGGATATATTCTCTGTTGAACTCAGAGTCAACTGGCTTTGGATCAAAGACAATCCTTTGCCAGACATAGTAACTCTGTGATTATAAACATTCCAAAAAACTTTCTCATATGAATTCATCCTACCATTTTTACACCTTCAAAAGACTTTAATTATCATAATTTCCCATTACCAAGAGTTACACCACACTGTAGAAATCCAGAACAGTATCTCCCTAAAGATGTTTTAAAACCATCAGCTAAAAACAAAGTCTAACCGGTAAACTTCACTCCACTGGAGACTGTGCATTTCTTTTGTACAAGAACAATTCAGAAAAGAATTACAACAAAATTAATTTTAATGCCAGCTAAATGATTGCAAGTTAGTTCAAGTTTCCATTAAATTTTAATATTGTAACAATAGAGCTTTTAATTAAAATATTTGTTATAAGCAATAAACTACTTCAGATTATATACAAATTTAGTTTATTGTTTTAATATAATCCTCTTAATTTAATGACATGAGACATGAATGTTAGTCTGTATGTACAAAATGGCTTAATTTTTAGGATCCTGCTTAGTTGAGATGTGGTAGTTATACTAAACACAGTGTCTACTTTAAGTTTCACTTGGTAATAAACAGTATGTGGTGAAGCTTCCTGAGTGCACACCTGTAGTTTACACTTTTAACCTCATTTCTGATGTGAATCATTCATGTTGTCATCGTTAACATATCTGAACATCTAATATTAATGCTGCACAGAGTCACCATCCCTGGAGGTATTTAACAGACATGTAGATGTGGGGCATTTCTTTCCATCTATTGCTCGCTCCTCTGCCTCATTGCTCCCTTCACTCCCAAACCACGACACTTTTGATTAGTCTCTCAAACACTCAGAACTGACCTGCTTCTGGGGATTTTCTAGTATCATTCCCACACTCCCTTACATCTTTAATACTGGTTGTTCTGAAGGGTCTTTATCTTTTTACTCAAATCCCATTATTTAAGCAAAACATAAAACTTCTAACAGTATTTCTTAATATATTATTTAAAGCTTTTTTCCTGTACACTGCTACATATTCTTCATACCTGACATTTGCCACTGGGTCATGTGTAAGTTCAAGCACAGGTAAAAAGAAGTATTTACAGAAGAATGATTTTGAAAACAGTTCCATAATGAATTCACAAGTATCTAAAAATCGAAGTCTGTTCCAGTAACTTTTTCCTTGGCCCAGTTCTGAAAAATAAAAATTTGCAGATACTATCTGTCAAGCTTTCAATGTCAGATAGAAAACATTTCACAGGTTGACCTTTGACCTGAAGATGATAATCACGGGCATCAAAAGGCACAACTTCTCAGCCCATCTCAGTTCCTTCTTTTAGTGAAAAACTAACATTCTGAATTCAATTAATTCTGTCAGTGAGCACTTGAAAAAGCAAAAATAGCAAGTGAACTAACTACTATGTAAACAAAGACCTCTATGCCTTTCAAACCACGCCAAAGGAGTATCAAAATTACTGTGTAAACATTAAGTAATGTTAATGGGAACTGTTAGAACTTCTCAACTATCTTTAAAACACATAGCATACACCAAAGCGTCAACTTAAGGTGACTGATGAATAAATTAATTTCTGAGGTTTATTCAGCATTTCTTATGCTGAAGGCTCTAGAGAATTTTACTTCTACAGAGGAACTCTGCTTTGTATACTACTGCTTAGTAATTTTGGGTACAAGAAGTAGGGTTGGAGGGGTCTCAGCATATTATCAGTTTCCTGCATTGCCTCTTCCCCAATCCCCTTACATATATGCACAGTATGTTTTGCTGGTGATAATATGACCAAATGAATGTCTTCCAAGAGTAATCCCTCCAAAGATGGAAGGAAATTACACTGAATAAGTGTAACTATAAATAGATCTTCAGTCAAAACTAACTTTCATTTCTAGGTAATGGAGGAAAAATCATCTTACGTTCAATCAGTTTCTGAATAACCTCATGTCTCTGTTCTTGTTTGCGATTGTAGCGCAAATAAACGCAGAGAGTCCGAGCAGCTGCTTTTTGGACTGGCAGGACATTCTTGAAAGAAATAAAGGGAACATAATTAAACATATCTGAAAGAATATGACTAAAAACATATAACAATTCTAGAATTAGAAAAAAATAGCTAAAAAGTAGCCTAACTTTATAAATTTTGAAATAATTGTCATAATGTAAAGGAGATTTATGAAGTTTGGCCAATTCATGAGACACCTACTTCTTTATTCCTTCTGCCCAACTTGTCGATTCAACTATTTTATAAGCACCTTAAAATATTCCATGTTTGCAAGGCACCTTCTGTATTTCAGGTGTTAGAAATAAAACTTACAACATCTTTTCTTATAACAGTTTTATTCTTGAATTAACTCAGTAAAATTTCAGACTAATAGCTGTAAATGATAATTTCTTTTAGGAATACAGTGTTCTTTCATAAAGAACAAACACAATGTAATGTATGAAATCAGGAAAAAGAAGGCATATGTCAGAGGAAAAGGCTTTGATTTAACTAGAAACTAACTGATGATGAACAGAAGGAAAGGAAAGAAGTCTTGGATAGGAGGAAAACTGTCAATCCAAATTTTGCTCCTCAAATGGGGGCAAGTTTTCAGTGAAAATTCTCATAGAAAAAATCCCATAGCTTGATATACCATATGAAAAGGACAGTACTTTAATGTAACACAGGAAGTACTACACATAGGAAATATCCAGTGGTCATTGCTCTAACTCGCATAAACAAATAAAAGCAAATGAGAAAGCAGCAGGTGGGCTCACATTTGTCAAAATGATTGTCAACATTCTGTGAAGAAAACGGTAATAGATCTGATCACTGGATATGATATGAGGGAGACATGCATATTTTTGTAGTAACTTCTCATGCGTTCTCCATTTTAAAGAAGTCGCTGCTCTCTGTTCTGCTGTTGTTAATGCAGGAATCAAGTCAGGAATAGAGAGTAACTAGAAACAGAAAGATAAACATTAACTTTACATTTTCGGGCTACGTGTCTTGTCACTATGCTTAAAAAGCATATTACAACAATACAAGATGGGAAGACTAATCCAAAAGCTATTCCAGTACCTACTAAATACACTTTCATCTCCAACCCCTTCTCCTGACAAAGGAAAATTAAACACCGTTCTCTTTGTAACACCCTTTTACAGATATTAAGACTATTATGCCAACTCTCCTCAGTATTCTCTTTCTCAAACCAAACGAATCCCACTTCTCTTTTATTCTCTTAGTCTTTGCAGTTATTGTTCTCAATCCCCTAATTAGTTTTAGTAGGAATTAATTTTAGTAGGAATTATACACCTTTTCTCAGTAGGAGGCAAAGAATTTATAGTAGCCAAGCTAAATTCCCTTTAGCACTAAGAAAAATGAAACAGACTGCCACACCCAACATTGCATTTGCTTTATGTTATATATATTTACAGCTGTAAACATCTGACAAATTTGAGTTTTTAAATTACGCTGTCAACTTCTGTCCATACAATATACTGCTGCAATATCTCAATTTATCCACACATTTAGGAAGTCTGCTCAAAACCAGCATCTTTTCTGTTCCATCTTAGAGGTGAGGAGTCCTCCAGAGCCACATAAAATTAAATTAGAAAAGTTGGGAGCTGAGTACAGATCTCTTAATTCAGTGTCTTTACTTCAGGAAATAGATTTCCTTCTAGCAGAAGCCTGAAAATGGCACCCATGAGCAATTGACACATTAATATGAAAAAGATTTAAAATAGGTATTAGCTATCATTCCCTTAACATGAAACCAAATTTTGTTTTCACTTAACTGTGGTTAATCAGAAAAAGAAGATGTATAACTGTTCATTTTTTTATTAACTCTAATCTTTCCAAAACTTTTTTTAATGTTAAAGTTTATGAAGTCAACAATCAAAAAACCCCAAACAGCAAAACAACAACAAACAACAAAAAACCCCCCAAAAAACCAACCAAAAAACCCAAAAAAAACCACCAAAAAAAACAAACAAAAAACCAAAAAAACCCCAACAAAACAAAACAAAGCCAAAAACAAACAGAAACCTCGTATCTCTCCAAAGCAGAAACTAATCATGAAAGCATTTTCCTTCAAAATTTGTCTGAAATTTGCTACTACCTTCACTTAGAAAGAAAATTTAAAAAAACACATGGGAATACCCACCTTGCTTTCTGATCCACTGTTTTCTCCTCCATTAGTCATTAGTTCAAGGATTTCAGGAAGGTGACCTACTAGGGCATCTAACACCTATTTAAAGAAAGGCTGCATGAAAGAGGTCTGTAAATGAACTCAACTCCATTTTTAACTCTCACCAACATATCCCTGCTGATACCTTTTAAGTTACTGCTCTCTCATGTTGAAAAAAAAAGGAGATTAGTTGCATTGATGAGGACTGGGATTTAAAACTGATATTTTAATGTAGTAAGTAATATAAGCATTACAGGTCTCAGTTTTTATTTATGTGACCAGACAAGTTTTCTAAAATATCCAGAGAATATAATATTTTAAAATGAACATTCATCCTTAAGAAAGATCTGTGTTTCATCAGGAGTTAAGAGCCTGAACAAACAAAAAGATGCTTTTTTATATTTGTCAGCTGTATCTTAAAAGCAATTTTTCCTGTGTTAAGAAAAGATGCAGTTGATAGACAAAATACAATATATAGCCTATAGTAATAGACGAACCCTACTTTCAAATGTTGTGAGACTTTAACTTGACTAGAAAAGTACATAACTGTATATTTTTGTACCAATTCAGACTGAGGTGGTATATAAGATAAAGCTCAATATATTTGTTACTATTCATATAAACATACAGAGATCAAAACAAGGAATTTTTCAAGGTCACCAGATGTTTCTAAGTCTCAACCTTCAGGTGTTCAACTTGAGAAATCTTCTAATATGGGTCAGAATTTCCTAAACTATATGTTCTACAAATACTATTAATTTTCCTGAAAACACCTAACAAAAGGTACTGAATGAAAAAAGAGCACCTGAATACAAAACTAATTTTTCCATGCCATATCCAAAGATCCTCATAGAAAACAAGAAACATCAACTACTGGAGTAACTGGTATCAGAGGAAATGGTGATTTTGTCTCAAGCATAAATATGTCTCTTTTTTCCAGCCAAAAAAGTTTCACTATGTTAACTGCAATATAACTGATTCATGTTCTATACAGGTATCCTTGGATCAAAACTCTTTCTGTAAATCTTGATCTCTGAACCATACACAACTTCTTCATCTCCTCTTCAATTGGACAATAAAAATAAAACAAAGCAAAAGACCTTGAATCCGATCTATTCCCAACTATTATTTTAATATAGTACCAAACCCAAAGCTTTTTAGAGTTTGTAAGGTAATAAATAATACAGCAAATAAAACTATTTAGAATTAGTATTTTTAAAAGATAATAAATTTAGTGTGGGTTTACTAAATTCAAACACCTTCCTATTTTCCTCTTTTTCTATTCACAGAAGGCTGGCATCTTTACGTGGTATCTGTGTAATAGAAGTAAAAGCTATTAATCATTTCAAATTGCTACTCTACTATGTTACTGAAAAGTTATTAAATATGAAGATAATCTGCCTTGATGTAATAAGCAAAAAGAAGTTTCAATAAAAGTGTATTACCTCCAGTGACTCATCCTGTAATAGCGTAACCAGTTCTTTATGTATTGTATACACATCAGAATTTAAAAGCTTAGCAACCTAAAAAATGACAGTAAGATGGCAAGGTGAAACATTCTTTAGTTCTATGGCATACCACCACTTACTTACTTTACAGCAAGCATGAAGAGACACAGAAAAAATTGTTTAATATCAGCTTCCTAAAGTTGTGTACTTTCCCACTGATCACATTAAAAATATGCCCAAGAAACAGGTCTATTACGTATGACACATGCTTTTAGAATTAAGTCTATTTCACATTTACCAAAAATGTTTAAGGCTGCACTGCCAGGCTAGAAATTTCTAGGGGAATATCCAAATGTTGTAAATTAGGAGAGTTGAGAGTCAGCCTGCCATATAATTTACAAAAGATAAACATTAAAAACTTTCTTAGCCAGTGCTGGATTTTAAGCTTCCCCAACCTTCCATCTGAAGTCTTCACTCCTCACTTCTTTAGGTTTTTGACTGTGACTTATGTGATTCATAAGTCTCATGTAAATTTTTAAGAAACACTAGTAGTCCATCTCCATGTTATTAAAAGGATTTTATAGCAAGCATAACACAAACTTGAGGAATGAGATTTTTTTGCCACAAGGAATATTTAGATGATGTTTTTTAATGTTTTTTTAAGCCAAGTGAAAATAAGAGCTTACTACCAATCAAGATGAAGCTTTAACGAAATGGCTACAAGGACTTTTCTTTTTTGAAAAGTAATCCACCTAACAGGGAATGCCATAAATTACTCATTTCTGTCTGTCACGTGGTTGCCTAGTTATGCTATTAAAATTAAACCAACAAGAACTAAATGTACATTTAGACCAAGGCATAATTTTACAGGTTTTTTAAAATGAGCTAAAATACTTTCCTTATTCAGGCAGTACCTTAATAGTGTTATATAGCTAAAACAAAACATTATGTAGAATTAAATGCTGATTTTACAATTTCAACAATTATGCTGGATTATCATTCACTAAAACAAGGCATCAACAGGTAATGAGAACTGGAAATCCATACATCTTTCTTACAATGGTGGAAATAATGCCATTTTTTCCTCTACTAGTCATTTAAATATTTTCAGCAAATTTACCAATCTCCTCAGCAACAAAATGGGATCAAAGCTGAGCTCAAGGACTGAAACACAAGGATTCTCAGTAAGAGAATATGAAAACATCGAAGATTTCTCTATATTGGTTTCTGTATTTAGGAGAGTGTATTTTAATTTCTGGAATTCACTCCATATAGCTAATACTACCTATGCATTTATACTTTTTTTTCAATTTTATGAAAATAATAAAGTAGAACATATATATAAGCTGAAAAGAAATATAAGAATACATATGCTGTTACATCTGCATAAATTTCCAAGTACTTTCATATTAAATTGAGCATTTCATCTGGATTTGTTCCACATAAATATTCCTCACATTCCACACCAGCAAACTACAGTTCTGAAGGTTTTGAGGCACAAAAAGGGCAAGTTCCTTTCTCCCATTTGTCTGTTTTCTAATACCACTGAAAAATCTCAAATATTATAGTTACTGCATTTGTTTATATTTGTGGTACTAGATCATTAAAAGTTTCTTTAAGCTTTTGCTCCTTACAATCTGACCTAACAGTAGTCTCTTGTAGCCAAATGTTACACAACTTAAATAAAACAATGTGCGTATATGGGCTATATACAGAGGTTGGAAGGAACTGAACACCCTTGACAAACTAAGTAAGTTCAATATATTTTCTCCAGTCTTTTTATTTTGGTTGAACAATCACAAATGTAAGCTTAAAGAAGAAAACAAAAGAAAATAAAGCCATGTGAGCAGTAACAAAGAACCACTGTAGACTTACTTCAAAGAAGCTTATGGCCATGGTGTATCTGACAGGAACTTCGGGATCATGGCAAAGGCAGAAGAATATAGAATAAAGTTCTAAACTGAAGTTCTTTGGATCCACAAAAACAATCATGGCCTGTGGAAGGATAAAGTCCTTTTTCAACTACACAGCTAAAGGATCACACTATCAGAGATTATCAGATGAACTTGAGAGATAACAGGTTGTTATTTTAAGGAGGAAGTGTGGAGGTTCTGTTGGCCTTGTTAAAACACAGGCACCAGACAAAATCCGGAGCTGAGAACTAAACTGAATTTACGTATTTTCCAAACATGCTGTAGGCTTTTTTTCTGAAGATAAGGACTAAAACCATGAGATATAAAACCTCAGTTTTATAAATATTGTTAATGTTTCTGTACTCTAGCAAAACCTGTAACTGGATACCTCAAAAACAAAGAACATTTTAGCAAGCAGCAAAGCAAGAACCTGACTTTCAACATGATCATGTTTGTACATACCCTGGTTTTGCTCAAATAAACCAACAGATGTCTACCTACATACAGTGTGCTTGCCTTTAAAAGGCAGAACGAAAAATAGTTGTCTACTGGCTCTTGGTGCAAACATGTTTTCATTGAATACAAATGCAGAATGTCAAAATACAAAGTGGATTTACAGAAACATGAGTGGTGTATTTAAAGACCTCACATAAAATTGAAAAGACTTTCTGTACTCAGGCAGGAACATCACTAAAACATCAACCTAAGCATTCCGTTTCCATCTTCAACTCCCTAGAATGATGTGACACACAGTGAATGTAAAAGTGTAGATTCAAGTGATTTGAAACTGGGGACTCTGTTTCGCAGACATTTTCCCAAATCCTTTGTGCTAAGAGTCTGGAGAAAATGCGTAGGAAAGAATAAGACCAGTAAACTCTTAGAACACCATTTCCTCTGTCAAAATTTGCCAATAATTTTCCAACGCTCTGAGTAATATTTCTTGCTAACTCTTTTGGACAACCTCACTAACTGAAACTTTGCAGGAAAGAGTTAAAATCTAGTTAATAATGAACAATTTGGGAATAACTCTTCTATCACTCATGTATTCCTATTTAGTGAACTATATGCATTACACAAATTAATATTAAACCTTAAATTAATATTACTTACTGGAAAATTGTAAGCACAGTTCTTCCTCACTGAAATATACTTCTTTTCCTGTTCCAGAGTTTGCAGATGTAGTTGATTATCATTGTGTCCATTTTCCTGCTGTAAACCCAGTGTGGAAAGCTTCTTATAAAATTCCAAAAACCGCAAGTGCTGTTCAGGAGTAAAAATGCCTCAAAAAAAGAAAAAAAAAACAAAACCAAACAAAACAACAAACTTTCCTCATTACAAATGCTATTAATAATGTACCCAAACAAATCTTATTTTAAAATCTATCAAAGATCTTGATTTTATCCCTCCTTTCCCTCCCATCCCCTTGAATCTAGCAGAGTATAAACAGTACACACAAGTACTCAGAACAAACTGCAATGCAACTAGCAAGAAGAATTCAAAACTACAAGTGCATTAGTAGTAAGAGAATAATCAAGGAAAGGCTCAATTTTCTACTCCAGAGAGGGAAGAAAGCTATCAGTGACTGGTACCAAGAAGGTTGAAATGCTTAATAATTGTATTTTCTTTTTCAAATTCCACTAGTGTTATCAGGCTGAGTACAATTAATAACTGTGACAAAGATTCAAGCTTTAAGTAGAGAAGCAACAGGTCAGTGGATCTTAAGTGTTACAGTGGGGATTATAACACTTAAGAGGTTTTCAAAACGTGCAGAGTCAGATGTGCTTCATTCCAGTATTCAAAATACTTAAGTACTAGTTGCTGAATTCATAAATAAGTCAAATAATGGAACAGAAAAGGGCTGAAGTGGTACTGATATTTAAGAGTTGGAGAGGGAAAGACAAGCCATATAATTAGGTAAGTCAGGCTCCTTTCACATGTTTGAAAAAATTGAAACAAAAAAGAAATAAAAAAATCTACTACAAAATACCACCACCACCCTCCCTCCTTCCAAAAAATAGCAGTAGACAACATGGCAAAAGGAAAACTTGTCAAACTGATTCAATTTCCTAATATGGGGTAACAGGACCTGTGAAACAGAAGAGGCAGTAAAGGTCATGACTTTCACAAGGGAACAGGAATGAGAGATTATAAACTACAGAGGTGCTCTAAAACTGCTTGGAAAAACAACTAAGAAAAAACTACCCATGGACTACTGACAAGACAGGCAACTACATAAAGAAAGTTCTATCCTAGTTGTGGTACCATTCAGTATTTTCATTGATTTTCTGGATGCTGGACAAGAGACTTTGCTTATTCAGTATTCTGAAAGCATCAACCAAGGACAGACTGCTCATTCTTCAGAGACAGAGTTTAAAATGATCTTCAGTAACTGGACATATGGCCTTAACACTTTAGACTATTATTCCATTCGAACAGCAGTAAGGTACCATGCTTAGCCTGATCTGCATCACCTGCACAAGGCCAGGAAAGAGAAAGACTAACTAGCTGCTAGATTTATTTTTATAAAAAAGGAATTTTTCCTACTGAAAAATGTGAACAGCAATGTATCTGGCAAGACACATGAAGTAACCCTTTCACTTTGTTCAGCTGTCCTAAGGCATTAACACCTCATCAGATGGAGTTTAGAGGTGAAGAAAGATCAGGAATTAGTCATTCAACCTAGAGAAAAGACTGGAAAAACATGGTAAATACAGGATGAACTGTTCTAGCCATCTGTTTTTGAAAATAATAGCTTGACACTGTGGAACAGCCATTTCAAGTAATTTGTAGTGAAGCAATGGTCACTTTGATAGTCTCTAACATAATCATGGAGGTTCATTTTAGAGAGCTGTAGGAAAGATCAAAAGGTATTAAGAGCCTAGGGGGAAATTATAATGTAAAGCCATGATTCTGTGCTGCTCCTCCACAGGTAATATATGGTGGGCAGAATTATCAAGGAAAGATGTGCTGTGCTCAAGTGAAAACTCAAGCACAAATTATGGGTATAAAAATTATGCATTCAGATTCAGCCTCAGCTGCAGCTGGGGAATCCACATGCCATTAGGTCTCCTTTCTCCCCTGAAGTTCCTTATGGGCCACACTCTGCACTGTGCCTTAAAAGGAGATCAAGCACAGAAACGAACATACAAAGTTAAACATCATAATATTTTCAAAGGTTTCTAGTTTTAAAAATTCAGTCATCCAAATCACAAGCTCCAGAACACCCAAATAAATCAGTCAAACCAATAAAGATAAAACACCATCTTTCCATCTTTGACCCTGTCCAAACAAAACAGAACAAAAACAAAAAATAAGCAGATGGTCACCCTGAGAAGAAATTTCCAAAATCTAACTAACTACCATTTAATTTGATACACTCAAATCTGGATATTTTCCAAGGGGTTCAAATTCTCCAATCCTCCCTCATTTTTAAGATTTTAAAAAAAGAAATTAAATCATACCATATAATCCATTACAGAGTTTCCCTAAATGGAAAGATAAAGAAACTAGGATAGATTCATCTGCTTTGAAGGATTTTTCACAGAACGATTTCACTAATGGGAGAACAGTTTGACTCCGATCATCTGAAAAACAAAAGAAATTTTTAGAGTTAACCATTGGTCAACATTTTAAAAAGAGCACAGAGACTGAACTTCTGTAATACATTAGAAAAATTTCATTTAACAGTCTTAGGATTACTTCTGGCAGGCAGTCACTGAAAAGAGGTAAAAAGAATGATGAGCATGTTAATATAATACAGGTCCTAAATTTAATACCCTACCTGTTACGTTCATTTGTTAGCTTGTTGTCAGTGAAAAGGCATCCCCATTAAAGGATGAGGCATAGAATAAATAAACAGTGACTACCTTCTCCATGCAAAAGACTGTAGAGAGAGAAGGAATACTGAAGTACTCCTACAATAGGATTTCCTACAATAGTAGGCACACAGGGAGATCAAGACTGAACATGACTGTGACAGTAAACAGAAAAATCTGGATATGCTGCAAGTTGATTTTTTAAACCTACTGAGAAGTGTTTCAAAATCTTTTGGTATACAATAAATTCAGAGAAACAAAATAATTAAGGACACAGAAAAGAAATTAAACCATTTAGAAACTAAAGCACTCTGCCTTCCTTATAAAATAAAGAAGCAAACGTTTAAAGAAATTTATATATTTTGACTTATTTTAAATAAAATCACTGTATAAAAATTTTTGAGTTTTAAATAGATTATGATTTTTTTAATGGTAGACCAACAGTGAAATTCAGCAAATAATTTTGGCTGAACAAAGTTAGGTTGGCCTGAAGAAATATTTTAATATTGTGGAAGAGAAACTCTAGGATGCAATTTTGGGTCATCTACCTTCAAAAGTGCTCATTTTCTAGTTCAGCCATGAAAGCACACCCAGTTTCTAGAAACACATTCCTTACAAACCTGTAAATAACCCCTGATTGCTTTCTCTAAGCTTCTTACAGCAACTCAAAGCAGTAGTTAGAGCAGCGGGTGGGGGAGGAGGAGCGAAGACTGAAAGGTGCAAAGAGAGGCACAAACTTGATGGCATGAATCCAAAGGCTCAAGAATTACAAAATTAACCTACTATCATACTTAATGATATAAACACTAACTGCTAAAAAGTCCATTTATGGTATTCTCCCTAAAACTATATTATTTTTTCTTTTCCTTATCCACTCCTCTATATGGCTTAAATACTACCATATATTAGTAATTCATCACCAAGTTCCTGTACAGTACATTTTTGTTGAGCTAACACTTTGTATTCTGTGTATTGATAGCACTACATTAATTAATTAAATCTTAGCAACACAATATTCCCATAATTTATACAGTAATTTTACTCATTCCATTTAGGCACATTACATTAGGAACTTGGAATATGATAACTGATTTCATGGACAACTAGTTCACCTCCCTTAAAACTTTCTGCATGTCAAGCACTGCAAGACATGAAATAGAAGGAAATATAAAGGATAAAGCAATAAACAAAATAAAATCAGAAATGTCTGAATAATGCAGACAGAACAAAAAGCATTTAAATACAATTATAAGATGCACTAGAGCACTAAGAACTGGGCTAGTAAGCCTAAATTAAATTCTTACCTGCATCAAACATATCAAGCAGATTCACTAAGGTCTCAAAAGCTGCCAGGCGTACACTGCTGCCCTCATCTCTTGCCAGTTCCACTAACTCAGGAAGCACCACAGTTTTTGTTAGTTCTGTCCTGCAACGTGAAGCAAGCAGTCAAAAGAAAACTTACAATGAAACAATACTGCCACTGCAAAACAGAATTCTTCATTGAAATAGTCATTTAGATATTTTTTGGGAAGATTTGTTCATGTCTGTTTAGTTATTTCTTCATTTACCTACTATTTATCCTCAACATGACACACTGAAGAGCTTCCATACTGAAAACACTGAATGTTCACCATTTCTTAGGAGATTAAATCATCTGAAGCATTGAAAAGGGATTAAGTAAAATCTTCAGAGAGAGAACAGTTTATAGAAATACATTAATGCTAAAAATAAAAGTTGGTGAGGAAAGAATCAAAGAAAAATACACAGGACAGACCACTAATTGATAACAAAGTATTTAGCCCTATGAAACCCACTATTCTAAGGCTGGGTAAATTACCAGTACTGCTGTCATTTGCCACTGCATAATACCTATAATTTTTTAAAACTTTCAACTCCCAGGTAGAATAAATTAAATTTAGTTAATTTTAATGACACTAAACAGAATTAAGAAAATTTCCTTTCCAGTATGGTTACTTATTAGTATAAGACATAGCCACCTTGTAATCACTGAAAACAACATTTTTTGTTCTTCTTTCACACTGCTTAGTATATGTTGAACTTAAACTGCACTTGGAGGAGTGAAGAAAATGAGACAAATGCACACTTTCAATTATTATTTTAACACCTGGCTGTTCCTAAACCTATTTTAAATGTAAAATAAAACTGCTGAAAGCAAAGTCACGCAGATTCGTATTAACTGTGAGTGCTTCCTACAGGCTACCACCAAAATAATTTTCGTAGCAGTAAGAAATATTCTCTAACTATATGCATATCCTAGGTAAGGGATACTTTACTCAGAATAACATATTTGTACTGTTTAAAAAAATTTCTGTATTATGCATAACAAGTCATTTTCAAAGCCAAATCCATATGCTTACTTCTCAGCTCTTGACTACAGCACAGGTTGACTGAGAATGTTAAAGGAATCCATGGAAATGGAGACAGTGTCTCAAACTTAAGACACAAAAGAATTCCCATGGAATTGAGCAAGAACAAATGAGATCGATGAGAACAGACAGCCTAAGAATGACCAGGAAAGAAAAGGGTAGGACTAAATCCTAAATCAAAACATAGAAATAGGAGGAAGGGGGAAAGAAATTTTTTTAAAAAATTGCAAATGTTTCTTTGGATTTCCAATTTAGTGGCATCAAAAATCTTCAAACTAATATGATGGACAGAAACAGCTCTCCCTTCAAAACACAGTAGTTATGGAATAAAAACACCAGGCTACTCCCTGGAGGTAAAGAGAACCCTCTCTTTCTCACATCTTTTATCTCCCATTAAACAGAATTCAATTTTGTGATACACAAAGATACATGAGACCCATGCACACAGTAAAAATAAATGCAAGTTCAAATTATTCAGTAATTCAGTTTAGTAAAATGCCTGTTAAATCACCAGTTTTACAAATATCAACAGTACTGACAATAGTACCCTTCTTTTCTTTAATCACAAGTTCTTTTATATTGAAAGACATTCAATATGTAAAATGTTAAAATGATTTATCATGCTAGCCTACATTTTGTTATAAAAAAGAGTAAGTACAAAAAAAAATTAGCAAATTTACTGTGATGAGTATAATATGGTTTCAACATTATTCACATCCTCTGAACTTCTGCAAGACAAAGACCTTGCAGAAGAAGTGCCTAAAGCACATGGATAAGTTTATTTTCTATGCAATAAAGAGAATTTTTTCTAGAAATCTAGAAATTACTAACCTACATGACATTACAAAAAAAAAGAGAAATTAAGTTTTTAACAGCAATGCTTAGCTCTTGCTGTGAATTCCTTATATCTCTATATTCCCTAAGCCCATTGCTTCAGGAATTTCTGGTGGTTTAGTTTTGGGGGGTTTTGATGGTTTTTTTATTTATTTTTTTAATAACTCAGAATCTAAACCACAATATAATTCTCAAAAAAACCCCCAAACAAACAAACAAACACCCCCCAAAAAGAAACCAACAACAAAAAAAAAAAAAAAAAACAAAAAAAAAAACAAAAAAAAAAAAAAAAACCCAAAGAACCAGAAATCATTCCACAGCTACAGGAAAGCATCCTTTCCACAAACACCTGTACTAACATATCACACTCAAGTACACAATGGATCTTTCCAACTGCACTTCAGTTTCAGCCTCATCCTTGAATTTGCTCATAGATTTACAATTTTAAAAGCCAGGTGGACACTCAAGAACTAATCTATCTCTGCTGTCTAGCACTGGGTAGGGAACATTACTTGATAAATTTTCCAGTGTGTAAAAGGAGTTACTGCTTTTTTTCTGCCTTGACAAAATACCAGGTAGAGAGACCTCGAATTTAAAATATTTGTTCACTCAGAGACCAATCCTGTGTGTAATTAACATTTTCTTGTATTAAAGTTTCAGACTTTTTCAATCCTGTGCATGAATACTGAAGACCATCAAGCTTCAAGTAAAAGTTGATACTGAGCTGAAATTTGCTTACAAAACCCATTTGGGATCCTTTCTCAGACACTGCACAGTAATTATTAAAACTGCTAATACTTGTCAGAATTTTTTTAAAAGCCAAATACCACCGATGGGTAATTGAGATGATTTCAAGAAGCTACAGATGAAGTGATTATTTACAAAAAACTGTTGGGTTTATGGTTCAGCAATTTTACTATAAAAGAGAAAGAAAAATCTAAAACCGGAAAATGGACAACTGCCAACAGCCATTTCCTAAGATCACATCTGTACACTCCAAATTCATTATTGAGTATGCATGAATTCAGCAATTTTAAAGGGAGTTCTTAAGTTACCATTTTAGAGAAACATTTTGCATTTAAGATCAATTAGGCAAATTGTACTCACCCTATTCCTCGAGCTACATGTTCCAGTTGCCGACACATGCAAGTTCTAACTTCATATTCCACATCCTGGCACAGTGATTTTACCAATGGAAGAACCTCTCTTTTAACACTAAAAATGTGAACATTTTTTATTAACATATAGAACAAGAATATAGAAAATCCATTGAGTAGTACTGAACTTTACTCATATATTACTTGTTTATCCCATATATTACTAATTTATAACACATAGTAAATTATTTTTCTGACAATTAGCAATTAGAAAAGAATATTGTACATTGGATGCAAATATGTGCTACAAAGAAACAGGAAAAGGAATATTTACTGTCATTACCATTTGCTCATACTTCATCTATTATTTCTTATAAACTACAAAAATAGTAGGTAGGCTACTGTAGTAGTAGAATGCTGTCCTCATTTAATAACCATTTTCAGCACAATTTCTGAACAGCCATTGAAAGAATACAAAGAATTACATAAATGGAAATGTAAACCCCAATTAAATGTCTGTAATACCTCATCTTTGACATGCAGGTATCACCCAAGACATAATTAGGAAGAAAGGAGAAGAAGAATTTAAGATTAAAAGATTGAGTGCTGCCTTCAGGCAAGTAGACCAAGTATTCATGTAAATCAATGGCAGATACAAAACAAAAATTTTGATTCCTGTTAAAGTAAAAACACACACTACAACTTGGCAGAATCAGCCATTGTGTTTCCTTTCACTGCCCAAGATTCTGTCATAAGTATTCATAAAACATCTCTATAAAAATTCTTATGTTATTGCAAAACTCAAGATAAATAATATGTAGACACAGACAAGCAAATTTTCAAGCCAGCTTGCACAGCCTCCATTCATTCCAGTGAAAATTAGTTTTTTAATTAATTTTTCTTACAGAAGAATTTAGCCTGAAGTTTCAAAAATTACACAGTCTTGGAAGTTTGGCATTTTAGAATACTCTAAAGTAGGGGCTACAGAGAAAAAAAGACTTTGTAACTTAGAACACTGGAACAGAGGGTAGAAAAACTAATGTTCTATGACAAGGACAGGATATAAAATAACCCAGGAGTAACATCAAATACAAAGTTTTTAATTATAGTATAAATTTTATGAGGAAAAACTGTGCCATTCTGAAGAAGAAAGTGAAGATATGCTTATGTATTGCCTACTCCTGGGGACAGATACGTCTTCTGGGCCTGTACCAAGAGCCCTACGGAAAGGGGAATGAGAGTGTGTCCTGAATTTTAGTCAGTCTGCCACATTCTAAACCTGGGGACCCAGCTCTCTTTTCAGGCCTCTGAACTGCACTGAGAGCTCTCTACCAAATGAACAAGATGTCCCAGAAAATTCTCAGTTATCTTCTTAAAATGTAGTGGTTGTGCAGAAAAGGTGCTATGATCTGTTCACTGAAATGAGGGGATTCCTACTTCTGAACAGCAAGGAATCACCTTGAAGAAACACAACAAAAAACACAACATAAAAAATTATGGCTACTAATTAACACTGCTATATGTTCATATAAGATTCCAAGTAACCTGTAAAGTCACTTATTTTCATGAGAATGTAACATCAAATAAATAAATGCAACTGCTCTTCTGCCAGAGTCCTAGAGATTTGGAATATAAAGGTTTAGAAGGCTTTGGTAACATTCTCCAAAAGTACTACTCTACCATGTTCATTAACTTTTGAATGTCCAACAATGTAAATGGCAAATGAAGATTTAAAGAGTTTCCTTTTGGCTGCTTCTAGTTCTTCTTTATTAAAGAAAAAAAACATAGCTCTAAAGAAATTTATCACTAAATATCTTGTCATAGTGTCCTGTTGTTCTTCTTTTGTGTTATACTGAATTCTTGCATTTTGGGGCAAATCAAAATCATTATTAGAGTGGACTTCCTCAGCTAGACAGTTTCTGTGCATTTAGTAGCCCGCAGTGGATTTCTATTGTAATTCAAAGTCACATTGTGCCAATTGCCCGGATAGGAAACACATTTGGTGAAGTGGTCCTGCTATCATAAGCCTGGGTAAACTGACCAAGGAATGTACCACACCAATTGCTTTGGGCAGATGAGTTACTCAGATTTACTTTCATTATTGCACTCTCTTCTGTCCAGACTCACAGACACTGAATCTAAGGGCTGGATAATATCAGGGAACAGCAGTAGTTCCTGATGTATCTACATTTTAATTAGGGATAGAAAAAAACAGATCTACATGCTAAATTTGGTTACATAATAAAAAGTTGGGAATAGAATTCTTCTGTTTATGACAAGAAGCTCCAAGGAGATGAAGCTGTGTTTTGTGTCTGTAAGTTGCAGAGAAATCCACTTTGTGGCTTATTTTCTAGTAATAAAAACAATATGGAAGAATGGCATGAAAATGGTATCTATTCAAATCTGTGAAAGAGCAAACAAACTCAAGTTATAAAATGACAATCATTAGCAAGTCTGAACATGCTAGTTAAATAATGAAAGGGATCTGTAAAAAAAAGCATTTCATTTTTGCAATGAAGTCTACTTTTCTTGTAGTAATTTCTGTCCACTAACAAAGAAATACTGGTTTACACTGCGGAATGAAAATATATGTACAGTCTACTTACATATGAGCTTCAAACTTGTTAGCTACTTTTCCCATGATTTTACAACTAACTAAGCGGGACTGAAGTGTTTGAGAAAGCTGTGCTTTGGAAACAAGTGGATTCAGGATCTACATGGAAAAAAAAAAAAAGAAGAAATATAAGCAGAAAAATTGTGAGCATTAAATAAAGTATTCCTCTTCTTAAAAAAAATCTAGAAAAACATGTTCCAAATGTCATTAACCTTTTCACTGAATTAATCAGTACTAACAATAATGGCGCCTATGAACATTAATAGTCCCTTTTTTTTAAATGACATCTTTAAAATTACATTGCAATTAGATTTTGGAGGTGACTAGAATAATTTCTATGTGCTTCATCCAACCTAAGTTTTTACCCTTTAGAAGTTTATTTTTTAAACAGTTCTGGATTTTACTCTTATTTTGATGAGAAATTTTATACCACACAAACAATCACATATTTAAATCTCCATATTGTTTTAAATTATAAACACGGTAAATATGCCTGTTGAAAAGCTTTTAAACTTAAAAAAATAAGAATACTTAAAAGTGAATAAATTAGCTGACTAAAAGGGACTGGCGTTATAACTTAGTGACAGATTTTCTTCTTCCTTCTTGAGCTACACAGTGAAAAATTAAGAGTGTTTGCAGTGCATTACGGTTTTGGTACATCAAGAACAACTGAAATACACTAAGGAATGGATCTCCAGCATTCAGTTCCATTTAGCAGACATAGCAGACTGGAATTTTAGTTCAGTAACAAACAAAAGGTAGTTTCTTCATGAAAACACAAAGTGAGATACTATTCTGTAAACCAAAACAGACTGCAGGAAAACATGTTACAGAGAATACAAGGTGCAGTGGAAGTGGTACAGTGGAGTGTGTGTGTTGACTTTATTTGCTGAAGAACACTACTTTTTTTAAGGTGACTTCCTGTCTTGCCTTTTTGCACATTCGTCTCTTACAGGGTGTTCGACAACCATTACCATTCTCACAGGTACAGAACTGCCACAAATCTGACTGAGGTGAATAAAACTTGCAGGGAAATACAATCTTACAATCTTAATATTATTTTTTGTTAGTGTGAGAGATTATTATTACCTCATGTCTGACAGTTTCTTTTGGTAAAGCTTCTATTACAGCAAGAAGAGTTTCTAACCATGCATTGCTGACACCTGTTTAAGAGAAATGAGTTATACATGATATGTTATATTGTACATACCATGACTAAACGAAAACATAAATCAGTTTTATAAAATTTGCTCTTTTCACACGTCTTCAAGGAGCTATGTATCTGAAAGCCACTATATATTCAAGACTTCAAAGTAAGAAATAGGATAGGTAAGAAGCAAAGTCTACCCCCATTTCTTTTCCCTTTCCAATTCCTATATAAAATTAATTATTACTCTGATTGCTTTATAAAGCTAATTTCCCTCTTTTAGAAGGATGTTCTTTTCTTATGCCCACTGAAACTTTCTAGTTTCACAATAGGCCTTTTTTTTCCTTTGTATTCTAAAATTAGTGTCAAAGAAATTAAGAAAAAATAGTCAACACAGAAGAATTGTCAACCCCCCTCCATTCTCTCAGCCATAAAAAGTTGGTACTTCAGGAGAAGCTCAGACTCAGAAACAACTTTGGGATTTAATCCTTCAGACAAAGTCAGAGGGTTTTTTTGCTTCAATGAGAATTACACTTAAATGTCAGTATGAAAGTGGTCATCACGCAAAAACCTTTCCATTCATGCCAGTCTAGATACAAAGTCACAGTGACTGTACTCACTGCTGACACAGTATTGTAGGGTCACTAAAGAAACAAAACACGTAGAAGTCATCAGTCATGAGAGTAGCTGTACAGCCCTGACCTGCATCTCTGTGTTCCACGTTCTGGAGAATGATGTGTAGGAAGGAGTGGGAGTACGTATGAATGGACACCGACTCCTCTTGCAGAACAGTCAAAAAAGAAACAGCAGCTGTTAACTGCATTTCCACTCCTGCAACATGCAGAACCTCCTGTATAATTACAAATTGTAACAATTTAGAAAGTGAGGCAGAAATGTACTGAAAGAATATCCAAATTTTTATATTCACTTTTAGAATTAATATGCAACAACCTGGGTAAACTGTAAAATTTGCCGTAAAATTATTTTCTCTTAACAGCAATTTATTGCAGACATTAAATTTTCTTATGGTATAGCATGAATCTTCTAAGAAAAAAAAGTTAGTTGTAATATTTCTGACTTTAAGTTTCATCAATGCATATGTGTGGATTTTTCCACTTTACAAAATGAGAGGTAAAACCAGAGCAGCCAACACTTGCACTTCTGCTGTTTACGCACATGAATTAAAAAGAACTATTTCATTCATTCATTCAGTGAGAGATACTAAAATAGCAGAAGGCAATTTAAATTTCATCCCTTGACTAACATGGAATGCAAATGAAAAGTACATAAATATAGTCTTAAGAATAAAGCAAGATATACAAGAATATTTATCTACATAACTAAATATTAAGTAGTCTGCGCTCTGACACACAAGAAAGTCATTAATTAGGTTGTCTTTAAAATCATAAATTCAAAAGTTAAAGTTAACATGTTGAAATGAAATGAAATGAAATGAAATGAAATATTACTTTTTTTTTTAACTTAAAAAAAGGCAATTTAAGTTTTAAATTTCAGATTTATGCACAGACCTTGCAGGATGCAATCTATGATGTAGCATCCATTATAAGTATTAGTAACTGTAAGTATCTATCAACTAAGTGAACATTCCATTTGTTTACTTTTCTAAACATGTCTCTCTATTTCATGAGAAAATAAAAACTTCATTATTCTACTACTAAAGCATTACACTCATTTTACAACTGATTCCAAACTCAGTAAGAGTTTAAAGCCCGTGTTTTCTATTTAGCACTTTATATATGTGGTTTTGTTTATTTTTTAAAGTGCTTGAGATGAACAGTGTTTTCTCAGATCACTCACCAAAAAACAAAAATAAGCCTGGATCAGATTAAAAAAAAAATTCATTTTGCAGCTAAGTGCATGGTTGGTTATGGATTGGACAGGTGCACTCTCCACTGGGTTACAGACTGGCTGGATGGCCAGGTCCAGAGTGCTGGTGAATGGAATTACATCCAGTTGGTAGCCAGTCACAAGCGGGTGTCCCCAGGGCTCAGTGCTGGGGCCAGTCCTGTTTAATTTCTTAATTAATATCAAGGCCGAGGCCAATGGTCCGAGGTTCAACGAAGGCAAGCGCCAGACCTTACGCCTGGGTCACACAAACCCCATGCAGTGCTACAGGCTGGTGGCAGTGGCTGGAAAGTGGCTTTCTTCACTGGGGGGGTGGTCAGGCATTGGAACAGGCTGCCAGGGACATGGTGGAATTTCTGGAAGCGTTCAAAAGGCATGTGGATATGGAACTTAGGGACATGGCAAAAATGGTGGTGCTGGGTAAACAACTGGACTTGATAATCTTAGGACTTTCCCAACTTTAATGATTCTATGACTCTAAGTATTGCATATCAGAAGAATTTTGCTGAGAAAACAGTTTGTAGAGAACATCTGAGATATTACTATTTGACTTGGTAAAAACCAAGAAGTTTTCATTCTACAAATGTCAAAAAATTTGTACGTGCAAACGTACAATTATTAGTTTATCTCAGTTCAAGGAGAACCGTAACTTATCTCTCAAGACCTCCGTTTACAGCCACGTTCCTTTTTAAAAGGATTCTCTGTGTCCTTGCTCCCCCAAATGAAAAAAAGGAACAGAACTGTGCTGCTTTCCAACAAAATATTTACATTCAATAGCCATGAAAATTGCCTTCTTCTTATTTCCACAGACTATCTCCGTTGCTGTTCCTCCACTGCTATTGCAGCCACAGCCAAGAAAGAATAAGGACACCTACCAATTTTGTATTTTGAATCTTTTTGGGATCAGAATACCTGTCCATACTGTTCTGGGATTCTGGCTTGTACTTGTTCAAAAAAACATCCCCAAGAGAATCAAAAGCACTATCTTCACACTGCAGATGCTAACACAGCAGTGCAGACCAGAAAATTATGGAGCAGTGCCAGGTTAACCCTTGGACTTGATGAATTTAAAGGTCTTTTCCAACCTAAATAATTCGATGATTCTATGAATTCAGTTTTCTGTACATATTCACTTTGTACGCAATACAAACAGGGTTACTTACCAACAAACAAAGTTTCCAAATAGTCTCCTCCACTGATCCACATAACTCTGGATAGTCATGTGTGAGAACACATTCTCTGGATGTGCCTCCTCATGGACCTCGGGAGACATTGAAATATAAATTTCTAGACTGCTTACACACCTGCCTGCACTGATGTTTACACTCAGAACTATACAGTTCCGCATTTGGAAATCTATGGGTCTCCTCTTTCCATCTTCACACAACCCAAGTTGAGTAATTTAAATTTAATTAACATAGAATTATTTATTTAGGAAGTAATGTATTTTTCTATATATGGATACTCCACAAATTTTCACTCCAGACTAAAAAAACTCTCCCTATCTATCTTACTCAGACAAGCATATTTAATGGAATTTAAGGGCATTAGCATGTTCTTAACTGTTCTAATGTCTACAAGTTAAACTCAGGCATCAAAACTTAAAATTTAGAAAGCCTGGTTTATTCCATTAATTGGAAAAAAGAAAATTTGCCTCTAGTTTAAATGCACATTTTGTCTTGCAACAACAGAATTCTCTTAAAAGAATGCTGCAAGCACAGACATAGTCAAATCATTTTAGTAATTGCATTGATATGATAGAAATTTTCATTTAAGACTAAAAGACACAGAAATAATGGAGATTACAGAAGCTCAAGAATACAATGAGAACGGACCTTAAAATTAATGTTAGGTATAAGAAAGGATGAAAATCACCCCACCTTTTCCTAAACTATAAAATCAGCTGTGGAAAAGAAAAGCTTTCAAGAGGAGGCTGATATATTAGAAAAACAACTAACTACGAAAATGAGTTTGGAACTAATCAGACAACACTGAATAAAGCTTGATGTATATACAACAACAAGAATAAGCATAGTTTGCTGCAATCACAGCATTTGGAAAAATGTCTTATTAAGTCAATCAGATAGATGCCTGCAATCTCCCTCTCTCACTTTTGGTTGCAGAGCCTGCAGACGGAAAGCAGGAAAAATACTATTAACATCATTTGAAAAGAGACATTTTGTGCACAAAGAGAAATGCTGGTAAGAATGTCTAAGCTTTCCCTAAATCTGCATTTCAATGACTTCCAAGGTTCATGAGGAGGTGCATGCAGAAATCCAGAGTGGGGCTCTCTATGCAAAAGAACACATACAAGGACACAATTTCATTTTAACTGCAGAACTTAAAAAATAAATTCCTAATCTCATTCCTACATTAACATCTAAATTATATACTATAACCAAAACACTGACAATTCAATAATTACTTATGTATGTCACATGTATTGGTGTATTGATTTTGCTCATCTCAGACCTAAAACACTTATGTTAAATATATAGTGTCTTTGATATAATTTTAATTTCATTAGATTCCTCAGAATAAGCAACTTGCATACACCCATTTCTACACTTCTAGAAGTAACCAGGTTTATCAATTTTTCACAAATAAAATACAAATTTTCAATATATTCAGACTGAACATTCCTTGCATTTATTTCTTTCTTCATCTGCTTTACCCTCAGCTCTAACAAAAAAATTATTTTTGCTTTGGGTGTCTGCAAGTATGCTAAATAAGTTCACTGGTTTCCTTATGCAATCATATGGTGACAATACTTTCAAATAAACAGCCCTCTGAAACTACTACACAATTCATCTTTCATGTGCCAATTTGATTTCACAAATGATTACTCCCAACCTAAAGAAGTAGAACCAAGTGCAGTAATTTAAATCAGCTTATTTCCGTGCAGTGACAGATTACACTTGCAAGACTCTAATTGCAGTTGAGTTCAATTATGCCTTTACAGACTATAAAAGTTTCAATTTAATGGATGGTCAGGATGATTCCTCCAAGAAAAACAAGGTTAAGAAAAAAAAATAGGTCAAGTTAATGATGCCAAATACTGGTTTGCAGTCAAAAGTGCAGTGCATATGGCTGCAACAGAACTTTACTTCTATTACGGATAAATAATATTAGATAACAGAACACCATTGAAGAATTGGCTTTATAGGAGCACTGCCACAGAAAGGAACTTAATTCATATACATTCTACAAAGTTTCAGTTTGTAAAGCTTAAACATGAAAGAAACACTTGGATTTAGACTGACCTTCTTATATTTTACTTTTTTACCTCTCTCTGGAGCCCATTGACTTAGGTTTCATTTAATTTACCATTTAGCAAGGCATCCAGTTTGGGTTTAAATGACACTGTAAGATGAAAACCACACTACTTTTCTCAGTAATTTGCTCAAAGATTGACTGCATTTTTATTAAAGTAGTCTGCTTCATTTCAAATAGTTCTATCTGCAATTCCTAATGCTTCTTCCTTCAAATACAGTTTTCAGTTGTATGTCTTCAATATTGTACAGGAAGATACTTTTACAAAATAACCAAGTACAGCCTGATCTAAGACCACACTGAGATCCAACTCCCACTGTACAAATACTTTCCAGGCTCTAGGCCCTATTCATGCAAATCATCATACTTTCAAATATTTTCTTCATCCCTATATAAAAAAACTTAAAACTAGAATCAAAAACTGTATTCCCATACTAGACTTTTTATTGAATACAGGCCAAGACCAGCACTTCTCTACAGCCTGAAAAATAAGGGTAGAAAATTCCCAGTGTTTCTTATTCCTCCTTAATTTCAGGAAGAATTCTGCTCTCAAAGTAGAAAACCAGAGGCAAAAATGGATTCAGTATGGTAAGCATAAAAACCCAAACCAACTTTTCTTGAAGCCAGTAGGTAGGTTTAGAAAGACTGCATTACATATGTCAGAATAATGTGGTAGCAACTTGGTATAAGTTGAAATTTCCAATTACTTTGCACCTTCAAGTCATTCTTCTCAAAGCACTTTTACACTCATACATATTTAAACAAAATGCCTATTGACCTGCATCTTAGAGCACAGAATGTAACTAGAAGCACTTTAACATTTTCTAAATAATCTGTCAGCCTATAGCAGTCCTTAATCCTGAGGAGAGCTATTTATCTTGACCATTTGCTGAATCTAAAAAATCAGACAAAAGTTGGAACAGCTCCTCTTAAGAAACAGAAGTCTCCTGAAATCACAGATGTTTCAGGAGATAATATGAAGTTGAGAGGTGATGTCTGATATTCACAGAATGCTTGAGGCTGAAAGGTCATTTTGTCCAATCCCCCTGCTCAAGCAGGACCAGTTACAGCTAGGACATGCCCAGACCACTTTTGAATACCTCCAAAGAGAGAGACAATAACATCTCTGGGCAACTTGTGCCACAGCTCAGTCACCCTCACAGTGAGAAAGTGATTCCTGATATACAGAAAAAATCTCCCGTGTTTCTGTTTGTGCGCACTGCAACAACAGCTGCAGTCCTGTCACTGGGTACCACTGCAAAGAGCCTGTCTCTGTCTTTGCTTTGTCAGGTATTTGTTTATGTTGATAAGGCCCCCTGCAACCCTCTTCTTCTGCAGGGGGCCAATGGATATTTAGCGTTACTAAGTTTTGCATTTGTGATTTAGTTTGTTCTTATTTGGCCAAGGCTGCTCCTTAAACCACACCTTAAATGAACTTGCACATTTCTTGTGGACAAGAGTTCATATCCGGGACAGAGTGGAAATACAGACATGTATCTTCTCCACCATCACAGAATCATAGAATAGTTTGGGTTGGCAGGGACCTTTACATGTCAGCTATTCCACCCCCACAGCAATGAGCAGGGACACCTTCCACTAGACCAGGTTGCTCAGAACCACATCCAGTCTGACCTTGAACACCTCCAGTGGTGGGGCATCCACAACTTCTCTGGGTAATCTGTTCCAGTGTTTTACTATCCTCATGTTAAAAAATTTCTTCCTTATATCTAGTCTGAATCTATCCTTCTTTAGTTTAACCCCAGTGCCCCTTGTCATATCTCAAAAGGCACTGCCAAAAAGCTTGTCCTCATCTTTCTTGTAAGCCTCCTTCCAAGTATTGAAAAGTCACAATAAGGTATACCCAGAACCTTCTCTTCTCCAGGTTAAACAACACAAATATGCTTTATACAAACATATCTCTATATAACATTCCATGGTCAGTATGCATCTATCACAACTAGAAGTGACTGACACAGACAGCTAAAAGCGAACTATACTCTCCTGGACAGCACTATGAAAATCTTAATGTTTGGATGAAAGGAGATTGAGAACATCAGAATGAACCATTATGACTGGATGGTCCTCAAAGAAAGGTCTCAAAAAGCTGTCAAAACACTGGTAAATCTTTACAATATATAAGTAGTATTAATTCTGCTTTTTTATTTTTCCCTGTTGTAACAATTTAAAAAAATATATAATACCTTTAATATTTCGTAAAGTGAGTGAATTAATGTGGAAGCCTACTGGACATACACCTCCTGGAGACTGAGTTTGCAATAAAAGTGGGATTTTTTTTCCTTTGTTAAAGTAGTTAAACTGGCAGAAAAAGATACATTCAAACATCAATACACAAAACTTACTCTGATTTTTGGTAAAACCCGACGAAGTGTTTCTGCAGGATTCTGTCGCATCAGGACTGGAAGATTTGCCACCACACTTGTTCCTTGGATATCCTGACCAGAACTTAAAAAAACATAAACATACAATACATTACTCACTATGATGATTACAATCTCACGGATTGCATTAAAAGAACAAAACAAAACCAACGAGAATAAACCTACGCTACTCAGGTTTTTCATGTAAGTAAAGAGAGGCATTATGTTTTTCTATAATATGTGGCAGAAGACAACATTTAAAAAGATCAACCTCTCAAGCTATTGTATATAATTTCCTACATGGGATGCTTTAATTTTTAGTGTAGCTTTGCATAAAAATATGAAACTTGCGAAAGATCTTTTCAAACCAGATGATCAAGGCAGTGGTTTCATGGAATCTTTTGTATTAAAGCAATACAAGGGATAAACCATAGGAAGGGGCAAATAGAAGACATACATGAAAACTACATGCAATGTACAACATTTTAACAGAAATCTACCATTATTTCCTTTTTGTAGGGAAAGCAGTCAGATGTATGGTCATATGCACACAAACATGATCAAGAAAGGATGCAAAAACTCGGTTAAATTACAGATCTCTTACCTTTCTCCTCATTCTGTCTCTCTCAAAGGTATCCCACAATTGAAAAAGGAAATGAAAAAAAAGCAGTATGGGAAGGAAATGGTAGGCAGATATGAAAAAAAGTATGAGGTGAAAACAAAAATTACTCAAATGGATAAACTCCTAGAATAGAATCAAAAAGCAAGAGGGTCTGGATGCCAAAATTAAAACTAAACATCAACACATCCTTTTCCTTTGGCAAGGCATGCATATCTTTGTGTTATCCAGTAGTAATGCAAAAAGCCAAGGTACCTTGGAGAAGCTATTTAATTGAAATTTTAGTCATTTTGTATCAAGATGGAAGAAACCCCAACTGATAAAAAATGCAAACAAAAATGCTACCTTTATCCATCAAAATGTAAAGAAAAGGGAAGCATTTCCCTTTAAACCAGAAATTCTTACTAACTGGCTTACTGCCAATTAAGAATGTGAAGCAAGAGGCATTTCAACACCTACACAGTCTGTAATTTTCCAACTGCAGAAGATTTTTCTTTTATTTCTACCAAAAGAGCTGCACCATAGATTTTCTTTAAATATTGGAGACTTCAGAATTACTGCGAATTATGGCTAAGTGCTCGGATGTACACATTTTTGTACCAATAAACAAATTAAGATAAATGCTGAATCTTTTCTTCAGACTCACAGTAAGCTCAGTATTATGAAGATGCTATTCCTCTATTAACAGTGCTAAGTATAGAAGAACACAACAGAGCCCTATACTTAGAAGCAATTTAACTCAACCTCTTTTGTGCTAGCTAAATTCACGTACCATTTTAATACAAAACTTCAGGACTCATCTTCGGAGTTCATCCTACAGGAGATCCCAGTGACTTTACAAGGCTGGGAATCCTCATGCAGGGAGGGAAGCTCTCATGCCCCAACACTCCTGTTCTAATATTTCCTTCCTCTGCAACAGCAGCTGCTTGCTGCTGGCCAGTATTACCAGACCTGGTCTAACTGCAACACCCATTGCAAAGCACTTTTCAAACACTTCTCAAGCACAAGGACAGCACTAACACTCTCCCTCTAGCCCCTACATTTGGTTTTACTTGTTTCTTCTACCATCATAAAATGAAGTTCACATAATATTTGGGATGCCTTGAGACTGAAGCAAATCCTCCTAGGAAACACATACAAACATACGAAGGACAGAAAAGTGCCTGGGAGTAGTCAGCCTGGATTTGTGCAGGGGTGTCTTGGGGTGACTTTATGATGTGTAACCCATATTGCTACCCTATGCCCAGAAATTAATTTTTGTACCTTTCTATGCCTTTAAACTGAGCCTGAGAGAGGGAAGGAAAAACTGAGCAAAACTTTTTCAAAGCAGTTTGCAGCTTGTTCAAGGTCACATAGAGATAGAGACTTTTTTTTCAGCTGCAGCAGGAGAGTGGGAGGGAAGGGAAGCACCCTGCTCGCTTTTCTTTCCAGCCAGCTTTTTGGCAGGTTTTTTTTCCTCAGCTTTTTTTTTTTTTTTTGGAGAGTTGAACTTTTGTTTTCCTGGGACTTTGGTTTTTTTTCCTTTTCTCTCTGTTGGATGGTTTCAACATCAGAATACATTGGGAGGACTTTCTACCAAGGCCTTGGCCCTGGAGGTGGGCCCACCCTGTCCTAGCTCCAAGGAGGGGGAGAGAGATCTATGGAAGGACTCTGAAATTTTCCCAGGTTTCCCTCAGCAGGGCAAGGGGTTTTATTATTTAGCATTATTATCCTTTTCCCGTGTGTTTGGTAAACAAAGTTTTTATATCTTTCACTTTTCTTTGAGGAAAATTAATTTTTCCTGAATCTGGTGGGGGAGGGCTGGTTATGCCTTCTCTCAGAGGATATATTTCTAAATTTGACCAAACCAGCACAAGGGGAAATCAATTCTGACCAGCCAACTTGACAACACGATGACTGGCTGAGATGGTGGAAGTTGTTTAACTTATTTTAGCAAGGTTGTTGACATTGTCTCCCATCATATCCCCATAGATAAACTGATGAAGTACAAGCTGGACAAAGGGAAAGTGATGTGGACTGAAAACTGAGCAAACTATTGAGCCTAAAGGGTTGTGATTAGTGGCAAAGAAGCCAGCCACGGGTGGTTTACCTCATGGTTTACCTTACTGGGGGCAACAGTTTAAAGTTTTCATTAATGGCCTGGGTGAGGGGACAAGGCAGACTCTCAGTATGAAGATGACACAAAACCAGGAGGAGGGATTGACAGACCAGGAGTCTCTGGTGACTCAACAAGTTGGAGAAACAAACCAACAGGGATCTTACAAAGCTCAGCAGCAGGAAATGCAAGTTCTGTAGCTGTGGCAGAACAGCCCCATGCACCACCAGAGGCTGGGGGCCAGACAACTGAGAAATAGCTTGACAGGAAAGAACCTGGAGGTCCCAGTGGACACAAAGCTGACCAGGAGGCAACAATGCATTCTTGCGGGAAAGGCAGCTGATGGCATCCTGGGCTGCACTCAAGAGCATCTCCAGCAGCTCAAGGGAGGTGATTATTCTTCTCTATTCAACACAAGAATCTCACAGACAGGCGGCAGCAAGTTCATTGAAATATCTGAGCAGATGCTTAGACAACAGGGATTTTTAATCTTGAGAAGAGAAAGCTTGGGGGCCTTATCTGACATGTATAAACTCTGATGCAAGACAGTAAAGAAGACAGAGGCAGATTCTTCCCAGCAGTGCCCAGTGACAGGATGCAAAGCAATGGGAACAAATTCAATACACAGGAAATGCAACATAAATCTTAAAAAAACCCACAAATTTTTCCATATCAGAGTGTTCAAATATTGGAATGAGTTGCCCACACAAGAGGTGCAGCCTCCATCTGTAGGATTCAAAATCCTGCGTTCAGGACAAGATTGAATATATTGCTCTAATTGACACTACTTTGAGCAGGGAGGTGGACTAGTTGATCTCCAGAGGTCCCTTCCCACAACCATACTATGATTATGTTCAGGGTAGGTGTTGTCAATTTTGCAAACTTTCATGAAGCTCAAGGAAGACAAGATTTCTTACATTAATTTTTAAAGCATTTTTAAAGACACATTCTACAGGATAAGAACATAGAAAATTTTAAAAGTCCCTGGGTACTCCATTAGAAATATTTGTATCTGGAAATGGATGGAAGGACTACAGCTCCTTCTACAGCATGAGGAACGAAGACTAGTCACTGAATGTACTGCAAGACAGCATTACCACAAAGGATTCTGAAAGAGAAAAGACAGATCTACATCTTGCTCTCCTTCAATCGCACTAGCCTACAAAACATGACTACAAGAGCAGAACACAGTACTGGAAAGAAGACTGAGGTACAACGTTTACCCAAACTCTTAACTGAGGCTCTGTTTGTGAAGAGGCTTTTCTTTCACACTGTGGCTAAGTGTACTACTTCAGCAGAAATGATTTGTTAAACAGCTATTGTTGAATCCACCACTGAAGTCTGTGCTCGGTGTAAACAGAAGTTCTGATGAATGGCTGCAGGGAATTACATTGTTAACACCCCTTAAGCGATACTGTTTTCAGTGCAAGATTCTATGTTCTATGTTAGTCTAAATCTGAATTTGTTGAAGACAGAAGTAAAAATTTAGCAACTTCAATGAGTGAGGGATTAGAATAGCAAGATTTAAAAAAAAAAAGAATTAAGTATTCAGTAACTAAATGGGTATTAGAAAAACGAAATTCACAAACACTCAAACTTGAAAAAGGGCGTCCAGAGGTTGTGGGAATCTTTGGAGACATTCGTAACTCATCTGGACAATGTCCTGAGCAACAACACTATCTAACATCAAATGACATCAGACGTGGAAGTTGGTTCTGCTTTAAGCAGGGCATTGGACCAAATGACTTCTGGGGTCCCCAACCACCTAAACTATTCTGTGACTGGGATTCATAAATCCTAGACTGAATTTCCTACTTGTTTAAAAGCTCAGTATCTGACAGGATTTAGCCTGATTCAGAATGATTCAATTCTCCCTCCAGGATTTCTGTTCTCCTGTACAATCTACTGTTGCCAAGGCAAACTAGAAATCCAGATAAATATTTGTCAATAACATTAAAGTGTGTGGCCCATAAAACTTCCTTTGAGAAACACCTTTAGTATATTGTGAAGATTTTTACATGGCAATCTTTCCTATGCAGATGGGTAGACACAGACTTAAGATCTATTACACTGCTTTCTAGGTACTGCTCTTGCTAATCAATACTAACACTTTTACAAGGGTTTTTTGGTTTTTTTTTTTTAGTTTTTGATTGAATAATTTTAGGCTTTTAGTAAAAAAAGGGGAAAAATCTAGAAATTAGAAAAATGTCTTGAAATCACGAATATTGATGTGTCATTTTATGACTAGTTTTCATTTTATTTTAAAGTGAATACTCCTTTGATAAAATACAATCTACTATCTTCTGTAAAAGTACAACCCTTTCTTTACACTGGTGTAAAGCAGTAACCTTCTTTTCATGTCATGTGAGGTATGCTTACATTTCAATTATACTTCTTCAAACATAAATTATGTAACAGGAATGTCTGAACATCTATCTGACATTTATTGTAGCAAGTATATTATAAACAGACTCAGTCCCATGGAAAGATCTGTCATTTTGTTAAAGTGACTTCCTTTAAGAGCCTCAGTTGAACAAAGATGGAGAATTGTGAGCAATATCATTATTAGCACAGTCTTGAATCTATATATTACAATGGAGTAAATCTGCAGAAAATCCAAAGTAAATTAAGAGAAGAGACTTTAGGAGACTTCTTTAAGAGAAGAAACTATATTTTTAGGCTTCTATAACTTTGCTGAAAATAAGAGAATAAAATTAATCTGAAAATTTAACTCCATAATAATGACAATTTTCAAGAAGCTGGAAGCCCTAATAAGATCTCAGGCTGAACATCTCCTTGCAATTGACATTATAGTCCTTTCCTAGTAAAATCTAATTTTCAAAACCACTTTCTCATTTTCATCTTCTACTTAAGATATATGTGCCCATGATCATTTTAGAGCACATCTGAATAAAATCTACATGGTCTATAAATTAAAAAAAGAAGAAACTAATCTCATTTTAGTACATATCTGAACTTGTACCATCACATGTAATGTAATTAAAGTAAGAACCAAAACCCCAGATTTAGCTGCACAGTAGTTTCATATTCATAGTAACCTTGTTTACCAGGATAGGTTTGGTTAACTGAAGCCTCTTATTTCTGTTTCCTTGCTGAACATCTGTCAAAGAGAGAAAGAAGAATGTCTAACTCATACAGATATCCCTTTCTGTTCCTGAACCAAAACAGACACATTATAATGACACAATAATGTCTTTCTTCCTAATATAATCAGTTTCTATGAGTTTATACACTAATTATTATGAGTTAACATTGAGCTTTTCTCCCTTGAATTTCAAGAAAAGTTTCAAGAATGTAAAAAGAGCCTCAAAGGAACACATTTTTCCCTTCAAATATTACCCCAGTATCAACATTACAACCTCCTAGAAGATAAATGTTTCTTCTTCCTTAGAGGGCTTACAACACATATTGCATTTTGTATGGTTTCTGGGTAGAATTCATTTTGGCATTTTTTATTTTGAGTCTGAATGTGAAAAGTAAAGACAGTCTTCTTACTTCAAGATCAAGATAGCCATTTCCCATTGCTAGATGATATAGCAAAAATGAGCTAGGAGCTGGTATTATCTTTCATTCTGCCAGTCCTCATTCACTGAACCAGAATTTGTAATTTTCACATTCAACAAGATTTGTCATGTTCACAGCATGCATTATGTGCTAAAAGAAGTCCTCTGAAAAAGTACAAGGCCTGTAATTTTTCTACGCTGAAAGTTAAAAAAAATAAAAAACCACAGATGCTAACCGAAATCTAGAAGGATAAATTACTTCTGTTGACCTAAATTTCTCTTATAGTCTAATTTCGACACAGGATCTCTTTTCATTCGCCAGTCTTATTTTTCCTATCAGTATATTTCAAGCACACAGAGAGGAAAACTTTAAATGACCTAGTAAGTACTAAAATCTACTTAAGAGTCTTCTTCAGTTTGTCTTACGTGTGTGGGGAGTTATAAACAACAGATCCCAAAGCTCCCACTTTATTATTCTGTGTATTTCTATCATGCCTTCTCAACCTTTCTGACTATAGCATATTCCATTGTGTATCAATTCCATACTTTTTTTTTCATAGCAACTCTAATCTAATAGTCATGGAAGCTGATGAGAATTTCTAAAAAATAGAAAGCTGTAGCTGTACATTGCAACCTCTCCTTTCTTAAACTGACTCACAGGTCTAAAAAAATAGTTTATTTTTTCAAGATTTATTGGCAGCTCTAACAGAAGCTGCCACTTCACCTCAACCCTTGCTATGAGTCTCTTCAATCATTTAAAAACAAATTATGCTATGCTAAACCCACTTGCAATTCCTCAGCATGCTATTAAGAAAAGCACATTAAAGATTAGGAAAGAAACTATTAACTGGTCATTTTGCCTATATCTGCTTGGCTTCATAAAAAAGACCTTTCTGTATATGCAAGAGTTGAAGACCACGGTAAAAGCCTGAAGTAACCCCCTAGCCTTTCAGGAATTAATGTACAAGTAGAACTTCTTACCTGTCTTTCAAAAAATTCAAACTTTTTAGAATAGGCTTATAAGCCCCGTAACAACAAAATCTTACTAACAGTAAGACAAATAGTAAATAAAACATACTTTGTACAAGAGTTGATCAGCCTTTTTCAAAATCACAGAGACTGGACCAAAGGAAAATGCAAATGTAGAAGACCCACAGAGACACTATAAACCACACTGAGTACAGAATGAAAGTACAGGGTATGAGTACAATGACTGAATGAAAAGCCACAAGGAAAATAAAAATAAAAAAGGGTACAGAGAGGGTTTGAAGCTTTTGATCACAGCATTTTCCCTCATATGCAAGAGAAACACATCTAGATATCTTAGATATATTTTATATAGATATATGTATAGGTATCTAGATATTGTAAGTAGACAGGTATCATATCTAATAATACAAGCTAAGCTTACATTCTAATTTGAAAAATAGAGGAGTAAAATTGTGAGCACCAAAAAAATATACCTGAAATCTTAGAAACAATTTGAAGTTTTAGCTGTAGAAGCAGTTTTATTCTCAGCCAAGGAAATCTAACTGTGGGCTCAGAATGACTTCCAACAGCTCATATTAAATTTTTATCAAATTACTGCTGTTATACTCCAAGGGCCTGACAACTCAAAAGAAAAACTAATTAGAAAATGAACACAAAACTGTGAACTTACTCCTTGTAAGAGCTAGCTTTTAGACAAGTCAGAAGTGGAAAGCTCTGCTGGTTCACACACTATTCATTATTCAAGGAGTATTCATAGCAGTAATATTCATATTTTCAAGTATATTGGACAGCTACTTTAGACTGATGCAGTTACATGCATCAGCAATACAATGTCAAACAGCTGATGCTAGTGCTGCTTTCTCATATATCAAAAGCAACCATAGATTGAAGGCAGCTTTCTGAAGTAAATACACAAATAACTAAAAACTGCTTCAATTTCAAGCTGTTCCTGGTTCATGTTCTGTCAAACAAAAAAGTGCTTTACTTGATTTATGTTCACTTTGGAAAGTAGGATAAAATTCAGCTACTTAATTAAATTGAAGAGTCAGACATGTCTCTCAAACACACATAGGATTTGTTCCATGTTGGAGAGGACAAACAAGCTAGGTAATACAATTAACATCATTAACAAATTGAAGTGGTGACACAAGTATTTCAAACTTCCAGCTCTCTGACAGAATAATTTCAAACAGTAGAAAAAAAAAAAGCATTACATATACAGACAATTAACCCATATCTGCATTCTTGTTAAAACCATTATTAGCACACCATTGGAATCCTCCTGCCTACCTGTGCTGGCTTTGGCTGAGGTAGAGTTAATTTTCTTCCCAGTGGCTGGTATAGGGCTGTGTTTTGGATTTGTGCTGGAGACAGTGTTGATACTAAAGAGATGCTCTTGTTACTGCTGAGCAGGGCTTACACAGAGCCAAGGCCTTTTCTGCTTTTCGTACTGCCATGCTAGGGAGGAGACTGGGGCTGCATGGGAGACTGGTGGGATACACAGCCAGGACAGGTGACCCAAACTGACCAAAGGGATAGTCCAGACCATATGGCATCATATTCAGTACATAAAGTGGGGAGAAGAAGGAGGAAGGGGGAAATATTTGTAATGATGATGTTTCTCTTTCCAAGTCACCATTACACGTGACGGAGCTCTGCTCTCCTGGAGATGGCTGAACACCTGCCTGCCAGTGGGAAGCAGTGCTTCGCTTTGCTTGCGTGCGTGGCTTTACTTTCCCTATTAAATTGTTTTTATCTCAGCCCACAAGTTTTCCAGCTTTTACCCTTCTGATTCTGTCCCAATGAGCGAGTGGCTACGTGGGGCTTGGCAGCTGGCTGGGGTTAATCCACAACACTACTCAATTATGTTTAGGTAATTATAGTCCTCATAACATTCCCTATCTTCAAAATCACTACAATAATCTTAAATAGCCTTTTTACACTATTTTTTCCTCATATAGTTACACTATTTTTTCCTCATATAGTCATATTAACTTATTTCTAGTGGTACAGTTATCCCAGAAAGAGTTCGATATTCTGCAATGGGAAGAATAAATAAAAGCATTTACCAGTAATTCCTCCCACATTTACTAAAATTAGTCCAGAATCATCTCTGAAGAAAAGAATATCTCCTTCCTTTGAATGCATGTCAAATATGCTCAGCTGCATAGATCCCTCACAGCATATATTCAGTGTTAACCACCAGAATTTCTGGGTTATCTATTTATTACATTGGTATCAACATTATTCTATGGAAGAAAACGTAACACGGAAAAAGAAAAATTATGGTAAAAAGCATCCATTGATACAATACTATTTGCATGCCATCCCCCCGGTCCTGCTCCCTGTGGTTTGTTTGTTACTGAAAAAGAACTGAATTAAGTGATCACTAAAAGGTTAGGAACAATAAATTTTTAGTCTAAACTCATGGTGTAATATTAACAGAATATATTATTTTCATAAACAATACTTTTAATTAGATATCTGAAGAGGCATCCATGAAAATGGATATCTACTGGCAGAATTTACCTTAAACACAGCCCACAGTACTTAAGCTATCAATGTTATTCTAGTGCATAAAGAACTCCAAAGTTCTATACAACTTCCATAGGACCAACATAGTCTTTACAGATGTCTCACAAACCATCTCAGTTGGTATCCAGTGTGTAGTCCACTGAAAATAATGATCTTAAGGCAAACTCTCAGTCACAGCAATGAGGGCAAAGAAAAGGAAAATAAAAGGGAAGAAAAAACATTTGGGGGAAAATACTCACATCCTTTGCCAAAAACCAGGTAAAGTGAGGCATGAACATCTCAAACAACCTATCAGGTACTAAAGTCTAGTTAGAATCTTTTTCAGCTCATGGGTTTTACAGGTGGGGGGCATTACACCCAACAGATCCAGAAACTGCCATGTTCCAACCGTTCATTTAAAAAGACCAAAACCAGCTTCTTCACTTAATAAGAAAGTAAGATGAGACACTGAAGAAGTTTTTACTTAATACCCTCAGAATTTGCAATAAATACATAAGATACAAAGATTTGTATATTAATTTTATTGATCTATCTACCCTCTAACACATCATTTTCAAATAGGTGGGACAGTTTAAGTCATCAAAGCACAAATGCATTTATCTGCAATTAGAGTTGATTTTTGCATACCAGTATGCATCTACTGATTTATTACAAACTCATTTGTAGTAAGTATTTTCTTGCAATACAACAAGCATGAAAGGGTCAAAAGAATTTACAAGTAATCCTTAAAATACACCTAAATTTGCTTTACATGGTGATAAAAATAAGAAGAAAGAGACATACTCTTGTATCAAAACCTGTAGTAAAGAAGCAGGTTAATTTTAAGTAGCCATCATTCTTTCCTCTGTTGATTTAGTGACGACCAATTGCTGCAGTTGGAAAAAGCAAAAATAAAATTAAATCTTGCCCTGAATCTAACTGACTTCTACTTCCCAAAATGGCAGAGAAATAGGTGTCCTAATACTGAGCTTTGAAATGAAATTACATAAAAGAGATTAACAGAAGAATTTTGGTGCGAGCAGCAATCAGGCAATGACTCATGTTTTGCTATTTAATATGGACATAAATCCTCCCCCTCAAAAAGTTCAGTTACAATTTCAGCAGTGAAAATGGCATCTTTTCTGTTTCTCACTTTAAAGACAGGATTTTTATCTCCAAGCCTGCCCAAAAATGTAATATTACCATGTAAAAAAGTGTATTAAAGCAGATGCCTTTCACATTTCTCTTTTACATGTGTTTATTCTGCAAGAGACAATACAATCAACCCCTACTTACAACAAAAATACAATTAGCATGTTTAAAGCATTTTGTTTCTGTCCCTAGTTGAGCCTTCTCAACATACTCTTGGTAACAGAAGTTACCAAGCAATTTCACTACAGAGGAGGAAAAAAACCAGCCAGTTACTTTGGAAAATCTGACCACAAGCTGGTCAGCTGCACTTCTCATGCAGCACAGAAAAACAGTAAATCATCCCATTTTGTAGACATAAACTACTGCAACCAAAATGAAATGCCATTATTGAGTGCAACATCACTTCTGCTGTACAGCTCTGTTAATATCAATTGTGTTATCAAATGCTTTGATCCACCTTGAATCCAACTTTCCTGTCGTACTTCAACTGGTAAAGAGAAATGTTTTGGAATTAAACAAGCAGGTTTGAAAAACTTTTATTTAATCATAGCATAAACTGGTGGCTCCAGTCCTTAATGTTGTTCTTTGTTTTTCCACAATAGTCATGGGGAGGCAGCAGGGGTGGGGAGAGGGAGAAGCCAACTGATACCTACCTAAATTAATTTACTGGTTTTACTTCAAGAAATGTGGAATTTTCACTAGAGGCATAATTGACAATTTGGACACAAAGCTACTCCCATAAACAAAAAAAAAAAAAAAAACAACCAAAAAAAACCAACCCAAGTCCTCCAAGATATTCTGTTTATACCTTTTCTCTTAGACTGTCATATAATACCCTGTGGAAATTTTCATAATTTTATTTAAAGTTACAGTGCTTTGCCATTTAAAAAAATTAATTTTATCATTCTGATTTAAGATAGATTGGTGAAAGAAAAATAATTTCTTTCGTTTTTTTCCAAATCAAATAGGACATTTGACTCTAAAATGCCCAATGAAAAAATGATGTACTGATCTATTTCCAAAGCCAGAAGTGTTCTCTTAAACTAGATGATTCTTGAAAAACAGATAAGGACAAGAAGAATGCATAAACTACTTTTTTCCCTATTAGAAAGAATGTAAGACTATGCTCTTTGAGACTGCAGTCTTTCTTTACCACTATACATTATACTGACTTAGCAATATGGGTCACCTTTATTTATATACTGTCAGTTTAAAAAAAAAGTCTGAAGTCCTGCAACAAACCTTGTTACTATACCCAGCTTGGACTCATACACACTTAAAATTATGCAATTCCATTCATGCCAGTTCATCTATCCCTGCTTACACACTGCCTAAATCTGACTTTCTTATAGTAAATTCAAGAACAAGTGGAAGAACGTGAAAGTAAGCATTACATAGAAAGACTGAGGCTAAATTCACAGTGTAACATGTTTCTGTAAACAAAGCAACAGCAATTTTGGGATTATGCAATGACTAAGAAGTACTGTCTATCTGTAGTCTGTTAGGAAAGGTACTATGTAAGGATAGATGGGTAAGGCATTTCCAACAACAGTTAACGAGCTCAGTAAAGCACAGCAATTACCCTTGGTCCTGCTCTGAATTGATATAACTGACAAGGAATGACTCAGCTACTCTGTACATGAGAGTTGTACACATTCTCAGAACCCACAGTCACGTAACATGGAATAAACAAAACTGCTGCTGGAACAACCGCTACCAAGATACAGAGACGTATCTAGAGCCTGGTATTTTTATTTCCTAACATTAATCCCTCATAGGGTAATGTTTTGCAAAGAGAAACATGCAGAAACATTTATTTGAATGTAAAAGAAGCTAAATAGATTAATTTAAATAAGAATACCTGCATCATCAAGAGTCCATTCAATTAATAACATGGATGTGAAACACCTGGTACCTTCCGCTTGTGTAAAAGTATCAGGCAGTGCCAAAAAAACCTCAGACAGATGTATCCAGGAGATCTAGCACAAGATTTCAAGGGATTCTTTGTCTCCTTCTTCATTCTGTTTATTTATTACTCTTAAACCAGAAAGACATTTTTCTTCCTTTTTCGGGGGTGGATAGGCCATAGGGAATTAGCATTCAAAGGGAAAGACTCCCTCTTGTCAAAGAGTGTCTCCATGAGATAGCAAGGTTATTCATGGAGACAGGAGCAACCTCAAACTGCAGTGAATGTGATGGCCATGTAAAACTAGTTTTAACAGACTGAGGCCTATGAGTTTGGAGACCCCTGATTTTCAAAGCCTGCAAAGGACACTGTTACAGTTCAGACTGGAAAGACACATACCAACCTCATCTAGGAAGATAAAGATACATTGGGGGGAAGGAGAGGAGAATCAAAATATAAGAATGCCAGTGACACATTAATTCTCAAAGGGTGAATTTCAAGAACAACTCAGTTATGAACAATTCCCATCAATTTTGTATTACTGGGGTTTTTTTAAAAATCTTTGCCCGAGGATATAACTGTCTTTGGCTAGAGATGCCACTTCTGGCCTCAGTTTTGGAATCTGAAGCAACCTTCTTATTCAGGTACAAGGATATCAACATGTTTGAACAAGTCCAGAGTCCTATAATTGTGCATAATTGAAACAGCCGGTTCTTTAGCTGCAATATAGGTTTTGCCAGACTATGTCAATAGAAACCCTTGCTATAGAAATCACTTCAATTTCCTTTTCTGTTTGTCCTCAAGAACTAAAGAGAACTCCTCTTATACAAAAAGCTGCCCCTAGAAGATTAAATAAGATGCTCCTACCAACACAGGAGAATTTCTCAATGAATAATGCAGATCTCTTTGAGTTTCTTACTCTCAAGGACTGTCTACATTCCCGTTGTGTTTTCCCAGTGTAAAAATTTCTAAGTGATTAAATAATCCTGGAGTTTTTTCCTGTGACATAAAGCTTTGGGCTCCAAGGCTTGACAAAATCCAGGGTAACTCAGTGTTGGCATTTAGAGTACCAGCTGGTGGAACAAGGACAAAAACATTAATATTACTAAAGTTAACTCTAAAAATAGCTAAATTAACTGTTATACAAGTTTATCCCAGAGAGCAGGATTAATTTTAAATCTCAACAAAGCTATTTCTTGTCTCATTTCAACTTCTTCTGTCATAGCATATCTGCTAAGGCACAGATACAGCCCCAAGACTGCAGTCCTAGTTCTGAAGTCCTTAAATTACAATCAGAATTTCACCTCAGTAAAACAACTTCCCTGCATATGAAGTTTACAGTGTACCAATATATAATGGAGTTTTATCTACTTTGTCTTGCGGAGATTCAGAAAAGCTTTTAAACAGCCCTGAATGCAAAAATATGCGGTGTATCAGCACTAAGAGTTATTATTCTCAAGAGTCTCAGAGTACTCCGATTTTTTGGGACAGGTAGCAGTGCAAGCTACTAAACCGCTTTTATGGAAAGAGTAGCTGGATCAGTACTAAGTGCTGTTTCTTCTTTGTGTCAGCAACATATGGAGTCAAAATGCAGGGCCACAGAAGCATCACAGCATGACACATGAAGGGCTTCCTACGCGTATAACCAAGTAGTCCGCAAAACACCCGAAGGAATTTGCAAGAAAAACATGTTCGGTGAATAAGGAATTGGTTGGACGTTCACATTCAGAGGATAGTGGTCTCAACTGACATCAGTGACAAGTGGTATCCCTCAGAGGTCTGTACTGGGACCAGTGTCACTTGGTTACGTCATTAATGACTCGAAAGGATCAAGTGCAGCCTCAGCAAGTTTGCCAACGACACCAAGCTGAGCGTTGCTGGAAAATCATGAGGTTTAACAAGACCAAGTGCAAGGTGCTGTCCCTGGATCGGGGCAACCCCTGGTACCAACACAGGCCAGTAGACAAACAGATCAGAGCAGCCCTGCTAGGAAGGACTTGGGGGTGCTGGCCAGTGAGACGCTGGACATGAGCTGGCAATGTGCACCGTGCAACAGCCCAGAAAGCCAACTGTATCCTGGGCTTTTGCATCCAAAGCAGCGTGGCCAGCAAGGCAATGTGACACTGCCCCTCTACTCTGCTCTCATGAGACCCAACCTGGAGTGCTGCATCCAGGTCCAGGTCCCTCAGCAGAGAAAGGATATCAACATGTTTGAACAAGTCCAGAGGAAGGCCACAAAGTAAACTAAAGAGATGGAGCACCTCCCCTGTGAGGAAAGGCTGAGAGAATTGGGGTTGTTCAGCCTGGAAAAGAGAGCAGCCTCTTACAGAAGCCTTACAGCACCTAAAGGGGTCCTACAGGAAAGGTGAAAAAGGACTTTTTACAAGGGCATGTAGTGATAGGATAAAGGGAAATGGATTCAAACTGAGAGCAGGTTTAAATCAAATACTAGGAAGAAATTCTTTACTGTGAGGGTGGAGAGGCACTGGAAGAGGTTGCTCAGAGTTCCCATCCCTGGAAGCATCCACAGCCAAGTTGGATGGGGCCTTGAGCAAATTGACCTAGTTGAAGGTGTCTCTGCCTGTGGCAGGGGGTTGGAATTAGATAACCTTTGATCCCTTCTGACCCCAGCCTTCAACGATTCCATGAAAATTGACTAGAGATTTGTGTTTCAGTCCCTAGCATAAAATAGCCATTATTTTACCGGGCACCATCATCGCGCGAAAGCATATTCAGACTAGCCATAAATGGACAGCCTGATCTACTCTTTAAGGAGTCTGTACCTTTGATATATTCTAACATAAAATATCACATTTTCCCATCTACATCCTCATAGAGTTTCCACTGGCATTTCCAGTTCCTGACAAAACCTAGTGCAATACTATCATCTCTTGCCAAATCAGGTAAAGGATAAAAACATAAATTAGTAATATTGAGCAAGCATGAGGATAAAAGCTCCTTGTAAGCACAAAATGTTTCTATAAGCACTTGGAACTTTCTAAGGAAGGTGATATAAAGAAGAATTATTATACCTACACATTAACTATGTGACCTCTGAAATGAACTGTGTAAGTGTTAAACTTATTTATTAAATGCCAGTGCTTATCTAAACAAAACCAAAAGAAACTCACTCGCCTGCTGGGCAACATGCTATTTATGTATGGGATCCATCATGTAGAAAGAAAGAAACATGGGCAATATTTAGCTGGATATTCCTACGTTGAACGTTTCTAGGAGAGGATGATAAGGTTTTCCCAGGACAACAGAACATTTTAGAAGAAAACCCACAGATTTTTCAACTGTGTCTGATATTAAAAAAATAACATCTATACCTTGTAGCCACCAAGTTTCTCCTTATTATGTCATGAGCAAAGATGCTCTGAAACACACATATAATTGACATCTTCAGAGAAGAACCTGACAACACATAAGGAAGAACTACCTGGTCTCACACATCACAGCTCAGGCAGACTTCCAAACCTCAGGCAGACCTGATCTCCCTTCTGTGACCAGGTGAACCACCTAGTGGTGGTGCAGGGTGTGGCTATAGGCTACGTGGACTTCAGCAAAACCTTTCATACAGTTTCCCACATCCTTTTCCTGGAGAAGCTGACAGCTTATGGCTTGGATGGGTGTATTCTTCGCTGGGTTAAAACCTGTCTGGACAGCTGGACGCAGAGAGCAGTGATGAATGGTGCTGCGTTCAGTTGGCAGATGGACACCAGTGGTGTTCCCCAGGGCTAAGGATTAGATCTGGACATGAGGATCAAGGGCACCCTTGGTCAATTTGCAGATGACACCAAGTTGGGTGGGAACGTCACTCTGCTGGAGGGTAGGAAGGGTCTGCAAGGAGATCTGGACAGGCTGGATCAATGGGCTGAGGCCACTGGTATGAGGTTCAACAAGGCCAAATGTCAGGTCCTGCACTGGGGTCACAACAACCCCACACAGCGTGACAGGCTGAGGGCAGAACAGCTGGAAAGCTGCCTGGTGGAAAAGGAGGCGCTGGTTGATAGCAGCTGAACATGAGCCAGCTCTGCCCAGGTGGCCAAGAAGGCCAATGGCATCCTGGCCTGGGTCAGCAACAGTGTGACCAGCAGGGGCAGGGCAGTGACTGGCCCCCTGTACTTGGCACTGGTGAGGCCACACCTCGAATCCTGTAATCCATTCTGGGCCCCCCACAACAGAAAAGACATTGAGGAGCTGGAGTATTGATGGCAACAGAGCTTGAGCTGGAGCACAAGTCTTGTGAGAAGCAGCTGAGGGAGCTGGGGTTGTTTAGCCTGGAAAAGAGGTGGCTCAGGGATGACCTTACTATTCTCCACAACCACCTGAAAGGGGTTTGTAGCCAGGTGGGTATCAGCCTCTTCTCTCAGGCAACAAGTGACAGGATGAGAGGAAATGGCCTCAAACTGTGTCAGGGAAGGGTCAAGTTGAAGATCAGGAAGGGGTAGTTAAGGCTTCCCAGAGCAGTAGTAGAGTCTCTATCCCTTGAAGTGTTCAAAAAATGACTGGGTGTGGCACTTAGTGCTATAGTTTATTTGACACGGTGGCGTTTAGTCAGAGGTTGGACTCAATGCCCTTGGAGGTCTCTTCCAACTTTAATGATTCTTTAACAGCTGATACTTTCTATTCTCTGGTCATTTCAACCAGTACTTCACTTCACAGATTCAAAGCATACATTCAAAATTAGAGTAATAAGAACTAAATCTGGTTTGCTATTGATGGGAGAGTCATCTACCAGCTGTGACTTCTTGCTCATGCTCCCATTTATAGTAGCACAAGCAGTCGCATTTTGTTCCACACTTTGCTGGAAGCAAGCATCTGAAAAACTTGTTAGAATTAGCATCCATTCCCTAATCTGACTGGGATTGCGTGGCTGCAACAGCATTAGCACTGGTACACAAAACTTACCAGTAACATGCAGTCACATAATGGAAGGAGAGGAGAGCTCTTCTCTGATACCAGGAAAGCTTCTTTCAGCTTAACTTGACTGTGAAACCAGACACCAGGAAACCAGAACTTCATAAATACCATAAGCCAGCCAAACATAGTGCTAAGTCTCAAAGACATTTCACCCCCTCCCAAGCATTGTTCCCATGTTGCTGTTCAGTTCCTTTGTGCTGGCACAGGTCTTTTTTAAAGTGTACAAAGTCCTGGATCACACAGTCGATCAGAATAAAACTAACCATCATTTTCAGGGTTTGCCTCAGATAAATGTGCTGTGCAGGCAAAAGGGCAAACACAGCACAAACACTAGGGTAGGGAGAGGGCTGGCACTGCCATCTTCCTGCACTGACTGTAGCCTGAGAAAGAATACTGAAATGTACATTTTTCTCTCTCCTATTTTTTTTTATGCTTCTCAAAGCACTATATTAACTCTGCTCTTTATGTTCACAGCTGGTTCCTCAGCTGCAGTTTCAGCTCAGCAAATATGATTAACAGAAGTATTTGCACAAATCTAAATTTAAATAAAAGTATGTGACTGAGCAACACTTTAGGAGTCTACAGGTACACCTTTTACTCTAAAGTGAAAGAATCAATTTTATACTCATTAATTTATTTGCATAACACATTTAAGGTCAAGAAAATAGTTTACCTGTCTAGCAAAGTGAATCAGAAGGAAACTTTTATAAAATTTAAGTTGCAATTTGAAAAATAAAAGATGGGGAAAATGAAGAAATACTTCTTACATTAATATTTACAGCTCAGCAGTACAGATGGCAGAACTATTTTCCAATATGCTGAGCATTACAGCTGGATCATTCAGTATACCATGTATGCATCAGAACCATAAACTGTATATCTGGAATAGAGTAGCCAGTTCTCATGATTATGTAACACACCCAAAAAATTGATACAATGCAAAAAATCAGCTCCTAAATTTACATGTAAATGAAAGCTTTCATTTAAAATCAAAGATGAGTTGCCTTCACCTACAGAAAAATGAAACTTCCCAAAACTAACACAACCACTAAAAACAAGACAAAAAATTTAAAACCCACAAACTTTTAAATAGCAGTGGTTTTGATGTTCACAATTAACAGCACAGAATGTATTAAAAGATGCTTAGAATTTGAGAATGCTCTAGCTAATCAAGGATTGCTACAATAAAGTACAACTTTTCTTGTTGTTGCTGTGGTCTTTTTAAGTCATCCTAAGCTTAGAGGCATTGAATTCTTTCCAATCTAGACAGAGTACCTATTGCGTCTTCAAAAACTATGTTAAATGTTTTAGAAAGGGATTGTGTTGTTTTCTACACTGACAGATAGGACCTCTCCAAAAACAAAGTATACTATGTTCTCAAAAAGGTAAATAATTCAGTCTTCCAGCTTAATAACTCCTTATTACCCTGTAATTTTGAGTAAGACACAAATGTCAAGGTCTGGAAGCTTTAACACGAAGCAGATACAAATGAAAAAAAACCAAAATGTAGCTGAATACAAAATCATATAGTACACACAAAAATGCAAAAGCCCTAGGGAAATCTATCAAAAAAATCAAAACAAACCACTCTGCAGTGTACATGCCAGTAAGCATCCAGAACCAGATTTTCATCAAGCTAACAATACCTACTGTTGGCTGTATACCATAAAAGAGGGAGCCACAGTAAGACAAATTAATATAAGTAATAACATGAATCAAGCATCAGAAAACATGAAAACTAAGATTACAGGCAAAACTTCACAGCAGGAATTTAAAAAATTGTCCCTGAGCTGCTTAGTGCCACTGTCCTGGTAGAGGTCACAATGCCCTGAGGTGGAATGCAAACTATTCAGTTGCTTCAGTGTGGTCTGGCAGCTTCTCTTAAGCTGCTGATGGTTTTATGATAAGCCATCAACCTTGACATTGACTTGGTTGAGATGCAGAGCTATTTTGCTGTCCTTGTTCTTCTGCTGGGCCAGCAGCATGCAAAGCCAGGCAGAATACAACTCTTCAGTGATTCCTGTTACACCCTCCAGAAACCACCAAACACACAGGCTGAAGCTCTAAAAGATAGATCTAAGACACTCAGATGCCTCTCCCTCCAGAAGTCCCTAAACCCATTTGATTTCAATGAGAAGCTCATGAACATCCCTGACAGTCTGGTCTAAGGAAACCCAGGTTCCTCTACCAGAATCAAGGTTAAATAAGATTAAAACAAATTACAGTCCACTTTTTTACCACATTCTTATTAAATTAGAACTTGTTCAGTCTAATTGCAGAATGTTACCTAAATAAAACTGAGTACTCTGGGCATCAGTGATTTAAAGCAGAAGTTCACTTACGCTCATGTCATATTAAAGTAACTCTAGCCACCAGGAGAGCTACTACATCCTCTCCTTTTGCTTGCAGAGCTGTTTCTATATCCACATGATGTAGCAAATCAAAGAGTTGATTTATCTGAAAACTAATGCAACTAAAAATCATCAGCTTTAGCTAGATCTTCTTATCAATTTACCTCATTACATAGTTATCTGAAAAATAGTACTAGCAGAAAAGGGGAGACAGAAAGCAAAGACAGTCACTAGAAATAATGAGAGAGAGATTAACTTTTTAGGATTATCAAAATTGCAATTATCACTTTAGAATGTGAAACCAAATTATGATAGGTAACAACAAAAAACCAATTACAATGAAATCATGTCCCTATGGAAGTGAGATCTCACACAAGATCAATCTGTCAATGTACTTACCACGTGCTAAAAACACTTGTAGATATATAATTATGTCATACTTAAGAGATGACAATGAACAGAAATTTACAAAATCTGTGACCATACATCATGGCTAGACACAGACAGGACACTATGGAAATGCAAAATAATCCTTAGATGGTTACAAATACATACTAGATGAGCAAAACAATTAACTTTACAGTACCAAGAAGTAAAAGACCATGCCAGAAACTCCACGATACCACTGGCAAACAAGAAGTGGAGAACACAAGAAGTGAAAAGAGAAGAATAACTGATGAAACTCTGAGAGCTGGGAAATTAACACCTTCTCATATATACAGCAAGCAAGAATCAGTCACTAGGAAAAAAAAATCTATCCTCCCCAACTTGGATGTCAATGTACCCATTTTCAGCCTACTACAGTAAAAGACTACAAGAGCAGAAATCTTTTAAAAACAAGTATCTAGTAAACATAGAACAACTCTGCATATAAGCAAATCCAAGTTCAAGGGTGGGGAGGAGAAGTTGGGGGCAGGTTTTAGAGGGAAAGGATGTGAAAAGAGAAGAAAGTGGTTGAGGTTTTTGGTTCAGAATTTAAAATGTGAAGACTCTTCCTGAACTTTCCCAGAAAATCATTAGTAAATATTAGCTTTGCTGTAGCATACAAAAGTTTCACTCAGTATTAACCAGCTCCATTGCACTGTACAAGCAACACTGAAGATACTCACCTCAGTAAATTTAAAATCTTCAACTTGCAGATTAGGCTGCAATAAGTAAATGACAATATAAAAGACATTGGCACAGAAGTAGTATTTTGATGTTATCTGTAGGTATTTAAGGTGAGAGATTTGCTTTCCATTATTGTTCTTGTACACTTTTAATGTATATGGAGATAACATCGTCCTTTCCAAATGGGATACAACAGAGGTGTCATTAACAAATTGTTTCCATCTCAGCAAAGCTATTTCTATAGATAGATTTTCAGAAAAGGCAGTGGCTTTTTGGATAAGATCAAGGAGAGTCCCACATAAGGAACAACCTGAAGGACAGTGAATAATGCATCTGTGTGAGAAAATGAGGCACAGAAAGACTGGACTGACATTACTGTCAAATAGCAACAGGCAGGGATACTGTATTAAAATAGATTAAAAATTCCTGACAAGCCAGAAGTACATGCTCTTGTACATTATATAAAAGGTACTACTGGGAAACAGGCAGCTTTTCAACTCTGCTTTTACTCCACTCAGTACAAGGACAGCAATATGCTATTCAACAGCAAAAGCTTCCACTGGATTATTATATTAACATACCTGCACAGTAAGATTACCTTACAAAAAGCCTATCAAGCAGAGTTGAAGGTACCTTTCAGCAATGAGAACTACGCAGAGAAAAAAATGAAAGCTTCATTAAAAGAAGAAGAATGTTATGTCTCAAGAACAGCTGCTAGAGTAGAAAAAATCAGATAAAGGTGTCAGGAGAAGGTCAAGGCCAGGTTGAAAAGCAATTGATAAGATGAAAGATATTAAGTGGAACCTTTTGCCATTTAAAAAGGCAATGATCTAGTTAAGACATATATGCTGGAAATGTGATCTTTAATCGGAAAAAGAGCAAAGAAATTTGCTACCACACTGGAAAAGAAAAAAAAAAACCATCACCTACACTGGTTGTTGTGAGGTAACAACCAGAATTGATATGCATCCTTTCCGTGATATGCAGCACATGCAAACTGTTTCCTAGAGTCAACAGACTGCTTTCAGTACAGGAACTAAGAGCAAAGCAAGTTTTAAAATCCTCTATTTCATAAATTTCAGCATTAAAAAAAAAAAAAACAAACCATAAACAGAAGTCAGTATCAAAAGCAGTATCACTGGACAAAAACGATAACTTAAAAATAATGCCACGCACCCCAAAAAGAGAAAATGAAATCACCAAGAATATATATTCTAAATACTGAGCACAGGCATAGACTAGAAAAGCACTTAAAACAGCAGAATAAGCAAACTGAGAGGGAGTTGCAGCTGGTTCTCCAATTGCTAGGTATTGTTTAAAAATGCATATTCAACTCAAAATCCCCCAGAACACTGGTACTCTTAAAGATGACTTACACAGTAGTTGAAAAATCTGTATTTTGAACTACCAAATTTAAGTTTTTCAAGTAGCTGCAAATAAATGCTTTCAACAAGAAGGAGGTAACCCAAAAAAAAATAGAACACAGGGAAGTATTAACACAGTATCTTCTACAGTAATTTCTACGGGCTGTAAATCTAACCTCTCAAGTTTTTCTCTTCTGAAAGTCCAAACATACACAGGATGCTAGAACAGCTCTGTTACCAGCCTGTGGTAACTGCCCATGAGTGAATATTTGCTTAGACTGACTACGAACTCCCTGAACGATTGGTGTTAACATTAACGCTCAGGGAATCTTGCAAAATCAACTGCAGGGGAAAAAATTATTAAGTACAACTCTGTGCTGGTGAGGACCATATTAAAAGCTCAGAAATGCTTATACATATACACAGACACCCCATTAATATATAATAATTCTTTTTATATATAATAAAAAATTATATATTTTTTTTAATTACAGTACCTATTCTTATCTTGCCTATATGCTTAACATAGTTGAATATAAAAAAAAAACTACTAATAGACTGAAAATTAAAGGAGTGAAGAGTAAAACACTAAAAACATGTATGTAAACACGATGGTCAGCAATGTTTCACAGTAACGTTTTAGGAAATACCTGAGTAGATAAACAGCCCTTTCAATATCACTGAGTTCTTCATCAACTGTCAATCTTTCTATTTCTTCTGGGGTCTGTCAAGTGTGAAACAGAAATTATGAGTTTACAATACCTTACTATTTCACTGTCTTAATCTTCTTAAAACAACCCCTTTCTCCCCACATATACACGGCTAGCTTCATGAGTAATTTGAATTTATTCATGAAGCCTCTAGCCAACATTTCAAATTCAATCAAATAAATCTTTCACCACGAAAAGACAGAATGTCAGAGAAGTACTGTTTCAAGTCAGACACTATCACTGTTAAACAAGTGGCATATAAATTAATCTAAAGACCCAAGTTAGTCGATTTGTTCCCATCTAAATATTCTTATACTGAAAACATTAAACCCCTGCTATCTAGAATTCGAGATTGTAAAATGACTGAGAACAATGTTTCGTATGCTGGTGCTGTAAAAAAAAATAAATAAACTGTCTATTCACTTATTTGTGCATAATTAAAACAGACACAATTTAAAATGGATTTTAAAGCATCGTTCTATTTCAAGGTATATACCTTCAGGCTCCTGCGTACTGGCCTCTCTATAATAGTTAGTTCCTGCAGGTCTTCTATGTATCCAAAAAGATTGCTATGACTAAAATCCATTTTGGAGAAGATTATTGGGCGCATGTAACAACTAAAGCCTTCGGCAGCCGACGCTGTCCCCGAGCGTCACATCGCACCGAGGGCGGCAGGAGCGAAGCCCCGGGGCGCTCCCGCCGCCGGCAGCAGTCGCGGCTCGGCGCACACACTGCGGCAGCGCCCGCCGGCCGCCGCCCGCGCCCAGCCTCCCGCCGCCAAACTTTCTCCGCTCGGCCCGGGCGGGCAGGCGGCGGGGCCGCGCCCGCAGCCCGAGAGCCCGCTGCAGCCGCTGGTGCCTCGGCGGGCAGGAGTTTCGAGCCAAGTTTCCCCTCGTCGCCGGCCACCCCTGTCCGCAGCGAGGGCGCGGGAAGCGGGGTGTCCCCGAGCGCCAGAAGGGCACGGCGGAGCCCTCGGCTGCGGGCTCGCCCCTCACCGGCGAGGCAGGGCGCGGCGCGGCGCGGCGCGGAGCGAAACAGCCCCGCCGCGGTACCCGGGTGCCGCCTATCCGCCCGCCCCGGGAGGAGGGACGGTCTCTGTGGTGCAGTGACGCTCCCCGCCCCCGTCCCGCAGCGCAGCTCCCCGGCTCCTTCCCCGGCGGCGCGGGGGTGAACGCCACAGCTCCCGGCCGGGGCAGCCCCAGCCCCGCCGAGCCGGTCTCCGGGCAACGCGGCGCTACCGCGGCCTCCGCGGGGCAGGGCAGCGCCGGGCGCGGTAGCGGCGGAACGGGCGGGGGGCGCCGCCCCCTCAGCGCCAGGCCCCGCGCGGGGGCTCCCCTGACGTGCGGCGAGCACCGCGCGGCGCCCCGGCGGCGGCTGTGGCCTCCGGGGGCTTCCCCTCCCACAGCTGCAGCACCTCGTCCATTGCTCCTCGACCCCTCCCCTGTGGGGCGCCACGTTCCTCTCCAGCGGTGCTGGGGCCCCCCACCAAGTGTCGCCGCTGTCTCACAGCTATGTCAACGCAGAATTACACCGGAATAACTGACAGAAATGCTGTTTTTAATGAAAAGTCCAAAGCAGGGTCCTCCCCCAATGAACGCTTTTCTATTAATGTTTAAAAAAAAAAAAAATTACTTCTTTGACAGTAAATTGTGAATCTCTGATGAAGACACCACTTACACTCTTCATAAATTCTTATTCTTCACCTTTTATATTCTAGACCCAGGTTACACACCACTCATACTCACAGCAGCAGCACAGATTTCCATATAGATAGTCTTCCTGATACATGGAGTTAGGCCTTGGATGCCTTTGCCATTTTGGTTCACAAACGTGGATTGCCTTGGGGGTTGAAGGGAGAGTATTTTTTTTCAAAATAAAGGTATGCTGTTTACCTCTGATTCATAGACAAATAAGCATGGATAATCTTAAAAAACTTAGTAAGAGAGCTTCTTTTGGTTAGTGATGTAAAATGCACACAGGACAAGAATCATTACACAGTTAGACTCAGCATTTACTGAGGTAATTCACCAGACATCTAGACAGTGGCCTTTCCAATGGTTATATGAACACAACTAAACAATCACACTCCAACCAGGAGTTAAAAAATCTGTAAAAATTATGCAAGGGCTGATTTGAGGGGGTGAAATGTTTTTTTATCCTTCCGAAATGCCCACATGACTAAGTTGTTGATAAAAGTAATTCCAGAAATCCTAAAGATTATATGATACTATGTAGTATATTGCCCAGAATTTTATTAATTTTTATTCTATGACTGGCAAGTATCTCAGCTTTTATTTAGAAAAAAATAAACATGGTCCCTATGTGTTGCTTCTCTGTCTACCAGTTAGGCCAAATCCTGTACTCAGATAAACCAGTAAAACAGTAAAAACTTAGACCATCTCCATTAATTTCAAATGCACAACAAATTGTAAGTTCAAATGTACAATGAATTATTAGCAGGAAAATCTAATCCAATATATATATATAAATAAATAAAGTGTTATGTAATACAAAACTAAAACCATTTGGAGTTTTCAAGGCATGATGATGAATTAAAACGAGAAACACTATTTTGAACATCTCCTTTGCAAAATCTTTTTAACCAGGGAGCATCATTAGACAGTAAATACAATATATAGTTGTAACTGAACCTAAGTCCTCTCGGAGTAGTTAAGGAACTAGCTCTAGGAGAGGAAATAATAAAAGAGTTTTAAAGAATGTTCTCTCCTCAAATTCAGAATCCTAGCATACAGGCTTCTGCCAATAATAAGTACTAGGAAAACATATTGAAACCCTGAACACAGTTAGTTAGGAAAATCCTTTTGCAAGTTCTTTCACAACCAATCTGTGGTTATTTCACCTTGCAAGTAGTTCTCATGAATCTTAGAGATCTTATGAGATCAAAGATATTTTCTTTTGCATGTCTCAAACTAGGAACTCAATGCAGTTTTCAAACAAGGAATTCCAGAATTCAGTTTTAAAGACTGAAAAATATGGAGTTTAGATATGCAATTAGGCTGATTTCTCATGGTATATTTTACATAAATTTCACAAGCCACTAAGGAAGAGAGTTTTAAAAAAATATGTAAACATTTATAAAAGCATCTCTACCTTACTGCCTTTAAAAAACTGTCCTTCTAACTCAGTCTGGGAAACACTGAGCAGACATGATTCCCATTGATTTTTTAAATCTGTAGATATGTCAAAGAGATCTAAAAATATCCTGGAAATGTGAAAAGCAGAATAAATTTTTTAAAAAAAGGTATTTTTTTCTAGACATATAGTACTGGACTAGAATAAAGAACACAGAAGGAATTAGATTAACTATAAACATATCTCATTTTGACCCATGCATTTGACAGAAAAAATAAAGCTTGCATATTTTGTTCCAAAACCACATATATAAAAATGAATCCCCTCTGACAGTAAATTTGCAGGCAAGTGGTCTCTCATTCTCATCTGTGATTAAAGTCACGCATGACTTCCCTTCCACTCCTGCTGCTTTCAGCTCCTCCCTTTTCCACTCCTCTCTTCTCTCAAATAAAACTCTACTCTCAGCTTCATTCTAACCTTGTCATAGCTATTGTATTAGAATCAAGAGCTATTTCATGCTGCTTTAGTGAAATCCAGAGTGAATTGCAACCTTCGTTCTAACAGGAGCTGTGTAACCTTGCAAAGCCAGTACCAGGCTGATTTCAAATAATCCTTCTTTGATGGAGAAAACTGCAGAGCACCTGGGAGAATGGCACCCATACCTAGCGGAAGAAGAGAGAGAGTGTTATTCATGCCTTTTAAAGCAATGAGGTCTAAATGCAATACAGGCAAAGATAAAATAAAAATAATAATAATAATAAAAAAACCAACTACAAAATAGATGGAAGGACTTTATACCTGAAGTATTCTTCAGGTACTCTGGCTCAGCTTAAGGATTCTGGGGAGAAGTGATTTGTGGTGTTGGACAGATGCACAGTTCTCCTTTGCTACCCGCGGTTAGGTGTCTGCCTTCTGGAAACTGCTCTGAAAAAGCTGTGTGTTCTTACTGTACCTGTACGTACCAAAAGAATCTACCTGTAAATTAAATTAGTCACAGAGATATTGAAAATTTGTGAAGTCCCAGTATGTACTGTAATGCCTGAATCAGCTGAAATATGAAGGAACTGGTTTGGGGGATACAAAAAGACATGCCAAGAGATGCTTTCAGGCAAAATGTGTGCCCTCCCAATTAAGAGCCATTTCTCATGCAAAGGCCAAAGAGACTTTCTCATGCAAAGGCCAAACCAAAAAAGAAGGAAAAATTCAGCAAAATATTTTTTAATTATGTTGGGAAAAAAAACCCAAAAAATTAAATCATTCTTCATTTCCCATTTTCTCTAATTTAATACCCTAAAGAAAAATAAATAGTTTCATAATGTACACAATGTAGGCTATGCACTGTGTAATTACAGTTCTACTCAGGACTCAGCACCTGAACTGTGCAGAAGTTCAATGCAGAATTCTGTCTGTTCACCACCACTGACAGACAGCCAAAGCTGCAGCAGCTGTCACTCACCATTTCCAAATGAGCGACCTCTGACTGGAATGGGTTTTTACAGTCCACCAGACTCTTAAAAAATGCAATTTTGATGTCCAATCTAATCCCTTAGCCTTACAAACAAGGTTGTTTTTATTCCATTTGTACTCCAAGTAAGGATGTAGCCATAAACAGGGGTTCTTCAGAAAATCTCCATGTTGAGGCAAACCTGTAACAAGATTAATATAAAAGAAACATGCACAAAAATGTGAATCTACTTCTGAACAATGCTTGGAATGTAGCATACACAAACCTCAGCAGGAAAAATATATTATTCAGCGTATTTTCCACTTCGTTGCTAAGAAACTGTTGCTTCATTTCACTATTGTCATTTGCAGAAAATTTTTGATTGTTCTTTTGCCATTTCATCTCATTGTAACAGCTATATAAATAAATGGGTTAAAAGGGAAAAGCACTGGATTGTATTCAATGTGCTTTCATCTGTAGCCTGGTCTCCCATATTATTTCCTGTAACTTAGTTCCCTCCAATAAGATCTAAAAAACCAAACAGATTATTTTATGAGAACACAGAAAAGACCCTTAAATTTATCTTTATGTAATATATAAAATCTGAAAGATTGCAGTCATTGTGCTCTCCCTGTCTTTCTCTAAGAACTAGTAATGTTCTCCTACAGTGTCTAATCTGCTACCCTCTGTCCAAAAGTAGTTAAAAGCACATGCACAAAGAGAATAACAACAGAGAAAATAGAAAGTGTTGTTTTTCCTCATATCATCCAGCTATCTGTATGATTTTTTATCTGGCAGTAGGACCTAATAGCCAACTACTTTACAAAGTTTAAGTGAATGATTTTCTATTGTAAAAACTGGCTCTGCTATATTCATAAGAGGAAGCTGATGAGTCCAGTTCCTTGCTATGACAACCATGAACACTGTCTGTCATACTCATGTCAAATATTATATTAAAACTAACAACTTTTTGTCTTCAAGTATTCTTTACTCATTAGTTGCCATAGAAACTTAAGATTTCCTACCTAAAATTACTGTTGGCCGGTTTACCAAGTTTCTTCTTGTCATAGTGTCCTTTATTCTTCCTTTCCTGGTATTTAAAGACTGCAGTCATATCTGCTCTAATCCTTGATTAAACAAGCTAAGCTCAGAATTTAGTTTTCACCCCTAAAATAGGCTCCTCATTCTCCTGATTACTCTAGCAGTTCCCTTGGCATCTGCTGCAGTTTGACTTCACCTCTCTTGAATTAAGGTGACCAGAATATAGTATTAAACATAAAAACTTCCGGGTAATAATGCCTCTTGCAAAGAATGAATCTCTGTACAGGAGTTATCTTACCAAATATACTACATTGGCAGCTCACAGTTGATCTTGGGGTCAATTACTACTGTCATCCACAGTGACCTAAAATTAATTAAGTCCCATCTTAATGGTATAAATTCTCAGTATTAGCTTTAGCTGAATGTACTTTGTATAAGACAATTCATCCAATTATTCTGGTCCTTGAGGTCCTTTCAATCAGCCTTGATATCATAATTCCCCTCTGTATTAATAACTGTGTCATCAGCAAATTTAATATTGTATCACAGTTATTCATTAAATAAGATTAGTCCACAAAACTTTAAGAAATGCAAGTAAACTCCATATAGCTGATAGATTAATCTATCAATATACACACCAATATGCTCCCCCAAAAGAAACATGCATTTCCCTTCCTCTTTAGCCAACTTCTTTCCTCTCAAAGTTCTGTACTATTCCCTTTTCCCCTATGAAAAATGTTTTGATGTTGTCCAGATAGATTACATGCACTTTATTTTTCTGCCCAGAAAACCAGTTACCCTCTTAAGGGACATGGCCTGATTTCCCATTTCCCCTCAGTTAACCAATATTGATTTTTATTTAATTTCCTGTTATCTTCATAACTTCCTTTACCATTCTTCCCTTGAAAATACATTCTGAAGTATCCATTGCATTTGACTGCATTTGCAACCATTCCAAATGTTTCTCTCATATTAAATGGAGTTGTTTTTGCTATTCTTCAATCACACAGAAAAATCTTCCCCTTGATAAATCTGTACTTGAAACAAGTCTTTGCTACTGTAACTAGAGTTAAACGTGCCAGTACTCTTAAATCTCACACCTGGAGATTATCTTGTTCTCCTGGCTTTATGAACACATTGGCTGTAGGAGCAGCATGATGTCTGACAAAAGGCTTCACAGAGATAAGAAACACATCTGTGAAATTACAAGAACAAACAGAGAAAAAGTAAAAAAAGGCAGCACAGGCAAAGGGGTATATATTTTCAAATGAGGTTTAACAATGGAGAACTAATAAAGTGGAGAAATATAGAAAAGTATTCCAGAATACTGCAGAAAACAGAAAGAGGAATCCAACCTAAAACAGTTAACAACCCAACTCCCAGAGTTACTATTTTTCATGGTGCTATGCCATAAGATCTTGTCAGTCCTAGAATGGTATTCCAGAACCTCTGAAGATGACAACAGAGGCCTTAAGCTTGAGAACCAAGGCTTTACCTTGCCACTTCAGGACCAGGACAACAAATTTTGTCTGGCTGCATCCCAGAAAAGAGAGAAGAGCAAATTTTACAGTCTGCAAAGCACAGGAGGCATCAGGTCCCCCACTGGCCAGCAGCTGCATGTTTTTCAGGTGCACAGTGCACCGTGAGTATTAATATAAATCACAGTATGATGACATTCTTTTGTTAGCAGAAATAGCTATCAGAATCAGTAATTAAGCACATACTGACATTCTTGCAAGAGACCAAAAAAAAAAAAAAAAAAAAAGAGGGAAACCAAAGAATTTGATTACTAAGTGAAAGCCTACATCAGTTGCTCACTTGCAGATTCAACTGTTACTGGGTGCTGCATGAATCCCAAAATTAAAGGTATTGGTCGAAACAATCTTTGGCTTAACCCACCTTAGGAGAAGTCTTCCATATTTTATAAAAATTTAAAATATTAATTGAAAAAACATATAGTATCTATTATCTAATACTGCACTCCAGGGACCAAACCACAATCTCTGGGCTACTGATCTGCAGGAATGTAAATTTACAGCTGGGAAGAACAGGATCGGTTACCAGGTAAAGTTCTATAACAAGGACATCAAACCCTTCAAGTTCTCTTGGGCTCTCAAACTTACTGGCTTAAATAACTTGGAAACTATTGATAAAATAATAAAATATGTATGTACTGACATGAGTTATGCAAGTAAATGACATGATTCATTAATTTATTAATACAGGGTATTATCTTCAATTCACAATTTCCTGGTGTCTCGGTTTTGAAAGACAGGTGTCTGCTAAGGAAGGCAGAGGCCCCCCTTGAAGTGGCAGATATAACCCCTTTTCCCTCCAAGTTATTATATTTTGAAATCAAGGGCCTTTAGGCAAAGATGTGGGAAGTAGGAATAACAGTTCTTTACTCTATATATGTATGTATATAACCAGTCAAACAAAACAACAACAACTCTGGCAGTAACAGCAATCACAAACCCAGTCCCAGCCTTCTCGGCTGTCAGGCCCTTTCCCCTCGGGTGCAGTTCCGCTCGCAGCCGGCAGGGGCGCTGGCGGCTCCCGGTGAGCAGGGCAGGTGCGATGGTTCCCCCGCGGCTGCAGGGGGCGCTCCGGAGCGAGCTCGGGAAACCCGCGGCTCTGGTGCCCTGGGATCCCGGGAAGGATGGAACAAAGGCTTCACAAACCGCTGGGCAGTTGATCCCGGGCTCTCAGGAACAGCAGGCTGGAATGGCAGGGACGAACGCAAATCCCGGGTGGCAGACGAGATGTATCCAGATGGGAAAAAACCACGGAGGCCCAGGCAGGCAGGGTGAGCAGGGCTACAGCGTAGCGAAAGCTCGAAGCAGCAGCGGAGCAGGACAGCCACAGCTCGGTCTCCAGCAGGGCAGGGAAAAGCGGCTTTTGGGGTCCCGGCGTTGCTTCCAGCAGGAAGAAAGAACGGCCAAGAAGAAAAAAAAGCAGCAGCTCCTTTCTCTGCAGCTTCTCTCTCCGGACGCTCAGAGCGAACTGTCCCCACACCCAGGTGTAGACAAAAGAGTAGCCAGGCCCGCCCCACTCCCTTTTTTGTCTTTCTTAAGTACAGCTATTTGTCCCCTAGCAACATGCATATGGGAGAAAATTCCTTTAACAGGAAAACCTAAGACTAAACTAAAACCCCAACACCTAGTATTTAAATAACTGTTGATCTAAAGAAATCCTAGGAGGGTAAAGCAGACCTGTTTCATTTGTCATTGGTATTTTTACTAAGAGCTCACTCAGCACTGTCGATAATGGAACTGTGTTTATCAGGAGTTTAACAGCTGACTCTCTGTTAGGACACGGAGGTGAACTTCTCATTGACAAAGCCTTGTCACAACACACCAAAGCTGCGCCTCCTTCAGGTCACAAAGGCTCAGAAAGATTAATGTTACAAAGGCTCAGAAAGATTAACGTCACCGTAATACTAACCAAATGTTTAGTTTATCCCATTTCAAAGCAACTCAAATAACCAAACGCCTCTTGAACAACCAGTTCCCAACTCAGCAGGGAGAAAGTTACCATGGCTGTGTGGCTAAGGCTGTTCTGAAGCTCATGGCTTATTACAGACAGGCATGTCCTTCCTTTCAAATTGAGATTTAGAGCCTGTAGTTCAGTCCCTCAGTCTATAAATAGTATATAGAGCTCAATACTGATCAAGAAGAAAACTCAGCTGCACCCTCACATGAAATCTTACTGAAAAAATCAGAATACTCCTGTAAAAACATGTCCACATTAAAAAGCGTAATTCAACATAATTTGGCAAGCCATTTCTATGTTAAATATGTCTTTCAGAACAAAGCTGGAAATTCTGAAACTACATAAGGACATATTATTATACCTAAGAGTAACAGCTAAGAACTCTTCTGTCCACTTTTTTTTTTGTATCTTTATTCAGCATCAGTGTTAAGTCAACCACACCAGAATTTCAGAATAATGGGGTTTTTTGCATTTCCAAATTTGCTTTTGCTAATATGCACTGAAATGAGAGAAAAAAATGGAAAAATTGCAAACAAGCTCTTTTGTCACTTACAAATTTGAATCTAAACAACCTAGAAGGAAAGGTACTTTTAATGAAGGAATGCATAAAGGCTCCTGAGACCCTTCATTAAGGCTGGCATGAAGATGCAGCCCCAGTTCCTATCAGTGAGGCAGTACTGTTGGCTGCCTCCAGCTCAGTACTACGTAAATAAGGTTGGATAGCTACAGTGTTAAATGTACCACATAAAACCCTGCTCCCTGAACTCACTTCCTGACTGTCACTGATTTAAACTCGTCTCATACAGAACATGAGGACCAAGCATCAAATGCTCTTTAGCCTTGCTCATGGAATATGAATTGGAAGAAACTCCCTATGTTGTGCATTGGTAGCTCATTAATGATGATTACCTGGAACTGTCCTTAAAAACATTTAATATGCATATTTCTGCCCTTGGCCTTAAAACATCAAAAAAAAAAAAAAAGAAGAAAGAAAAAAACAAAGGTAGAGAAAACAACCCTCTGTTTTCCCATCTTCTCACAGAATTGGGAAACGTCTGCAAATACCAAAGAGAAGAAATAACTGCAGTTGCTGTTGTAATTGTGCTTTAACCTACCGTCCTGGTCTCTACCACCTAGAAACCTCCTGTTGTTTTAAATCACTCATAGCAAGACGTGCTTCTGAATGTCAGCCAACCTTTTAGCAGAAAAAAAATCTTCCATTATCATATAATTTTTGACGTCCTCCTCCTACAGCAAGATGTGGCTGCAAAGAGCATGTGATCACACAAGAGGAAAAAAACCTTGCTGTAACCTCGGTGGTGTTTGCTGCTTTTCAGTAGCTATTGGCTACTTCTCTCCTAAATGCGTTACTTTACCCGTAATAGTCCTTAAATAGAATAATAGCAATAGTCTTTAAAACAGGACCACACGAACACACAAGCAGGCGTGAATAACAAATCTTTTTCACTGAATGAGCAGTGCCGGTGGTACCCAAGCGTAGCTGCCAGTTTCGGGGTTGGGATTCCAGAGGCCTTTCGCTGCCTCTTCACAGGACACGGGGCGCGCGGGGACGCACACCCGGCCCGCGGCCGCCCGGCGCCGCAGAGTGACGTCATGCGGCGGCGGCGTGACGTCACGCGGCAATGGCGGCGCCCGGCAGCGCACGCGGCGGGCGGTAGCGGCAGCGGCCGGGCCTGGGCAGAGCCTGCGGTCCCGCTCCAGTCCCCTTTGTCCCGCTCCAGTCCCCTCTGTCCCGCTCCAGTCCCCTCTGTCCCTCTGCGGTCCCCTCTGTCCCGGGGCTCCGGAGCGCGGTAAGCGCTGGGCCGGGGGAGTAGGTGCCCGGGGCTCCCGCGTGTGGCTGCGGAGGCCGTGCCGGGCCCTGCCGCGGCTCCGGCGGGTGGTTCCCGGGGTGGGCAGGGGTGGGAGCGCTGCGCGGCCTGCGGCAATTTATCCAGCGCTTCTAGTTATATCTCCGGAGGTGTTACAGGAGGGACGCAGTAGGCTTGCCTGCCTGATGTATTTAGTAATACTATAGTTTATTAAGTTATATTTTAGCTGTATTTATATTAGCCTAAAGCTATAGTTAAGTTATGCTATTGGCATATTTTAGAAGTAAGTAAAATAATTATTCCATAGATTCCCGTTTGCTTGAATATCAAGATAGTCTTCATTTTTTGGATCTGAAGCCCTTCTTTTCTTCTTTCCTTCGGTTTCTTTTTTAGGTAAAAAATGAAGGTCAGAAAAGGAGGGAGATTTAGGTCTTCCTTTAAATTGAAACAAAAAGGCATTGAAGTTGTAGGAGAATGGAAAACCGTGCAGATCGACCCCAATCTATTTGCTGAGGAGGAGTTTCGAGATATAGTGTGCTTGGAGGAACTTACAGAGTACAAGCTAGTAAGTTCTTCCAAAGTGGGGAAAGTAAAAGAGAAGAAGAGAAGGGCTGAGAGTGCTTCAGAAGAAGGCAATGAGGAGGGGGAAGAACCTGTCATCCCTCCAAAAAAGAAAAAGAAAAACAAAGATTTGAGAAGCCAAACAGATAAAGGCAATACTCCTAATGCAGTAGAAATTGATGTGCTGGTTGATAAAGAGACAAAGTGTAATGAAATAATTGAAGAAGCAAATCGGGAAGACCACAGACATGTGACTGAGAGCATGTCAAGCAGAAAAGACACTCCAAAGAAAAAGAAAAAGAAGGTGTCTAAAAACAAGGCTTCTCAAGCACAGGAAGCCTTTCCATCAGTATCTGGTTCTAAAAAAGTCAAAAATTGGACAACAGAAGTTTTATCTGCCTCAACTGATCAAAAAGCTGATGTGTCTGCATGGAAAGACCTGTTTGTACCTGAGCCAGTGCTGCAGGCCTTGAGCTACCTGGGGTTTAGTGCTCCAACTCCTATTCAAGCCTTAGCCTTGCCTTCTGCCATTCGGGATAATATGGATGTTCTTGGTGCTGCAGAAACAGGTACAAATCTGTTAAAATTATTGTGTATGCTGGCAGCATCCCGTTTCTCTTCTTTAAATGTAGCCCAGTTTTTATGTGTAGAAGAAGCAGCTTTTATGTATTATAAGAGAAGAGCTTTTGTCTTTTGGGTATCCAACATATTAGTAAAGCGTTAGAACTTTGTAACTTACAAACATGGGAACGTCCCATCTTTACAAAGCATGCAAAGCTTTGAAGTCTCAATGAGTCTTTATGCTTTTGGCAGAAGTCTCTTTTCCTGTTTCTCGAAGTGCTTCCTGTTTTGGGAATGGAAAGTGATGCTCTGCAAAAGGCAGAATTAATGAAACAAACAGGCTCATTTCTGCAGCAGCCAAACATGTGCTCCTGGCAAGGCAAAGCAGAGAACCAGGTTCCTGTGGAGATAATTCATACTAGTGTGGAGCAGTGAATAAACACTGGGCACAGTGTTAAGTGTGAATATGACCCAGGTCATACAGCAAAACGTGTCCACCCTGTGCTCTGTCCCCTGGCTTTGCCTGTACATTGTCACCAGCCCTTCTCCCTGCTTGTGCTTGAACTGAGTATTATATCGATGATTGAGAGGTAGAGTCACTTCCATTTTGCGCTCAGCTCATGGTTTGAGCATTACTAGCCTTCATGAAATTTGTTATAGCTCCTTGTTTACTTAATGCGAGGAAGTCTCAAAACATTATGCTCCCTCAAACTTTGTTTGCGGTTCCTGCCTTTGAAGTTTTGTCTTTAGCACTGCGATGTTTTTTCCATAAAACACCTAGAGATAGGAAGCACAATTGGAAGCTGCCTTGGTTTAAAGGCTTCCTTTACATTGTTTTCATCTGTTCCAGTTGCTTTATCTCACTGCTTCTCTGTGAAGTCATTTACTGCTCTCAAGCAGGAAGGTATAGTAACTAATACGATACGCAGTCATTTGCATTTTTATTTTAATTAGAAGCTACGTTGATGCTATTAGCTTTAATAAGATTAGAAAGCCCCGCAGGGAGTGTTTTTGAAAATGGGACTGAAAATTTAAATGGTGCTTTTGTACTGCAAAAAAGTGCCATTTTGGCAGTGCTGGTAAGCAAATTGCTTTCTAACTGCAGAATGGAAAGCATGGTTGGTGGCAGGCTGTGTGGTTGCTTTATAATTTTGTATAACCCTGAGGTAGTAGGACTGTGTTTTGCTCATTTATTCTTTCATGAGAGCAATCCAGATTCTCTCTAGACAGTCCAAAGGATCGTTGGTGTTTCTGTAGAAACTTGGGAGATGTAAACAACTGCCTGTTAAGAGGTGCTGCAGCTGGGAGAGGGTGAAACTCTCTAGTCCTTTTTTCTGCATCCTATAGCACCCCTTAGCATTGGGCCTGAGGGAGGAATGTATGAAGTTAAAGAACTATTAATCTTCCTTTTTTGGTAGCAACATTGGGAAGAGTGGCAAGATTTTGATAATGGCAGCAGATCCAGGTGGAGATGCAGGGAATGTCAAGGCTTGTTTTTGCAGTGGGTCTTACCCTTTCTGTTCATTACTATGTAGAACTAGTGAGGTTTCTGGTTAAGGAGCCAAATCTATGTAAAAATGATATAATCTGAAACAGTTTAAAAGAGCAAGAATTGGCTTGAGCTGTAGTACCAAGATATACTTTTCCTTCTGGTTTTGCACGCCTGCCTATGGTATGTGGTTTGTGTGTTATAAAGATAACATGTCCTGTGAGGTGATAATTTGTGGGTGAATCCAATGCCTGCAGAATAGGTCTGATTATCACAGCCATAATCTGTCTGGGTCCAGTACTGACATTTGCACCAGTGAAATTGAATTACATTTAATTCAAGATCAGCAGTGTTGTTCACCTTAAAAACAGATGTTTTGGTAATTCAGAATCTTACTGTATAAGTGCTCTAAGTACAGGTTATAAACATTTTCTGCCTCAAGTCCAGACAGAAGTCATAAAAGACCTCACAGACCTGCAGAAAGGTGGAGAAGTGGATATGAGACTGCAGCAGCACTGGTCGTGATGATGACACTGGGCTTAGCTGTTTATTATCTCATATTAAGGTTCTTCCCTAAATAGGCAAGATTCTGTGTTGCCAAATTTGGCAAACCTTTACAGCTTTGTGATATGGACAGGAATTGAGATTAGATTTCCAAAGGACTGCTTTCTAGCAGTGGCCTGTTACAGGAATGGTGTAATAGTGTCTTGTACTCCAGATGCTGCTTTCATGATTAGTGAACTGCTACATCTGAGAAGCTTAATTGTCTGGGGTGGATGTGCTGCTGGGCTTTTCCTAATGTCTTTATTTCTGACAGATAGTTCAGAAGGGAATATGTGGCAGGGATGTAACTTGCAGTTGGTACAGTGAAGTCTTGCAATTAAACTTTCTTTTGACAAGCTTCGTCTCACCAAAGTGGATTCTTTCTTTTAAATTAAATGTATGTGTTCTGATTATAAAAATAGGACCCAGTGCTAGATCAGGAAATTAGACAGTGGAGTATTTCAAAATACAGTTTCTTAGAAGGTCGTAAATACAGGACTACAAATTGAAGATGGAAGCTAATCCTTCAAGTGCATTCCAGTTTGTCCTTGGCCTCATTTGCTACTCCTTTATTTGGAGAACACTGATTAGAACTTTCAATTAGGGCATGGTATTCTCATTATGAGCAGGCAGTTCCTTAAAAATATCTTGACTGCAACTGCAGCTTTTTAAAAACACTTTCAGAAGAAATAAATTTGCCTGACCTGCTAGAGATTGGAAAAATACCTGTTCCCCAGGAAATATGCTATTGGTCATGTCAAAGAGATATATAAGGGAAACGGGAGAAAAGATGCTATTGCTGCAAGTTTCTGGTCTTCTAAAGATCGTGGGTTTGCATCTGTTACAATGGTATGCTTTGAGAACAGTGTGTGATTGGCTGTGGCTTTTCTCATCTTTTCAAATAAATGACTTGTCAGTCTGTGTTATTATTCTTGTTTGTTTTTTTAGGAAGTGGCAAAACGCTTGCATTTGCAATTCCAATGATTCACTCTGTGCTGCAGTGGCAAAAATCAAATAACTCAACAACCAGAAATGACAGTGTTTCTAAAGAGTCCCATCAGCATCATGATGAAACAAGATGGGAAAATGAGGATGAAGCAGAAAAAGTAACCCATCAGCAGGTTGAAGATAGCGGAGATGAAGATGATGCATCTTTCACAACAGGCTGTGTGAAGGTGCTGGAAAATGTTGAATTTGATTCCGATGACGAGACACATACTGTTGACTCCCATAAAAAGAGACCTCTTTTAGGACTGGTCCTTACTCCTACAAGAGAATTAGCTGTACAAGTAAAGCACCACATTGATGCAGTTGCAAAGTTTACAGGTACGTAGATCCCACAGGCCATGTCTCAGATTATACTGTGTTTGGATCTTGGCATTGGTGTTGAACCAGCATGTGTGCCACACTTTCTTCCATGAAATCATAAAATTGGTGTAGCTTCTGAAGGGTTAGAGTTTGTAGTCACTGATGTGGGAGAAATGCTTGAAGATTCTTCAGTGAGATGCATGTGGAAGTAATCAGTTAATGTGAGCTATTTTACTTTAAAATGTGTCTTCCTTCGAATAGGTGTTGATTCATGCTCTCATAACACAGAATCAGTACTACATACCTGGCCACAGTTAACTTTATTCTAGGTTTGGGTAACGTAGGCTATATATAATTAATAATTTCATTATATATAAAATTTTGATTATACGTATAATAATTTCATTTTTGACAGGTATATCAATCTTTGTATATACTGTATATGTATAACTTTGTTCCATCTATTAAAAAAGAAAAAGAAGTTATGACCATAAATATGGCCATATTGTATTGCTGTATTGTCTGACTTACCTCCTGCATCAGTCAAGCCACAGAAGTGTTACTGACCTGACAATGTTAACGTGCCTGACAAAAGCAATTCCCCCCTCTTCCTTTCCTTTCCAAACCAGAAGTCAGTATGTCTGTTAAGTAAATGAGTGAGGACGTGAAACTGTTAAAGATTACAAGTTTTTCCCAATCCTTTCCACTTCTCCAGTACCAGGAATTGTTTATTTATTAAAGAGGGTATATAGTGCAATGCACTACTTTTAAGCCCATCTTCCTTTGGTGTCTGTATGTCCTGCTGTGCTCATCAGTCTGCATCTGATTACAAGGCTTATTTTAACTGCTAGGCTGAAATAATCAATTTATGTCATACAGTTCTGATAGGAGCAGTGCTATTTATGTGTAAAAATCTGCTGTCCAAGTGATAATACAGTTGCTGCAGCAGGAGAGGAAATGTTTTGATGTGGACTTTCTTTATTGCCTTCAACTCACTTTGGGAAAAAAATCTGCACCTGGAAGCATGGTGTTCCACAAGTAGTCCAGAAGAGAGATCAGTGGGAGCTTGGATACTGGAAGGGTCTTGCAGAGTAACATGGACTTTACCATGGGCCAATGTATTGTTTGAAGAAGTAGGGTGAAATAAGCCATGTGTGGAGTCTGCTTACAAAGATAAACTCCTTTTAGTACTTCAGCAGACTACTTAAAGCTAATGAGGTCTGTGCTGCTGTGCAAGAATCGTTAATCGTGTGGAGGCATACTTGGTAGGATTGATTATTCCATAACAAATGAGCAGTTATTTAGTAAGACAAGCATTTCTCAGTCTTACTCTTGAAGGGATCTTCTGGTTATTCTTAACAGGAATGTGCTTGTTCATGCAAATACAATCGAGAAAACATGAGACTCTGAAATGTGTGTAAACAAATCTAACAGCTGTGGATGTGATTCTTCATGCTGTTGAAAGATGTGTACTAATTCATGGCATGTAACTATAATGAGGATTTTTTTGTAAAATTGAGTGCATTGTTGTATGCTCAGTGTTACATAAAACCCCTGAAGTTCCCTGGCCAAAATGCTTGTTGAAAGTTGCAGTGTTGAGTGTTTAAAACACTTCATGAAGTAGATCTATATAACAACATTCACTGGTAAATTAGTGAAATAAAATCTGTTATTTATATGTTCTAGGCATTAAGACTGCAATTCTAGTAGGAGGCATGGCTGCACAGAAGCAAGAACGTGTACTGAATCGAAAGCCAGAAATTGTAATTGCAACCCCAGGCCGTCTGTGGGAGTTAGTTAAAGAGAGACACCCACATCTTTCAAATCTTCGTCAGCTCAGGTAAAAGTGTCTTTCCAGATAACTGCTGGATACTGAACTGGGCAGCCCTGCATACTGATTAGGTTTACTAACAGGTTAAATAATTTAGACTACATAAAATCACCTGTTTCTGTGTCAGTGTTTTATTGAAATGCACATTGGTTATTTTGATGGAGGAAGATGTCAGTTAAAAACAATAGTAAAGAACTGATTTTTCAAAAGGAAGTGCAGAAGGCTGCTGTAGCTGCTCCAGCTTACCTGGTGTTCTTTTCAGTTTTGTATGCATAACATCCTTTATGTGTTTAGCAGGAAAAGTTGTTTTTAAATGTATCAGGTTTGTATTTAGCTACACAAGTGTATTTTTACTGTGTGTTTTCTACTTGACAGGTGCCTTGTGATTGATGAAGCAGACCGAATGGTTGAGAAAGGTCACTTCTTAGAGCTGTCTCAGTTGCTGGAAATCTTAAATGATTCACAGTATAACCCTCGACGGCAGACTTTTGTTTTTTCTGCCACTTTGACTTTAGTCCATCAGACTCCCACAAGAGTTTTACAAAAAAAGAATGCTAAAAAGATGGACAAGAAGACCAAACTAGAATTGTTAATGGAAAAAGTAGGAATAAGGGGCAAACCCAAAGTAATAGACTTAACAAGGAAAGAGGCTACTGTTGAGACTCTGACAGAAACCAGAATCCACTGTAACACAAATGAGAAGGACTATTATCTCTATTACTTTCTTCTCCAGTATCCAGGAAGAACCATGGTCTTTGCAAACAGCATAGACTGTGTAAAACGTCTCAGTTCTCTCCTCACAATCTTAAATTGTGATCCTCTTCCTTTGCACGCCAACATGCACCAAAAGCAAAGGCTGAAAAACCTGGAAAGGTTTGCTGAGCGAGAGAGGTGAGTTGATTTTCAACTTCCTAGTAGAGAAAAAAAGAAATTGCATAAAGGGTGGTGGGGAGGGGAAACAACTCTGTTAGAGTAGGAGCAGGTTGGGGAAGTTAGCTGAGGATGTGAGTCCCCTGTTGATGAGCCCAGGATATTAACGATTAAGGATGAGGTTTCACAGTTGAGGTGATGAACTGGAACAAGTTCAGTGGAAGGCCACCCAGGTGTTCAAGAAGCACTGACTCTGCAAGAGGAGAGGCTGACGGCACTGGCTGTTTGTATTACCTGGGAAAAGTATTTTGTGGGGACCTAATGGCAGCCCTCTGACACCATAAAAGAGGGTTATCAAGAAGATGGTGCCAGGCTTTTCAGAGTGGTGCTTGATGGGAGAATGAGGGGCAATGGGTACAAGTTGAAATAAGATCAGGCTGGATATGAGAAAGGGCTTTTCATCTGTTAGGACAGTTGAGCATGGGAATAGGCTGCTTGTCTTGGAGTTTTTTGAGGCTCAGTTGGATAAAAGCCCTGAGCAACCTGATCCAGTCTTGCAGCTCGTCCTGCTTTGAAGAGGAGGTTTTATTAGAGACCTCCTGAGGTCCACTGGAGCCTGAAATATCCTGTGGTCCAGCAGCTCGTTGCTGCTGAAAGAGCTGTCACTTGCCCTGTTTTCAGACATGTTTTTAGAACTCTCCTGCACACCTCTGCCCATGTCCTGGCTCTGCAGCTCATTTGATCCTCTGTAAGTTATTGAATCTCTCTAAACCATCAGAAAACTAACCACTCATTACTCATTTGCAGGTTTAGTTACATAAATTAGCATCCCAAGGGTCAAAGTATCTTTGAGCAATGCAAAAGAAAGGGCAATTATGCTTTTCAGCAGTGGTGGGCAGCCAGGGCTTACCCAAGCAGACCTGTCCTGCCATTTTAGGAAACATTGTTTTGGGGTGTCTTTGGGGTGGCCTTTGGGAGGAGGTGTTTGGTCTCAGTACTTGCATGATCCAGAAGCCTCACCATTTAGTCCTGCTGTGAACTGCTGTGTGCTGTCTGGGAATTTGTACCTTGTTAGGAGATTCAGGCATGGAGAGCAGAGGTTGAATTGCTGTGATGGAGCTGCAGCATCCCTTGGCAAATGTATTGATAGCATTTGCATAGGTTAGGTGAGGTGTTTTCAGAGACTGCAGATTTTCAAGGCAAGAAAGAAATCTATGAGACCATCTCTCACAGCCTTCTGCAGGTTGCAAGCTGTAGAATTTTCTTTTGCTATTTCTGCTTTGCACCTTGTAGCAATAGAGTATGCAGTCAAATGCCATAAAATCTCAATGAATTTCCATTATCTAAAAGGAACTAATTTCAGTTGCTGGGAGATGTTTTTGAAACAAACTGTTCCATATCCTGGGGAGACTTTTGTCTCTGTAGAGACTGCTTATATAAAAGAACAACTTCTTTGAGTAGTTCATCTTGTCTAAGGATAAGGAGAAATAGTAATTGTTAGAACAGAACTCACCCCTTGTATTTCTATCTTTTAATTTACTGAGAGCTTATTTGAGTGCAAGTTGGCAGAAGATATTTCACCACCAAAAACTGTTATTTAAATAGATAATGTGAAAAATGTGATTTTCCTCAACTGGTAAAACTTCTAATAACATGTCTGTACTGCTGGAGGATCAACTGTGTTTTTAATTGTGTGGTCATAGCAAGCTAAAGAAATTCTTTAAAACCTGGACAGTGCACTGAAAAGTGTAATGCAGGGGCACATACCCCCCCTTCCTCATTAAATAGCAATTTGTTCTAGCATTTTTGTGAACTGAGAAGAAAATGTTAGGAAAACACAATCCAGCAAGGTAGTATTTATTTGCTGGAAACACAATAGACCTGCTGAAGGCAACATTTGCATTTTTTAATTTTACTTCTAAGAATTATTGTTTCAAGAGTGCCCTTGAGTTAAATTGGATATCGTTTCTGTAAGGACAAACAGAATGCATGTGTCCTACAGATAATGCAGTATAAACCTGTTCTTTAAACTGCTATGGTAGAATTCTAGGTTGCTGTATTTTATGTTCCTTGGTACATGATTTACTCTTCAATTTTATGTTAATTAAATTTTGTCACCTTCTCAGCTGTGTCCTCCTGACAACAGATGTTGCAGCTCGTGGTCTTGATATTCCTAATGTCCAGCATGTCATCCACTACCAGGTTAAGTATTTTTAATGTTTTTCCTTTTACTGTTTTGGTTTGACATACGTTTTTGCTGATACAAATCCTGAACACTGTAAAGCTGTAATTCTTGGTCCTGTGTATAGTATAGTCCCAAGTACAGAAATTAAATCATTTAACTGTCCTTGGTGCTTTGTACTTAAAAGATCTCATTTCTGCAGTGACTGACTGCAGTAGGTAGTACTTTATGAATGTGTGATTATGTATCAGAAATGACATAATAGATATGATCTTCCTTGTTTTTTGCTCAACTTTGGTATCCGAAGGTGTGAAATGACTCAGCCATATAACTCTTCTCTGAGGACACATAAAATATTTTCCTGCTTTGCAAATGAAATGACAGAGGGTCAGAAGTTAGGAGAGACTCACAAAAGATTACGCAAGGAAAAATGCTGGATCAGAGAACAAAAAGTGTGTCAGGACATCATCTTTTACATTACTTTCATCAGTGTTACATGCAATGTACTGTGTGTATGCAGCCTCTTGTCCAAAGCATGCCAGGCTGCTGGTAGCTGTCCATGGCCAGCTGCATGGCTTCTCTGAATCCTTGCAGGTGCCTCGTACTTCTGAGCTGTACGTGCACAGAAGTGGCCGAACAGCCCGAGCTGCCAGTGAAGGCCTCAGCCTGCTGCTGATTGGCCCTGAGGACTTGATCAATTTTCGGAAAATCTATAAAACATTGGAGAAGAGTGAAGAGCTGCCATTTTTCCCGGTTGATACCAAGTGCATGACTTCTATCAAGGTAAAGAAACAACAGTCTTTTTGCAGCCTGAGTAGTTGCTTGCTTACTTGTATTACTGATATGATATTGCCTGTGGTGTTCTTTCCAGGTTTCAGATGAAATTTACTCTTGAGGACCTGGATTTGAAAATTAAGTTAATAACACTTTCTGGTTTTTTAAGCAGTATCTATGATTTCTCCTCAATAACTGGCACAAGAAAGGTGTTCAAACATAAATATCACTTGTTTTTCCAGCAGCAGTGTATGGAAGCAAGTGTGTTTTGTGGCTGTGGAGCTGGGGTGGCTCTGCTAAGTACATTGTTTAAAGGCTCTTATGTTAAGAACAGACTAGACAACAGTAGCAGGTCCAGGGATGTTCAGTGGTCTTCACCTGCCTCTTCCCATGTGAAGTAGTGAGTTGTCTGCTTTTATAGAAGTTCCTGTACTGTGAGGCCACAGCTGCCACTGAACCCTGTCAAACTGTGTTTCCCTTTTATAGGTTATTGCCCATTTTAAGGAGGATTCAGTCATTCACTAACTCACAAGATGGGTAATGGTTAGGATTTACAAAGCAATGTGTTTTAGAAAGCATCTAGTCACTGCAGATTTTCTGCTTCTTGAGTAAGAGACTATTTCATGTCTCAGCATTCTCTTAAGAGTTTGGGTGGTGTCAATCATGTACAAATGGGACATATTCAAATACTGAATTTTAAAGGAATCCAGCTGGAGTTGAAATGTCTGAATATTGCACAGTCACTGAGAACAGGGAAGAATGCAAGCAGTCAGATAATGTAGCAGGTGTCTTCCCCATGGTATTCTGATTCAGGCTTACCTAACTGGCTTGGACTGAGCCCAGGGTCTACCCCAGTGACAACAGCAGTATCCTCACCTTGGGAATAATGACAGCAAGCTTCAAAACCCTGGCTTGCTGCAAATAGGGTATTTCTTTCAGGAGATGCAGCTGTCTGAAAGAGGAAAGGAAATAAAATAAATGTTTCCACAGATTCATTCTTTTCTCCTCTTGGTAGTAACGAAGAGAATCTGATTTCCACCCCTGTCTCTCCCACTGCCCCCTTCCACCTACTAAATGTTTCTAGTTACTGAAAGAAATCTGTTGTTTCAGAGAGTGTTGCTTCAGAGGTTCCTTCTGTGTTTCTTGATGAGTAGTTCTTGGCTCTTATCATGCTCTGTCAATTAATGGGCAAATAAATACTATTTCTACACTTTCTGTTTCCTGTCACCATCTCACAATGATCTCTCCTATCTGTAATAGTGCTCTTCTCCCCAGAAGAGATCTTTGTAACTGTAGTTGCAGGACTCCAGCCTCATAAGCCCTTGGAACAGTCAGGTCTTATTTATGCTTTGTCCTGGGTTTAATCACAAAGTCATTGTAGTTGGGACTAATAGTGCTGCTGGTTCTTTATGTCTGTCCCTTTGGCATGCTCTTTCCCTCCTTTTGCATGCCTTCATTCAAGTTCAGGAAGTCTGAAGGGGTTTCACACTTGAGAGGAAAAGAATTGTTGAACCAGGATAGACTTACAGAGGACTTAAATTTTACAGAGATGGAAAAACTTACTTGAAATTTCTTGTGATGATCTAAGAAGTAACTGACTGAGTGAGTAGTCCACTGCAAGTGGTATTTCTTCTCTTTCTCTCTGTAGTAATTATCCTGGCAGTCCTGGCTGCTGCTGTTACTGTGTAGCACCAGCCTGTTCAGCTTAGTGCAAGAGTTTGTTTTATGCAACTGCAGGCACATTCCAAAGAGCAGAACTTGCTTCTGGTTGGTTCCTATTTACTGTTAGTGCAGACTTTCTTTCCACAGTGAATTAGTTATGTGTTTGGCCCAGCTGGAAGCCTGCAGGTCAGGTGAAGTTTGCTGGACATCTTTGTTCCACCTGTGTGCAGCTGGGAAGAAGGACAGGACAGTCTGTCCTGTGCCTAAACAAGATCCAGGTGCATTCCTGAAAACATCAATTCCTTCCATATGGCTTGCAGGAGTTTACTTTCTTCAGAGTGGGATGAAAGTAGTGGCTGCCCCTTAAACTGCTGAGATTAATAAATCTGAGATCAAGCTGTACTATATAAATATGTAACTTGGAAGTGGTTGGTATTTGAATCATGGTTTGCTCTTGATATCTCTCAAGTGTTTATAATGATTCACATAGAATGTTAACATTCAGGTATGTTTAGTAGTTGAGGTGTTTTGGAAGTCAGAGTCTATCATGGATCTAAAGAAGGAAAACGCTAGTGAATAATTATGTGTTTATTAGGTGGGGCATCTCCTGGAACATGGATGGGGAGCAAAAGTGTCTCTGCACTCCAGTTGCATTATAGTGCATGCTCTCAAACACTTATTCTGCTAAAGTACCCCACATTTAAACCTGATCATAATGTCTAAATGTATTTTTGTTGCAGGAACGGATGAATTTGGCAAGGCAGATTGAGAAGGCAGAATTTTTCAACAGTCGGGCAAAGCAACACAACTCCTGGCTCCAGCAAGCTGCAGAGGCTCTTGAGATTGATCTTGATGATGACATGTTGATGGGCAAGTAGAAAATGTTTTTCCATAGGTATGCTCAGTAGGTCCCATAGCGCTGGTGTCCAGAAGAAGCCTCACTATGGCAGAGAAGCTTCAAAAGCAGCAGGGCAGAAGTGGGGGGGAAGGAAAGGAGTGTTGTTGGTACATGGTGTTAGAGATGTTTTCAGGATGATGCAGAGAGAGCAGCAGAGAGTGCTGGAGCTGAGGGAGTGAAGTGTGACAGTTCTGGCAAGTCGCAGACAAGTCTACATGTTGTAGGACAAGAACTGTTGAGCTCTGGCAAGCATTTCAGAGTAATCTACGCAGCTCAGTATGTCCTGATTGAGTCTTGTCCCCTCTTGTCATAGAGAAGGCTGTTTCCACACTTCTGCTTCTCTCTCCCACTCCCTTGTAGTCAGGCATCAGGACAGGAGCCTGACAGCTCTGTGTGGGAACACCCAGGAAGTGCTAGGGAACACCAAATATTATGTGAGCCTTAAGTAGGTTGAGTTGTGTGGGCTAAATGACCATATATTGAAGTTGGTGAGGTTTTTGGTGGTTTGTTAGAAGTAAATAATTTCTTACATTTTTAAAATATTTTGCAGGCTGTGGCTGAGAGAATGTGTAGGGCTGTACAACTGCAAGTGGCTATTAGTTCAATGCCATGAAGTTTTGCAAAGCTTAAATGCACTGTAAAATGCCACATTGTGTTCATACTTTGAGAGCTGAAATTATGATTTCCTACCAGTTCTTTGAAGGCGGGCTGAATAGGGTTGCTGCAGGGGTCACTTCAGATTAGTCTGCATCTAACCTGTTAGCTGCTAAATATGCCAATGTCTTAATTTTGAAACGTGTTTAGAATAATGTCTTTCTTTATTCATGGCTGGACTAGCTGTTTCTCAATCACTCTGCAAGCAAACACTAACCATCTCTGTCTAAATTGTTCAGGGGTGCTTTCAGATAATTAGCACTCTGCTCTCTTGTTTTGACGTAATCTGAGTATGCTGTGCTTTGGAATGAGTTTCTAAACAGCACATCCAGTCCAAGTAAGTTGTGACTCTCAAGTGAAACACTTGATAATTGCCACCCAGAAACTTGCCAGATTTATGCTTTAAAGTGTACTCAGTCTCTAATTCTTGTGTAGCTTGTTGGAGACCAATTAAACTCTCAGCCATTCCTCCCATAAGTGAAGCGCCTCTTACACAGTTACAAAAGATTTAGTAATGTGCTTTCAATTTTACCTTACAGCAACCTTGATTTCATTTTTCCTCAGTTCAGGCCTTTACTATGGTTACTCAGTAGTCAGGATTCTTCTCGATCTCGTTACCTTGTGAACAGCCTGGGTGATCTGAAAGTGTCACTGATGACTGGGAGTTGAGTGACCTTGTTAGAGAGAAAGCTGGGGTTAGCATCTGCCCCTATCACTACAAAGACCTGCAATGCAAGTTTTTCTTTTATTGTAACATTCTGTATCTTTGATTTCTGCCCCAAGGAAGAAAAGCTAGCGAGCAAGAAGAAAGCCAGAAGCAAAAGATGCTGAAGGGGATGAAAAAACAACTGAAACATATGTTGTCCCAGCCACTGTTTAAAGTCCTTATGAAAACCAAGTACCCAACGCAGTCTGGAAAACTACTCCTGCCTCAGACATCAGTGGGCATTTCAGCTCTAGGTGCCGTGTCCAGAAAGCAAGCCAAGAAGAAGAAATCAATAAAATAAAATTAGATAACAGCAAGATCATTCAGTGTGACAGAAGCAAGGACTATCCTCATCAAGGCTGTCAGTGCTTATGGAAGAACCCAGCTAGAAGACAGATTGTATAAGGATGTTGCCTGTGTATTTGTTGTGCAGGCACAAAACAAAATGTTGATTTAAAGGGCTCAGATAACATCTGGTTAGTTACCGTTGAATCTTGTCTTGGATCTTGTTTTTTTTTTATGTTCTTACTTTTTTCTTAAGTCTCTGTATTAATAGAAGTTAATTAGTTTTCTCATCGTTCTGATAATTACTCCATTTTGTGAGATGGGTAAAAGTTACTGGGTAGAATTCACTGTGGGCATACTCTAAGGATAAAACTTGATTTCAGTTTTAATGTCTTTGAAGGACGGGAAGGTCAGCTATATACAGTGCGAGTACAATCTGAGCTGGTGGTAGTGGGAGGTTTGGCTTTTGCTGCCTCCAGCTCAGTGTGAAAGGCAGAAAATACAGATAATGTTACCAGTAAGTCTACAGTTCTGGTTATGGAAATGTCCCAATTTTCTTTCTCCTCTGATAACATTTCTCTGTTCTGTTCTCCACCAGGTTTAATTCCCTTAGTCCTGTGTTAATACATTTTAAATGTGCAAAAAAAGTTAAGGTGGCAATGGGCCAGGACTGACATTGGAGATGTGTAGATTTCTGAGGAATAAGTGGTGTTACTCAGTGTTTTCTTAATTAATATTTGTAGTTAAGCTTGTATTTGAAAACATGTTAGAACCATGATCTTTGCTGTAATGGAAGAGATGATGTTTTGAAATGTCACTTTTGAAGATTGCTTCATGATAATTATGCTTTTAAATAATTTTAACCTGGTCTGGGCAAATATTTTTTAAAACTATTTTTAATAATACATCAGAAATATATTTTGAATTTTTGTTAAATTATATCTGCCATAAACTCCAAAGCCTGTGTCTGTTTTCAGTTACTTGAGATTTCTAAGTCCCTCATAGCTGATGTTGTTTGCACATAGCAGGCAAGGAGAGGGGAAAAGCACCCAAAAGATAAGACAGTGGAATCTGTTTTGGTGGGAGGACAGGTAACCTTCACCTGCCAGCTCTGGATGAGGCTTAGTTTCTGTGTCTCATACAGTATGGAATGAATGAACCAGGGTCACTGCCATGATAGGAAGCACCAATTTACTCAGCTACTCAGGGAAATTTGTCTGTGGAGTTGAGTGCCCCCTCTAACCACTTGCTAGTTATGTGAGAATAACAAACTCTTTATCCCTTCATCTGTGTAAATAGTTGAAGCCCCTCATCTCTGGAGGACTTTTCTCTTGTTTTCATGCATTACTGAAGAAGAGCTGTGACAATTGTAATCATAAGCCTACAGAGCTTATCAATTATGTATGAGACTTTCCTTGCAATGCACTGTTTGTCTCATGCCCTTGGGAGCAGAGGGGGAAGTTTTGGGCGAGAAGAGATGGTTTCCCTACTCGTGAGGAGACACATCTTTGGAGTTAATGTGACATCTGAAAAATAAAAACAATTTTATGACGGTTCATTGTAAGGAAGGCTGAAAAAAGGAACTGAACAAAGGTAAGCATGCCCTCATTTCTTTTCTGTGCCATTTTAATCAGACTCTTACATTATGAAAAGGAAACTTGTATTGGTTTTGCATCCTGAAGAGTTTGAAGACCAAGAAGGCCTTTTCTGCATCTTATGATGCATTTCTGTTCCATTTCATTAGCAAAATCAAGGCTGGATCCTGGCAATAGAGCTCAGCATCTTCCTGCCTGAATCTGCATGAGGTAGGAGTTTCAGCAATTTCTCATTCCATGAGATGATGAGGAGAACTGAATTGAGGGACAGTGTGTTGTTACTTCATTTCCATCATTGCTATGAAGTTTTTCAGCTGCTTCTGTTTCCCTGTGTTTAACAACACTGCTCTCACACTCCCAGCCCACTGTCTTGCTAAGTCTCCCCAAGATGGAGCATGGCACTTGTGCCCTCCTTGCTGCCTTCATAGAGTCACAAAATTATTCCACCATGCCCACTAAAACATACAGCAACGTGCCACATCCACTCATTTTTTGAACACTCCAGGGATGGTGATTCCACCACTTCCCTGGCGAGCCTGTTCCAATGCTTAATGGTTCATTTGCCTGTGGGACAGGTTCTGGGGCTAGTTTTCTTCTGCAGCCTCTGATGTGCTCTGCATGAGCTCTCAGTGCTTAAATCTACTGATGCTGCACCCGCACAGGAACTCAAGCAGAGCTTGAACCCTAAAAATATCATAGTGTCTTAAAAAGAATACTTGTCTAGAGCTCTGGAAGCTCTCTTGTGGCTGCCTGTTTTACCTTGTCATTATCTTACTAGGATACCCTGGGTCTTCTAGCTAGAAGAAAAACCTTGTATTTGCTTTAGCTAATTTTAAAAAATTGTTAAACCGATAACTGAAAGATACTACCATTTAGCTGCCCCAGTCCTATGTGAATGAAGTTACTGCAGAAAGAGAGAATGGTAAGGCAGAATGTTTTCTCTAGCTCTGATTTGCACGTGTACTACTGGTGCAAATTAGACGTGAAGAATTTTACATCAAGTCTTATATGCCCAGTGTAATCTTAGTATTTATCAAATATGTAGTATAAAATGTCTTCTCTAATGCTCTGCTGGCACAGCAGTTACACTGAGGCCTCAAACAAGTAATCTTGTGTTTTGTGGCAGCTTATGTCTGCTGAAATACCCATTAATTAAGGGACTCAGTCTATTTAAGCTGTCAAAGCAACTTCCAAGTAGATTAATAAAAGCATGACTTCAGCAGAGTGGGGGTAGGGTACAAGCTGATACAGAGCAACCAGTACTGCCGAACAGAAAACTGAAACAATAGCTTCTGAACCTTCATTTTTATTTTCCGAAAGCATGGGGCCAGTTGACCTCATCCCTGCGACAGAGTTCCTGGTCTGTCATACTCTATAAAGAGAAGGAAGAGTCCCTGCGGTTTAGGGCATCTGCTGAGGAGATAGTTTGGACAGGATCTCACGTATTAGACAAGAGAGTTTCCTGACGTTCCCCATGCCTTTTATTTCTCTCCTCCCCTGTATGTTAATAAAACAACAAGTTAGCAGAGCAGAAGCTGGAGTGGTGCCTCACCATATGCCAGGAGCCCAGGCACACGGCTGGCCATGTGGCACAGGGGAGGTAATTCACACCTCCTGAGAGAGGGCCAGTACCACACCTCACTGCAATTAGTCTGTATCAGGTCCCTGAGGGGAGAAGAGATGGGAAACGGACAAATTTGACAGCCTCACCTCACACAGCCTGACACAAGCAGGAAAATCTGGTAAGAAAGCTGTGCTTTCCTGGGAGTTGAAACTCCCACTGCTTTGTCCTGTGCTAGCAGGATGTGGTTTTGGGTGCCTGAGCTATTCCAGACTGTTTGATGAATGGCTTGGTGAAGGATGGCGCTCAGAAGACCATTAATTGAAAGACTAGTAACAGATTTGATAATACAGCAAGCAACAATCTGTAAGTAATACCCAACAGTCATTGCAGAAAAGTAGGATGATGTCAGTGGTCATAGGTTTGGGAAGTAGAAGGGAGGCACAAGACAGAAGAGCTCTCTTTAAGAAAATGGTCCTGGTTCTGTAACCCTCTGTAGATCCCCTCTATAGTCCACTTCTGACAGGCAGATGTTGTCTGATACTGTTCTGGCTTGTGAGAGATTTTCTGTTTCAGCTTCTTTTTGTGAAAGATATTTCAAGGTTTCAGTGTTTTCTCAAGTCAGTCATAAGCTTCTCCTGGGATTGGCCACCCAGAGTGAGTAAGAAATAGGAAAATAATCTGTCACTCCTGTGGCAAGTTTATTGGCCTGGGGAAGCAAGTGAATAGAGCTGCTATGCTTTTTGCCTTGGAGTTCAGCAGCTCTTGCTGTGAAACTGGAAGAAATTGTAGCCAGTTTCCAGAGCAACCAACTTTAGATGGTACAAATTGCCAAATTTCTGTAGGTAAGAGCTGCAGTTACAGAACATAAACACAAAACCTGACTTGGAAAAGCAGAACAGGCTCTACAAAGTTCACATGGGCTTAGTAACACTGGGCTAATTAGAGGCCTGATTTTTTTATTATTGATGCAATTATATCAATCTAATCACTAGTGTGGGTGGTTTTTTAGAAGTAAAGTTTCTTTTCCTTTCCTCGTGGCAATATCTATAGCAGTATAAGCTGACAAGTGTTACGCATTTACATACACTGGCCATCATAATAGGGTCCAACCCTAGGATCCCACTGATTGTCGAGTCCAAGTGAAGGTTTCCAGTTCCTCTTTTGTTAGTTCTCAGGTTACATCTGTGTGCCTCCAGAGAGCGACCCCTTCCCCAAGACCATTCCCCTCTGCGATACTGACACCACCCATCACCCAATCCACACCTCATCACTTAATTCTGGTCAGTCATCTCTTGATTTCTTACTGGTTTTCACTGTTGCTGGGCTGGCCTTCTTAAGTTACCTCATTCCCTTGGAATTGTCTCCTTTGTCCTTGCATTCTAGAAAACAAAAGGAACCAAAACATCTATACAAGGGAGAGTTTAATACCTGAACTGCAGTAACCATTCTAATATCTTAAGGTGTAGAAGACAATCCAACAATAGAAGTGATTGAAACCATCTGTCTTGTGCCTTTTTTTCTTGTAGATGTTTTTGTGTCCCTGGTATAAATTTGGTAACCCATTCCTCTCCATCTTAGAGGCTGGTCATAGCAGGGACCGAGGAGGCAGATACAGCTAAATGCCTGCCAAACACTACTTCTGCTGGTGGCACAAAGTATTTCTAATATCACATAGGTCTATTCCTAAGGGCCATTTCAACCCTACCTGCCTATAAATTCAAGCAATTTTATTTTTGAAATTCATTCTTTCCCCCTCTCCTGAGGACTGTGAATGATACTGAATGTGTAGTTGTTACTGTGTTCCTAAACTTTTATACATGTTGTTTAGCATTCCTGCAGGAAAGTGAGAACCTCTGGCAGGTTCTATGTTTTCAGGTATTCCATATCTGTTAAAGATGCTTTAACCACTCCCAAGTAACAGTTTTCCTGGTGGGAAAAGCTTCTGTCCATTCTGAGAGCTGATCCATGATTGCCAGTGCTCATAAGAGGCATGTCAGCACAACCACTTTGCAGTCTTTGAAAATGGGGAAGACGATTATGATCATCCTTCAACCTCTCATTTGTGTTTTGCGTTGGAAAACTTCCAACAAGTGGGACAAGAACTCAAAATCCTTTTAACTGTCATATACATTCTGGGGACTGCCCACATTTTTTCAATCTGGTTAACAATTGCTATCATCTCTCCATGTATTTTATCATGAAACCACCTAGCCAAAGTAATTAAATACTTTCTTGGTAGTAGAATAGGTTATCTCCCAGTAGTCCAAATTCTAGTTTCATCTTTCACAGCCTCCCAACTTTCCCATCAAACCTATTCGTCCTGAGTAACCTCTGCATATATTTGGGCTGCATTATTGATCTCTAATCAGCTGTCAGCAGAGGAAGTTATGGTGGCACACTCATTATAGGTTGCTGGACAGCAGCTTTAGTTGCTTTATCTGCCGATTCATTATTTGTTCTGCTTTTGCTGGATCCTTTGATTTGAGCTGGACAGTGCACTACAGCAATTTCCCTTGGAAGCTGAATGGCCTCCAACAGCATTCAGATTTCAGTTCCACTAGAAATATACTTTCTTGCTGAGGTAAGGAATCTTCATTCTTTCCATAGCATACCCATTGCATGGCACTCTCCAAAAACTTACTTAGAATAAATGCTGCTGATGCCCCCACCAGGCTGCTCTTGCTAACGCAGTTAATTCATCAAGGCTTGCAGAGGTTCTGCTTCAAGTACCTCTAGGTTTCTCACCACTACATAGCCCACACATCATTTTCCATTCGCATAGCATAAGATCTGTTGGTGATAAGGGTTAGATTTGCGTTCCCTAGAAGCTGATGCAGCAGATCTTTCTGTGTGTATTTGGAGTGAAACACGGCCCTAGCACAATCATGACAGGGCTCATCACAGGGAGCAGGCAGTAAAGTTGCTGGATTCAAAACACTGCATCTCTTTAAAATAACATTATTCTCATTTAAGATAATTAAATTCTTTTCAGTCATAGTGCTGAGCCGCTTGTGGGGACAATGCTTGTGTAGCATGTTTCTTCAAAATCAGTTTTACCTCGTGCGGGCCATGCAGGGCTGGGGGGCGACCGGGGGTGCCGCTCTGCCGCTCTCCGCTGCCGCGGTAAGGCGCTGTGGTAAGACTCCGCTCGGCGCTGACCGCGGGGCGGCGCTGGGGGCTCGCTGCTGCCCGGCTCCCGCTCCCGCTCCCGCCCGGCTCCCGCTCCCGCTCCCGCCCGGCTCCCGCTCCCGCTGCTGCCCGGCTCCCGCTGCTGCCCGGCTCCCGCTCCCGCTGCTGCCCGGCTCCCGCTCCCGCTGCTGCCCGGCTCCCGCTCCCGCTGCCGCCCGGCTCCCGCTCCCGCTCCCGCCCGGCTCCCGCTCCCGCTGCTGCTCGGCTCCCGCTCCCGCTGCCGCCCGGCTCCCGCTCCCGCTCCCGCCCGGCTCCCGCTCCCGCTGCTGCTCGGCTCCCGCTCCCGCTGCCGCCCGGCTCCCGCTCCCGCTCCCGCCCGGCTCCCGCTCCCGCTGCCGCCCGGCTCCCGCTCCCGCTGCCGCCCGGCTCCCTCTCCCGGTGCCGCCCGGCTCCCTCTCCCGGTGCCGCCCGGCTCCCGGGCCCGCTGCTGCCCGGCTCCCGCTCCCGCTTCGTTCTACCGGTTTGGAATAAGGACGTGTGGTATATGTTTACCAAATGATAAGTGAAAGTGAGCTGGAAAAAGTGTTGCCATCACAGATTCCAGAAGAAACAAGGAAACTTCAATGTTCTATCTCAACTACATCTTAGCCAAAAAAAATGCGGCTTCCTTTAAGCCTTGAAGCACGATTCCAGATACTGTCTTACCTTTTTCTTCCTATTTCCCACACAAGGTTAACAAAAATTGCATTGATTTATTGGCAAAAAAAAGAGGAATTAAGACCTGATATTTGGGGTACAAAAACCCAAGGACAGGTTTATCAAGTGGAAATTTCAAGTTGTTTTCTTCTCTTTAAAATATGATCAATGTGTGCACAAAAATAAACATTTATCGGGAACTGTTTAATTAGAAAAGGGTACTGCCATTTATCCCAGCCCTTTTCTGTACACAAAAGTCTTGGTGTTACCCATAGCCAGGGACAACTTCCTGCTTCGAATAAAGAAAATATTTGCAGTTTCCATTACATGACATTCATATTTTACTGCAATGCCTTGTTATTTGAAAAAAAACCAAACCTAAATAAAAAATTAAAACCCTAGACTGGGAAACATTATCTAATGTATATCAATGGAAGCTGTCCTTGTTATTCCTGCATTTTTATTAAACTGTTCCTTACACAGATGGTGAGACCAGAACTGAGTTCATGATGAATCCCAGAGCTGAGTTATGGTGCAAGAGCAAACAGCCAGGCACTGATTCCATTGCTAAGCAATCAACGCCATAAATTAACCTTTCTGCTCCTTGGTGTACTTATATTTATGACCATTTTATATGCTCTGAAAAGCAAGTCAGGCACTTGTATATATGGCAGTTTCCCCAGCAGAGAACTAATTAGAAACAGGTAATTTGTGTCCTAATTGGACAGGATACAGGTACACACAGGGCTGGTAAATGTGCCTTGCTCTACACAGCAGCCAAAGCAGAGGACTTAGGGAGAAGGCAGTTCAAGAAAAAAATTTCTGTGACCTTGCAATTCATGTTCTTCCTGTCTGCTTCGTTTTTAAGCTATTAGCATAATCTTTCAACTGAGTTAATGTGAAAAGTAAACACTCATTTAGAAAAATTTATTAAATACCTTAGGGTGTGTGGAGGGAACTAGATTTGAGTGACAGCTTTATAAGAGGTGCATGCTAATTCCTGACAGCTCTCATTAGTTACTGATCCAGTACCATTAATACAGCCAGAACCACCAGGTGCAGACCAGGTTCCTGTATGCTTAACAAGCACTGAGAACATGTTGTTCACATCCCCTAAATTAGAACCTGTTTGGGTGCCAAATCATTTGTCATTTTAAACCCCTGTTTGTTCAGCAGGCTGCATGGTGTCTAGGGGATAGACAGGTATCTTCCTCTGTTAATATCTGGTGACTGGTGAGTATCAGGCATTGTGTCTGTGTGCCCTTTGCAGAAAAATTCCATGACCCTTCAAAAACTTTTCTTGGGTTTTGAAAGGAAGCCATGAAATTCAAAAGGCTGCTGCTGCTGTGAGTAGTAAACAGGTCTTCTCTCTGCTTTAGCCACTGGTTTTATCCATCCTGGCAAATCTGATAGTACATTTTTCCCTAGCCAGCATGAAATTTAAAGTAAACAAACTCCCTTTGGTGTTGTATTATAAAGTGCATAGCACAATGCAGCAGTGCATACATTGAGGGGTAAAGCTGGTACAGTGATTAACTCCTGTACTAGTGTCACACAGAGGTCTTTTATGGACATACAGTTTTGTCCCATGTACAAAACTTAACCAGAGTGATGCTGCTGCACAAACAGTGGTTATCCTCCTTGTGGAATCCTGCCTTCTCCTTGCAAGAGGGAAAGGAAGAGCCTTGCTCTCCTCTCAGTTCTGCTTCAGCATCTTGTACCTCAAAGTCCCTCACCACTGCCTGTAGTTACCACCCACGTTTCTGCCTTGCTTCCCTGGGCATTATCACTATAACCATCCCTCTTCTCTTTTTATATTTTCAGCCTTCCTTGTATTTATTTGTTCAGTTATTGCATTAAACCAAATTTTGCCAGGTGTTGTTGCATTGCAGTGATTGAGAATACAAGGAAAGGTCCTGAAAGATGATAAATACTCATAGCAAAAACATCTGTTACCTCGTTAACATGATTTAAAACAAAAATCACAATAAGAAAGTGCTGCTTGAATTTAAGACACTAATGCTAGGGAATTCCTACTCTGGGTGATGTATTTTTCTTCAGTGTCTTCCTCTTTCAAGCAAAATGCTCTGTACCTGTCTGCATGCTCATCTCTGAAAAGCGTCTCTTCCTTAGCCCTTTTCCCAGCATGCAGGAGCACACTAAGAGAGGGATTAAGCTTGGCCTTTCTCCTGTTAATCCAGCACTAATGCAATAGCTATTTATATTGCCAAAACCTCCCACATTTTATCTCCTGGACAGCTGGCATACCTTGAAACACTGACTGCTGTTCCCATCGCCCTCCCACTGGCAATGGCTGTGTTTGTGCTGGTGGCTGCTGGCTTCTGCCAGCACCCACCTGTACCTCCCACAGCACAGAGAACCAAAATGGGGCAGGACTTGGGACAGACCAAAGCACTAACAGAAAAAGAGAAAGAAGGGATTTTCACAGGAGTTGAGTTTGCTTCAGATCTACATTGTGCCCCACCAACCGCAGCTGTAGGACAAGTAGGAGAGTTTCCTGGAGTCTTGCTGATTTCTTGAAGTATTACCTTTGCTCACATTCTGTCTCATTTTCTGCAGCTGTTCATTGCTCCTTGGCTTGTTTCACCACAGGACACAGTTTCTGGTCAGCAGCTGATGCACCCGGCTGTTTGTACGGCAGAGCTGCAGCCTCATCTGGAGGTGCAGCCGCAGCAGTGCTCTGCTTAGCATGTTACTCACCGTGTAAGGACGGGGTCAGCTGCTCTGCCCATAAATACAGCAGTCTGGCTGGGCTGCCTGGTGCTGTTTGTCTGGCACACTGAAAGCATCATGTGGCAATAAAGATATCTCAAGCTGCTGCATGTAGCAGCTTTGACATGCTCTTGAGGTTCCCACCAAAACATCGGCACTGTTTGCAGTTTTATTTGGTAGGTGACTCTCTGGTTCTGCCTCTGGTGTCAGGCAGAGCTCATGGACAGCTTCTCTGGCCAGGTGTCAGGCCTGCCTGGGCCACTCTCCTGTCTCCTGCAGGAGGCAGCAGGCTCCGTATTTCAGAGTGTACTGATCCTCTGCAAACATCAAAGGACTGTTCTGTAATCCTTAAGCCTTTTTGTGTCTTCTGAAGCCATACAGATGCGATGCCAGGTAAAATGCTCTGTTCTATTGGATTGGAAAAAGAATTCAAAACTCTGGCATGTTGTTTAAACCATTAATAGTAAAATTCAGGCTAAATGAAATTGATGGATTGGGGGGGGGGTGGGGGGGTGGATTATTCAGGGCTGGTTTTTGGGGTCGTGGGGTTGACTTTTTTCTCTCCTGTGTTGTGGAGTATGATTGGCTTTTAGGTGAAAATGTAGGATCACAGAATTGCTTGGGTTGGAAGGGACCTTAGCGATCATCTAGTTCCTGTCCTCCTGCCATGGCAAGTACACCGTCCACTAGACCAGTACCTAATGGGCCCTACAAGAAATTTTAGATTAGCTATTAGGAAGAAATTCGTTCCTATGGGGGTGGTGAGGCACTGGAACAGGTTGCCCAGAGAAGTTGTGGATGCCCCACCACTGGAAGTGTTCAAGGCCAGAATGGACAGGGCTTTAAGCAATCTGGTCTAATGGGATGAGTCCTTGTCGATGGCAGGGGGGCTGGAACGAGATGATCTTTAAGATCTCTTCTGACCCAAACTGGTCCATGATTCTGTGAAATAACAGGCCAGCGTTCATCCCTCCCTGGTGTTCAATGTCACAATGATCGGGTGCCTATGGATGCAATAGAGCTCGTGCTGCTTCCGCCTCAGATGTCTCTTGAGCCAGCTGAACTCATTAGCAAGCAGCCACCTCAGCCCCCCTGTCTTCAGCGCAGCAGGGGCCGCTCCAGGGACATTTCGGCAGCGGGGCGGAGCAGGCGCTGGCTGCACCGGGGCGCTGGGAGAGCAGGAGCCAGCCCGGGCTGTGCCTCCCGCATCCTCCCTCCCTCCCCGGGAGCCAGCCCTGGGCCTCTGCAGCCGAGGAGGCGTAAGGGACGGTGACAAGGGTCATGGTGAGCCACCCGCGTAATTCCCTCTGCTCCGTTAGCCGCTGGGAGAGGCGTCCCTGGACAGGCTTATGCGTCTGTAAATCTCCCTCCTTTTGGTTCATGAGTGAAATGAGGAGCACTGGATATCTGCACTGCCCCTTTTACTTGGCCCAAACCTGCATTTTTTTGGTAACTCATTTGTCTCAGCAACAGAGATGAAGACTAGAGTTTACCTCATGTAAGTCCACAGAATCTTTCAGCCATTTGTTCGTGTGCCCTCATGTCGTTCTGGGTATGTTTAGTCCTGGGAATGATAGTGATCACAGTTGTCCTTTATGTCCTACCCAGTGAGGCAGGCTGAAGGAAACTGGAAAACTTCTGAGCCAAACAGTGGTGTGAAGCAAGCAGATGTGGGTCTAGACAGCAAGGACTGGCATTTTGTAATCAGATGGACAAACCCAGTTACTGTCTCAAAGCTGTCAAGACACAGCAGTTCTGGATTGTCTTCCCCATTTGCCTCCTGCCTGAAACAAGGACTGTTTAACTCTCCTCACTTTTGTTCATAAATAGTCTCAGCAGACACTTCTTCTGGGTTTCTCTTCTGGAAATCAAACTCAGATGCTTCAATCATTGCTACTTACACTCTGCAGACTCCTAATTGTGATGCTCTCACAGTCTGAGACCAGCTCTCCATTTAAACTGGTTAGCTGTGTGTAGATCTTTGTGGGGCAGCAGCAGGGCCACGGGGATCTGGGTGCATGCAATGGGGTGCAGTGGGGCAATTCACAGGCATGACCCAGAGGTGACATTTTTACCCTCTGTTGGGCTTCCTCCAAGAAGCTGGAACAGCTGAATCCCAATTGGCTCAAGTGGGTAATGATCTGGGCTAGATTAAATCACGTCCCTGGAGCAGGCAGTGGTGAGCAGCGGAAAGCAGGAATCTTGATGGGAGCTGGAGGAAGGTGGTGGGGAACAGTAGGTGAGGAATAGGAGCACCTGGCTGCCACTGCACATCACCCAGAGCTGCTTCGGGCCAGTGCAATTCCATTGCATTTTACACTGCACAGGTTAAAGAAAGGTGCAAAGAGGAGAATGAGACATTTCTGAGTTTTGTTCACTTAACTGTCAGAGCTCCTGATTTCCACCAGAGGAACTATGTCATGGTGGAATGGGCATGGGCACCATTCTGCCTCTGCAGGTCTGTCACAAAAAGAAAGACCACAGCAGCTCCAAACATTTGTTTTTCTTATAGAAGAAGGACCTAGTGTGGCCTAAAGGAAAAAAAAAGAAAATAAAAAATTTTATGTGGCAGTTTAGAGTTTTAATTTTAATCCTTCCAAGCATTGTGGTAGAAGAGGGAAAGCCAGGGAAAATATTGCTGAAATAGAACATTTCGTTCAGTGGAAAATTCTGATTTAATTTCTGAAAACATGAAAGACTGCAGTCAAAACAGGAGCTGTCATGCTGCTGAGAAGTCACATTTTACATTTGCAGCTGTCATTCTTGTCTTAGCACTGAGATCCTGAGGGGACCCCTCAGCTTCCTTTTCCTGGGAGGTGCTGGCCTTGCTATTTGCCAGAGAGAGGGTGATCCTGGCCTCTAGGAAAGCTGAAGTACAGGGAGCAAAGTGCAGCTCTAGTCTACAGACCTTGTGACTTTCATTTTCCAGGTATTTACATAACTGTTGTAGTATCTCAAGGGCCAGTTTCATTTTCTATCAAACCCCACAGTTTCAGAAAATCTTGTTTACATCTCAGAAGCAGTTTCAGCATTAGCAGTGCCTATTAACAGTTAATGAATTAATAAGATTCATTCCTGGACTGGTGTACAACGGCCTTTTCCATGTGCCTGATGCTTTGTCCCCTCTTCTGCACACTGATAAACATGGGAGGAGAGACCCATGAAGCAGCTCTGGGTGAGGACACTCCAAGTAAAGAGAGGGGGCCAGGAGAAGGACAGAGGCAGCCATACAGGAAGCATGCAGTCACTTTTAAATCCTGCTTTTTTAGTCCTAGTTAAGCTGATCACATAAGATGTGATGCTCTCTCTCCCTGGTAAATGAAATCTTGCAGAGCTCTGTGACACTGCTTGTCCCTTCCCAGCAAATCACGCTGTCCCTCAGCTGACTGAACTGGACAGAGTTACCAGGGTCATGTTTCACATGCACAAACTGTTCTTCAATCATGTCTCTTAACACATCAGCAACAGGAACACTTGTCTTACTCAGGCCTTTAAACACATTCTTACTTTCTTTTTTATTTTACTGTAGTACTTAATTTGTGGCAGATTGATCTCCTGACTTTGTCCTGGTTGGTTGTATAGACAGTTGTTATAAAGGGGATGTTTTTTAAAGGTTTCTAAGCTGTGAACTGTGCTTTGGTAACTCCTACTTATCAAATAATATCAGCTTCCAAATACTATTGAATTGAGCCTTCGACTCCAAAAGAAAATCCATGTCCTTCTCCAAATGAGCACAGGTGATGTGGTTTCAGTGATTTGTATGGGTTTTATTTATACCTGTACAAACCACAGGAGTACTGGTTCATTCTGGGTCTTTATCCATACAGCAGCACTATATGTAGTAACTGTGGTATCATAAAATCATTCAAAAATCTGAAAAGTGGAACTTAACAGAATCTGGGGTGACTGAGTTGAGTTGAGAGAGGTGACTCCCCCTCTCTACTCCATTCTCTTGAGACCCTACCTGCAGTACTGCAACCAGCTCTGGGGGCCCCAACATCAGAAGGACATAGATCTGTTGGAGCGAGTCCAGAGGAGGGACACAAAGCTGATCAGGAGGACTGGAGCACCTCTCCTGGGAAGATAGGCTGAAAGAATTGGGGTTGTTCAGCCTGGAGAAGAGAAGGCTCTGGGGAGACCTTATAGCACCTTCCAGTACCTAAACGGGCTCAAAAAAGCTGGAGAGGAGCTTTTTACAAGGGATAGGACAATGGCTTGAAACTGAAAGAGGCCAGGACTAGATTAGATATAGAGCAGAAATTCATCCCTGTGAGGGTGGTGAGGCACTGGCACAGGTTGCCCAGAGAAGTTGTGGATGCCCGATCCCTGGAAGTGTTCAAGGCCAGGTTGGATGACACCTTGACCAACCTGGTGAAGTGGAAGGCATCCCTGCCTCTGGCACAGGAGGTTGAAACTAGATGATCTTTAATGTCCCTTCCAACTCGTTCCATTTCATTCTATGAATTAACTGCTACATCACACTTTTTTGAAAGAAGCAATTGTTATTAATTTACAATGGACTGACTGGACATGGGGCTGTGGTACAACAGGAGAAAAGGTGTTACTTTCATCCTCTGTGTGATCAGAAGAAATTTCATTCAATACATCATTCAGTGCAGTCCAGTGGGCAGCCCAGTTCCACCCAGCCCACTATCCCATGCTTTGGATGAAGAGCTATCTTTACCACACGCCCACTGGAGAGCATGGGGGGGACCAGAGACAAAAGCCTCTCACCACAAGTGCCTACCCAGGGCCCTGTCATTAGGCTGAGAGGCAAAATGACATCTCATGGCAGTGCCTGGGCAAGAGCAAGGTGGAGGCAGTTGCAAGCCCTGCTTCTGCAGCTACCCATTGAGCAGCTCAGGATTCATGAGGTGAGAGGGGAGGAGGACCTGCAGCACAGTGGTGGGACGTTTTGGAGAGCATGTGTGAATCTGCACTCTCTGCTCTGGACACAGCTGCACACCTGCCAGCCAAGGCGCCAGTGGGAGCTCTTACTGCCACTTGCCTACCTGTCCTAAAAGTTGGCATCCTTGGCACCAGTACCACTCTTTGTTGAATTTGGCAATGAGCATGGGGCATGAACTGTTCTCAGCTGCTGTCCCACAGGGCTTTTACTAGCTGGGGATAATTTTTTGTGACTCAAGGAGGGCTGGTCTTGACAAGTGGTTTGATGCCAGCGCTATTAAGGCTGATGCTACCTTTGGACTGAGACAAAAGACAAGGGGTTTGATGCTAGATCTGAAAGAACTTTATGCTGCCTGCAATGAGTGCCTCCAGCTTCATCTGCTGGTGAGTCACTTAGGAGTGTCTAATTCCATGACTCTTAGGAAGCAAAACTTCACCAACCAGCTCTTCTGTTTAGAATGGTGTGAGGGAGAACTCAAGGGTTTGGTTCCCTGCAGCCTGGTGCAAAGCAGTGTCAGATGCTTCCTTTCCAGTTTGGTAGGGTTTTCTAGCAACCTTGCCCTACTGTACAGATTTGGCAGCTTGCAGGAAAACTGAATGGAACATGCTGTTATGTCACTGGAAATCCTGGGTAAGGTATTCACCAAGCATAAGTCAGCAGAGCCCCTGTGTTTCATAGGTAGTGAATAATTTCTCATACAGGGTGATGCATGTGGTGATAATACAACACAGCCTGTGTTAGTGGCCAGTACCAAAGTACTGCATTGAGATCAGTGATTCTGGGTTTGCATCTTTCCCTTTCTTGTTCCTCCATTGCTATTCACATGTTCTGGCCCTGGAGAGCCTCTGTTCCTGATGCCCTCCTCTACCACCCCTGCAATGAGGAGCCTGCCAGACTGGGATTGTCATCAAGGAGGGAGTGTAGGAAGGAGGACTAGCAAAAGAGAATTGCACCCCACTCTCCTCTTCTGGCTTCTGGTGCTCTTGGAGCTACTGGGTTGTCTCAGCCTTTGAATAATGGACTGGGAAGGGCACTGTGGGCACTGGGGAGACAGGGTGAGGGCCAGTTTCAGCACAGGCTTGTTCAGCTCCAGGTTCAGGGGAAGTTTCAAGGGACTAGTGTAAATCTGATGGGAAAAGTGAGCTAGTGAGGAGCTAGTGTAGGGAAACAGAGGCCAAAAACCTCTGAACCCCACTGGCCTCACCCTGAGAAGATTCTGAAGTACCATAATATGGTATTGTCACTGTGAGTGATTCCAATAACACCTTTAGAAGGAACTAAAAGGAGGGGTCTTGCACTAATTTCAAAGTGGATACCCTGAATCAGAGTGCACCAAAACGTACATTAGTCCCATTGATTCCCATCATGATCAGTGTAATGTCAATATTTTCTATTACCAGTGTGTTTCCATTATGCAGCAGTTAATCTACTTCTACCAAGTTGGATATGCAGGGAAAAGAAATTAAAAAGAACATTAGAAGAATTAGTTAAGAAAACCAGCTAGCCTAATGCTGAGGTTCTCAATTTTAAAAGCAGCAGTACAGTCATCTAAAAGAGTGCTGTGTGAATGCTTTCCACTTTTTCTCACCCAATTGTATTATTCCATCACTACCCACTGGTAACTTGTTTTGTGCCTTCTCGGTAGCATCTTGCATTGAGTCTGGTCTCCAACATCGAATGACAACATTCCAGATTCATCTGTCTGTGTCACTAAGTGTATGATATAAATCTTCTCAGAAGTAAATTCTAGTGATGAAAAGGAGAGGATTCCTCTGCAGGAAACCATTAATTGCTTTAAGTGCCCTCCTAATCTACAGGATTTGAGTTACAGTTCTACTCTCCTCAGCCTGTGCCCTCACCATAGCATTGTCACGGGGCTGTGCTGTGCCTTGCAGGCATGTGCTGTAGCCAGGAATGCAGGCAGAGTGAATCAGAGTAAGTGGAGGAGTCTGTTTATGTACACTATTAACTAGTCCTGGCCAGTACTTGGATTATTTATTGTTATTATCATATCCAACCTTCAGGATTTCTTGCCCTTGCTATGAAATGCATGTAGATACAGACTAGGTCCACAGTCTGAGATTTGAGACTATCAAGGTGAACTGATTTCCTCCTTCCTCTTTATTTTTGCAAGGTAAAATAATTTGTCTTGTCTCAGTAGGGCCAGGATTTCAACTGAAGGTTGAGAGACCCGATGCAAGGTTCAGAGTTAGACCCAAAGGGGTCACATCTTGGGAACTGTCTGGATGCTATTCTTGTCCCTTACCTCTGACCAAGCACTTCTCTGTGTCTCTGTTATCTCTGTGTTAAGACAGGATTATTCTGTTAAACCCCTTTATTATAGGGCTTTGGAAAAGGCTGGAGAAAACTCTTGAAATACTAATGGAAAACCACGGCAGTTTTCACTTTCTAGAAATGTCCATATACAGCTAAACTTAGGCAGTCTCCAAGTGGATTTATTTATTCAAGCAGATTGCATGTTCCATGGCTTTCTCCAACAATACTCCGTTCCCCAGGTTTACATTCCCAGGGGCTGAATCCTGAAAAGTCAGTTTCGAAGATCATGTTGTGACATATCTTGGCCAAAAAGTTTCAAGTCTCCCTGCCCTGGATTTATGACCTGTCTGTTGTCAGATCACCTAATAGGAGCTGAATCCACCAGCATTGTTAGTGTTGCAGACTGGCAGCAAGATGAGACTGGTAACATGGTTTGTGCAATGTGCACACCACACATGCATAGGCGCATGTGCTGCTGGTGATATGTAGCCCTTTCTAGCACATTTCCCCCAGTATTTCCATTGTTTAATGTATCTATTAATTTTCAGAGAAAAAGTGATAGGTGGAGAAATACTGCTCTTTGTGAGGGACTTGAAGCATGGCATGATGTCACATTTTCCTAGTCTCTTCGTAGCTTCGCTGGTGGAGCTGAGAGACAGTTTGGGGCTCCTTGTTGCTGGCTGTTTGTAGTCCTGCTGTCATCAGCAATGCTGCCAGTCTGAGGGGGACTGCAGTTGCCAGAGTGCTTTGGTCAGCAGGGCAATTCCCCAGGGGTTTAGGTGACATGGGAGTGTGTATAGTCCTCATGGTGGAGTGCCACAGACATGCCATACTCAAAGTTTGTTACTTACCTGCCTCATACTCAGGCCTGATGAAAATCCCACCTCCTTTACCAGGGGTACATATGATGGGGTGTCTGGCAGTAGCCTGACTTGCTACCTAGTTCTGCCCCGGCACAAAAGCCCTGCGTGAATTTCTGCTCCCTGCAGTGAGTTGAGGATTGCCAAATTCCCAGAAAATGCCATTCTTCCCATGCTGACAGAGCAGGGCTTCAGCCCAGTACAGATCCCTTTGGGAGATCCTCTCTTTCTTCTGGCAGCTAGCCAATGACACTGATGCTTTTGTCCCTGTTCCCATTTCCTCCCTGTGACTCTGGCTGGCCTTGTGCAACCTGCTCACCTGCTGTCTGAAATGACCTTTCTCTTGGGTGGTGTGTAACTCCAGCTCTTTGTTTTCTTCCACAAGATGCTGCCCTTCCTCTGGAGTGGGAAACTCGCTCATCAGCATCTGGATGAAGAGAGCAGAAAGCTGACCCACCGTTGTGCCTCTCATTTGCGGAGCAACTGCCAGCTCTGGTGGCTTCCAGTTACCAAATAGCTTTCTTAGTGACTCCAAGAGTCTCTGCAAATTTGCCAATCCTGCTTCTGGGGCTGGGCGGAGACAAACATAGGCTGGGCTGCTCCACAAGCACCAAGGCTCTGCTCTGTGCAGCTCTGTCCTTGCTGGCAGGACCAGCTCCTTCTCTCACTGTCAATACCGAGGTAAACCTCGAGCAGCTCTGGCATCAGCACTCAGTGATGAGATTAGTGCCACCCGGACACAGCCCATGCCCAATGGGCACCACTGGAGCCTCCCTGGGACCTGGCCTGGAGTAATGATCAGATCCAGGGCAGTAATATGAGGAGACAGGCTTTTTGGGGCTGCTTTCTCTCCCAGCGAGAGCATAGTTTCTCAACTCATCCCAATTAAAATAATGAATAAGGATGATTGATTGAACCAAAAATATCGTATTTGTTTAATCATAGAAATCAGCCTCAGTAGCAACATTTTGTAAACACGTGTCAAAAATAGGCTTCAGTCACCATGTTTGTGTATCACTGTGGCCTGGATTGCACTTGGCCACCTTCCAGGAACCCACTTGATATCCATGAGAGATTCCAAGAGGGAGGGTATCCAGACTGTGCATGGCCACTGACATCGCTCAATTGACAAAAGGGATTTTCTTCTTCCCTGTTCAAATGAGGGAGATATATTTTATATTTATGGTCAGCAATAGCTGAAGAAATGTTCCCCTGTTCAGCTGTTACATGTGAGTCTAAAGAATTCTTGCAAGATGAAATTCAGCACCATGAAGCATTTGATTTTTAGATGGTGTGACTCGACCTAAATACCACCCTATAAACCATAAATAACCTGCTTAATAACATTACCATTTTTATGGTATCATGTTCCCATGGCGTGGCTTCAGGGTCATGCTGGTTTATTTTTGTGGTCATCTGACTGGATGAATAAATTCTTTCTCAAGATCTGGTTTGTAGGTGAGTCTTGTGTTTCCTGATGATAGCTCATATCCTGGGTTCCCAAACAAGTTCTGAATAATTGGTAAAGGACAAAGGGAAATGAACCACAAAGTGGATAGAGGTGCCACCTACCATCTATCATATACACTATGGTCCTTTTGTGGCATGGTAGGAGCCAAATCCTACTGATGTACAGACTTCTTCCTGCAGGATTCTTATGGACCTCTTAGGAAATGAATGCACCTTACAAAGTCCACGAAGGACCAGGACCTCTGCATAACAACCTAATCTCACTTTTGGGGAGTGCATCTCGTAGTGGAAAGAGATTCAAAATGATTAATTAGGAACACTTGTGTCTCAGCTCTCAGTTTGCTCTCCTCTACCACATCTGAAGGTCATCTCAATAGTGAAGAATTCCAAAATTGGAAATTGGGAGTGATTTGTGCTTGTCAGGTTTTAAATGTGGGAGTTTCACATTTTCAGGTGCAACTGCAGGTTTCCCTGCTACTTTGAAGAGACTTGAAATAGACTCCTGAGGCAAAAAAACATGCTGTCTTCTTTCCCACTCACACCTGAACAGGGAAAATGCTGCTTAAACTGCTGAGTCCAAAGCATGAGCCAGATTGAGAGGTGAGAAAATTAAGTGAAGTGCCTGTGCTGCTGAAAGTCTGACAAAAGGAAACAACCCTGTTCTATTCAGAGAATATGAAAGGTAAGAAAACAAGGCACATAAAGTGATTTCATGTCAAAGTTTTGTCAGGAAAATGAATGGGACTTCATACCACTTTTACTGAAGGCTTTAAACTTCTAGTCTTAGGGAATTTAATCTCTGTAGAACATGGTGATAAGGACAGAAAGAAGGAAAGCTCTCCATCAAGTAAAGTGTTGTGCCATTAATAGAGAATGAATACAGTGGAACTCAATAGTGATCCAACAAAGAAATCAATCCAGTGCGAGACATCACACCAACGAGTGAAACGGGCTTTTAAGAAAAGCTGTTTGGTTTGGATTTTGGCTTGTTTTTCGTAGGTTGAGGTTTTTTGTTGTTTTGTTGTTTTGGGTTTTTTTAATGTCTGCATGAGTACTTCTGAGTCCTTTAAATACGCCACTCGTTCAAACAGAGTTGACCTAACAGTGAAAGCAAGGCAGTGACTTTTCTTAGCTCAAGGTCTAAACATTGCCAAGAGATAAACTATTTATAAGCTTAACACCTGACTATGTGCTAAATGGCTCTGGCTGATAAAGCTTTTGGTGCAAAATTATCACTCCAGATTAAGACTGGTCTGGAAACCCGAAGACCTGGACTGCTAGAAAGGATTCAGGTAGGGTTTAAGATGGATTTAAAAAGATGTATTTAATATATCTTCTCTAAGGTTGTGTAATTCAACAGGATTAGGGAGTTTGGTAATGATAGACAGGTCTTTTACCTGTATGTAAACAACACAACAGGGAATTTATTTAAAAGAAAATCACCTAAGTGTTTAGGTACAGCATTAAGGCACAAATGGGTTTATCTACGCCCAACAAGCCTTCTGCAAGCTGGATCTATGTTTAACAGCCTCCACTGGATGGTGGTGGCCCCCTCATTCTAAAATAAATACTCCCCTGACCGCAGTATACTTGTTTTAAAAGCAAGAGAAAAAAAAAAATCAAAGCTTGTTGGACTGATTTGCTTGTTTGGAGAAGCTGACTGAGCATAGTTGGCCTTAGACATGGTGGGGAGGGGGTCAGGGAGCAGGACTGTTTTCATTTTATAGTGTAATAAAAGTTTCAACATATCACAACCCTCTTGCATGGGGCTACAGGAGTCACAACCAATTTGCTGAAAAACACTGAGCTATAAAACAGTCTGGAGCCTCTTCTACAGCAGCCCTAATCCCCTAATAAAGAAGTGGAGATAATCAGACTGTGTCATTCACAAAAGGGCAGAAGTAGAATTTCAGGGCTGACTCCCATCCACGTTGCTCCCATGCAAGCATGTGCTGTGGAGACATTTCAGGGCAAGATTCACAGTCACCTGGAGGGAGGGAATCCAACCAAAGTCAAAACCCAAGTCCTGGGGCCTGAGGATGTGCCTGTGTGGTCTGACAAAAGTGCCAAGCAAGGCCATATATAGGTTGCAATTTGTCCCAACAGTTTTCTTCAGGTTGGCCCACCTGAGTGTTTTATGGTTGTGTGGAGCCAGGAGAAAAACAGAACAGCCAATGATGGAAATGGGAAACAAGGGGTTGAGGAGGCTCAGGGTGCTTATAGTCACTTTAGGTCCAGTCTGTGCTTGCAGGGATAATGCGGTGTAGCAATCCAAGCATGACTGCCCACTTCTGCAGGCTCAGCAGACCTAGTACCTGTGGTAAATGGATGGAGTTGCAGGTCTAAAAGCTTCCTGTGCAAGAGGCATGCTTTAGACCCCACCTTCAAAAGCAAGCTCAGCAAGGCAGAAATGACCACACACTTTGTGAATCCTTTCAGCAGCTTCATGTCATCTTGGTCCAACCCAACTCTTGAGTGGACATCATCAATTAATTGCACTGATGCTGCTGAGCTCCACTGTGCAATCTTGACTTACTCTCTTCCCAAGCACAGAGTTATTGGTAAGCTGAAGATTCTGCCCCTTGTCTTGGTATCAGCTGGAGGAGTTGGTGCTCCTAGCTCCCAGCCATGATGCAATGCAGATCCCAGGGTCAAACTGGGCTGCTGCTGTTATTGAAGGGATCTGTCTCTCTCACCCTCTACCTGCCCCTTGACCGTGCTGACCAGGCACAGAGGCTCAATCCATTAAATGGGTCTGAGTCGCTCCCTGCTGCTCCTGCCATCAGCTGCCAGGTGCACCCCAGCACAGCCCTGCACAGCTGATTGCTGGTAAGCAGACCCAGGAGCAAACTGAGCAGTGCCTGTTGCTGTTATTACAGTAAAGGAGACAGCAGGTGCCTTAGAGTAACACTTACAGGAAATTTGTCACTGTTTTTCAGCAGGAAACCTTCATATACTTTGCATTTAGCAACTTTCCTCTCTAGCTGTTGCAAAGAAAATGGAGAAATGCACAAGACAATTCTAGTTCAAACAGTAAGAGTGAAAGATTTTTGTGTCAAAGGAGCTTTTAATTGTGTTAGGCCTCGTGAAGAGAATGTCCATGATGTTGAAGGAATATATCAAATAACTATCCTTTGAGGGGGAAATCCAGAAGTTCTGACAGTTGAGCCTCCCGGTGGTCTGCTGAAATAATAAGAATGCTAATAACCATAATACTTAATAATAGCAAGTATTAATGTCCTATGGTACTAGACCTTTATGAGATCTACTCCCAAATACTGCATGCAGTGTGCCCAAAAGGCCAGCTCAGGACAGGTGCAGTAGGGAGATCTGAGCAGAGCAGGGGAGCTGAGAGCCTGGCTGGAACAACAGGAGCTGGGCTGGCTCACTGCTATGGAGAAAGTATCCCAGAGTGGATACCAGTGCTTTCTATAAATAAAGCAAGGGCATATCGTCAGGGAGAATGGAGAGACAGCTGAGCTAAAGGATAGAGTTGGCAGCAAAATAAATAAGGACCATGAGTCAATTAGAAAAAAACCTTGTAATCAGTGGAAAGAGGTTTTGAACAGTATATTACTGGGTGTAACAGGAGCTGGGGCTAGAGCCATGTTGGACACTTTTTGCATCCTGTCCTTGCAAGTTACAGCCTCTTGAAAACTCTCTAATGCTGGGTGTGCCTAAATCACTTAGCACTCTCCCACAGGCATCAAGAGCCTCCAGAGAGCTGCAGGCCCTGTGTCACCACATGCCCAGCACTGCTCAGGATGAGCAGCTTCATTCACTGCTCATCCCTGAGCCCCATCAGAAGTGGCTGATCACCAGCTGATGTCCTGGGGGTTAAACCTGGAGGGCTTCTCACCATGGTCAAGAGCCACTGTATTTTAATCATGACTAAAGGATGAGGAGACAGTGCTCCATTACCCACGTTTTTTAGACAGCTGCTTTATTGATAAATAGGCTAGATAACAGAGGTTAATTCCCGCTGACTGCAGAAGGAACCTGAGCTCCCAAATTTCAAGTCCCCTTTGGGTTTAAATCGGCATTTGTCTTGTACAGCCCAGCAGTTCTTGCAGCCTCTTAATGTGTTTAGCCTGTATTTCCTTGCTTCTTTTTGATGGACCTCATTCTATTCTGAATGAGGATTGTGCATAATGTTTACTAACAACAGCAAGGGACAAGACCTAAAGATGCAATGAGACCCTTTTAGTAGCTTTCTCCTATTACCAATACTGCTCTATCGTGGTAATTTATTTTACTAAGTGAATGGATGAAAGAACAGAGATGCAGGAGGTTGCATGAGACTGTGTGCAGTCAGAGGCAGCCCTGTGTTACAGTCTGATATTGTGGCAGTGTGAGCTTAGCCCTACCCGACTCCCCATTTTTCAAGCTCTGCTACTAGTTTATTTTTCTCTCCCTCTGTCATTTCATTCAATTTTATTTCTGCTTGGTAGTTTGTGCTGCCTCGTTTCCTTTTCCCACTGTTAGTCTTAAAAAAACTTATGAAAATTAAAAGCTTGATTCTGGCACAAGAGAAATGAAATGCTTTATTTAACAGGTGAATGAGGCACCGCCTTTTCTTTCGATGATATTCCTAGTCACAGATTTTCTGTTGAGACATCATTATTTAATTCTTTGGCCAAGTCATAAGCTGATGCAAATCAAATGGGAATTGTTTGCATTTGTTGGTGTTATAATCATGTTAGTTAGAAGAGAAGAGGGCAGGATGCATCTACTTGTCTCTAGTACATTTGTCCTGAGCATACTTAATGCAGTGATGGCTTGAAAAGATCTTTAAAAAATTCTGAATTGATGACAGGGGAAGTTGAATATTCTGATTTTATATAGCTTAATTAGTTTCAGAAGCAATTACAGGATTTGGAAAATTTTATTTTATGAAGCAAGTCATTTCAGTATTTTTTGTTATTTCAACATATCTTTTAGGTTCAATATTAAGTTAAATGGAAATGTAAATGAAATCTGATGTCTTTTAATAGATTTTGCTTTTTAAATAAAGATTACACTTCATGTTTGGAAACAGATCAAGAATTTGCTGCTGGAATCAGACCTGGCATGAGAAATACCAGCTTGCAGTGGTAAGATTTTTTTTTCCTAATACAGATTAGCTCAGTTGTTCAGAGCATGGTGCTAAATAATGCCAAGGTTTTGGATTCTATATGGGCCATTCACTTAAGAGTTGGACTTGATGACCCTTGTGAGTCTCTTCCAACTCAGAATATTCTGTGATTCATGATTCTGTGATCCTGATAATAGCAATGATATGTGGTGCATTGTCATGGCATACAACCACACAGCTCTGCTTGGTGGTGCATGGTAGCAAAGATGAGCAAGGGTTGTGTTGAGACAAAGAAAAGAATCTCTTCCATTGCTCTGGCATCAGTGGTTTCAGTACCAAAGGGGTTTTGGTCTGAGTGTTTACAGAGATGACTTTACTTTGAGATGTTCTGCGTAAAAATGAATGGGTATTTTTATAAAAATATATATCCTTGTGAGCAGGGCTCCTTATGAGGACAAAGTGGACTAAATACAGACTGAGGGAATATAAAACACACCTGTCCAGCTTCCTGACAAGTTGGTGCAAAGATTATACTTTAGGATTGCACCCAGGGTAAGTACATGGCATCATATTGCTCAATGGAGAAAGGTGAGGTTTCCAACAGGAGGACTCAACACAGAAATTGTCAACATGACAACCTTTGTATTGCACTTCGCTTTAACTTCACTGTTTAACTCCAAAAATTTGGAGTTAAATTTTATAAATCTGCAAGCCCAGGTCAAGATAGGCAAGACTGAGATGTATTTATTAGCATAATTCAGTGTGATGATCTTTGGAATGGATCTTTCAGTATGGATGGATGCTAAACAGCTCCTGAAGATTTTCTTCAAATGAAGTGTTTGTCCCACCACCACTGCAGAGATTAATTCAATGGACATGGCTGTTGAATACCTGAGAAAGTACCTGGTCTCACAGTGTTTACAAGAAGGAAAATGAGATATGGGCCCAGCGACAGATTTTCCAGTGGGCACAGAATCTGTTCCAGGATTAGTGCCGTACAAAATGTGATCTTATGCATTTGATGTTTTTCATAGTTATAAAGTTTGGAAGTCTGGAGTGTTTTATTACTGGGGATGAATGTCTTTGAAGGCAAACTGCAAGAGAATGGTCTTGAAATGTGCAAAACTAATGGGCATGTCTGGTATATTGCTGATTCCTTTGAAGAGATACTCTATTAGAAAGAACTGCTGCCAACACACTTGGGATGGACTGTGCCTCTTGAACCTTTTGCCCCATTTTGAGAAGGCTGATGGACAAGTCAGCTCAATGTAAGCAGACAGGAAGTAGGTTTGTGCAGCAGCTTAGAGCACATCAACCATGTATTTGCCACAGCTCTGTGGTGTGTAAGTAGATACCACAGTGGTGGGCACATTATAGCTGAGGGATGGATTAGATGGACTCAATGCATGAGAAGCAGCTGCACATACTCAGTTTCCCAGACCTGTCCTAAGCTTTTCTGGGGCTGACTCAACCAGTTGTGCACATACGTGTTCTATTATGCATGGTGTTGTTCTCTCTTTTTATTTTTATTGATTACATATTATTTTCTATAAATTCTGATTTTGCAATGATGAATCACCTCTCTGTCTTCTACAATCTCCCTTTCCCATGTTGCAAAACAGATTTAACTTCAGTCAGTGCCTACTGACATCATCCCAGTTTGCTTTTCTGTTCTGGGATGCCACCCATAAAGGTACAACACTAGGTTTACAGATAGAGTGTGCAGATAGAGGGCTTTATATGTACAGGAAAGTTACTACTCAATCATTCTGCTGAGCAGAGGGGAGCTGCAGGGAGCCACATTCCTGGCCACAGCCACAGACCCTGTTCCCCCAGCAGCCTTAGCCATGTCCAGGCAAAGATGGTGGCCAGGTGACCATGAAACTCAAGGCCTACCCTGGCAAATATTTCTTTTGCATGCAGAGATCTGCCAAGTCATGCTAACACACTTATCTGGGAAAATGTCCCTTCCTTGCTGAGTGTAAGACCTTGGGGGGGAGGCGGGAATTTTCAGCCTGAAAGCTTCTAAATCAACTGCAAAAAATTCAATATAATCAGTTCAGAGGATAGCTTCAAAATACAAATGCTAAAAATAGAATTGGAGGGCTGGGGTTATATTTCTTTGATTTTTCAGGTGTTTGACTTTCTCACTGCTGTCCTTTTTTCACACAGTTCCTAGTCTCTCTTTGCATCTGTGGTGCCATTGTGCATATTTACTGCAGCATGTGCAGAGGTACACAAGTGTGTTTTTCCCATATAAAACAAGCAAGAGGTGCAGAGTCCCATGCTTATATCTGGTTGATGTCATTTTAGTTATCTGGAATAGTAGCTTTATTTTGATGTAATTTTATTTGGTTCTCTGATAATATGCATACTGTGCTGCTAACCTTTCTGATGATCTTTTCCTGAGGAGGCTTAGCCAGTACAGAATCCTGATCTGTGCGCTCCAGATGGTAGAGAAACAGAAATATATACTCCCTACAATTAACTCATTTTCCTGCTTGCTGCAATTCAGCCTAACCACCTGCAGAATGCACACCTGTTTTTTATATTTCATTGATGCCTGGCTTAGAGAGAGTGGTGGACTTTGTGCCTCAGGTCCTTTCCAGGTGTATTTGCACTTGTGGATGTCAGTAAATTACCCTGAACCATATGGGATCAGCAAAGAGTTTTTTACTCACCTCCGAAGAGCTTGAAGTCTTATTGCCTGTTTCTTATCCAACATAGGGTATTGATCTGGAGCTCAAAAAGGAAAAGTGTTAATGTGTCATGAGAATTTCATATTGCAAGTCAGTGTGCACCACTTACGTGTCATGTGATTTCGCAGATCTGAGGCACAGTTTTAAAAATCTCTTGATGAAACATCTGCCTCTCCCTGAAGTGATTCTTGTGCTCCTTGGCCTGAGCACCACTTACTTTGGAAAAAAGTAAGTACAGTTCCACTAAAATAATCAGGAAAGTATTGATTTATAGTACCTAGGGATCTGCTTGTTCTTTACATAAATAAATGCAAAAATCTATGTTCCCTGCCCTTGTTTGTCAGTTTTCCAGTAAGGACAAATGGAAATTGTCTGGAAGTAGAGTTTTAACTATATGAACAATTTCTTTATAGGAAGAAACCTGGAGAAAGCTCATATCTTCCACATTATTTTCCCCAGCTATTCTCTTGCCACACTAATTTGTACCTGTTATGGATATCTCAGGTAAAGGACTTCAGTCTTTACCCAAGTACAGCAGATTTCTAGTAAAATATCTGTTCATATGCACATATACATACAAAGAGAGAGAGTCCTTATTCATGTGTCTGTTGATAGAAGGTCAGAAGAGACAATAATAGTTTTTCATAAATAACAAAATACAATTACCCTAGGGAAAGAAAGGTTGGTAATGCCTGGTTGATTTATTATTTCTTTGCATATTTATGTGTGTTACTTCTATTGTATTATGAGACTTTCAGGCGTTTTGGCTGATGGCTTTGTCCTTACTCTGGTGTGACTCCATCAGCTTCCATGGTGCTGAAGCAATATACCTGAGCCTACCATGAAACAAATATTAGTTTCTGTGCTTTGTTACACAGATGTGATGCAGAGCTGAAATCAACTGATCCTCAGGCCAAACATGTGGTATGGATTGTGATTACAAAGATCAGTAATGAGGACAACACCCTTCACTTACTACAGTGGTTTCTGGTAAATCCTCCTTTTTCCTCCTCTTTAAAAAATAAAAGTAAAAATACTATGAAACACTCCATTCCTCTTCTTATCCTAAGCAATGAACTCATAACCACAGATGTTTCATAGAACTAGTGAAAATTTACACTATCAATCACTTTTTTTTTTGAGATAGGAAGCAGTGTTTTGGTTCTTGCCAGACACAAACGTGTCTCAAGCTCTGCTGCTGCCATGTGCTGCACAGGCTGCCCCAGTGAGCCTCCTGGCACACTCAATAAGTACTGCTGCCTGAAAAAGTGAAGTCTTGGTGCATGTATGAGGTTTCAGATTTTTTTAACTTTGGCTGTGTTTTAAAGCTAACCACAGTTTCCTGTGCAACCTGAGCTCCGTGTTTCCAGCATGCCCCAGTGTCGTTTCCGTGTGACTCAGATCTGGGCTGGTGTTTGCAGCCTGGCTTTCCCCTCGGGCCTGACCCACAGTCAGGGAGTGAGATCCCTGCTCCTGTGTTCCAGCCACGTGTACGTCTTCACTGGTGCACAGCAAGAGGTTGTCAGCAGTATGACAACAATAGCAGGGGAATGTGCTATTTGAGGATCTGGGACTTGTTGCTTCAAAATGTAAGGGAGATAAATAATTTAGGAAGATTCATATTTGGGTTCAGTGTTATACAAAAACAAGACTATTAAGGAGTAAATAATCAAATAAATATTTGGAAAGGTTGCCAAGTGCCATGTGTTGAAGATTTAAACCAGTTGTCATGAACTTGCATGATGTCTCTGAGGAGAACTATTTATCCTCACCAAAGTTTCTTGCAAATGCTCCCAAACTACCATTGCTAGGGTCAGCCTAGAGGGTCCACTTAAGCTGACCACTGGCCTGATTAATTTTTAGGTGCCAAGCCACAGAAAATAAGATTATATCAGAGGTTAATCAATGACACATAATAGTGACCACAACTGATGTGACAGACATGATGTACAATTGGCAGAGAAAGCAAAACCATTTTCACGAACAATAGAACGTGACAACCAAGAAATGACTCAGTCTTTGCAGCATTTCAGGGAAAATATCTTTGACATCCTGCATGCACCCTCTTCACTCATACATAGCGTGAATAGTTTAAGACACCTTATCTTGTCTCACAATCTCAGGTCAAAAGGAAATCACTCATTAAAGGAAAAAATGATGAACATGATTTAAGCACTTTTGAAAGGTGCTGTAATGGCATGCCTGTGCTTTGGTATCCAGAGAAGAAGCATAAAGCAGATGGATACCTTTCCCTACACTGACATGGTGTTGTTCCTTGCTCTGGTCCCAAAGGACTGTCCCACCTGAGGGTGAGAGTTTTGTCTCAGGAGACCAGACAGTACCCACTGCAGCCCACGATGTGATTGATCAGCCTGTTCCCAGACTGAGCCTGCACAGGCTCCCACCAGCTCCTGGGCAACTATCAAGTACCAGCCCCCTCCATCTGGGCTGGACCAGCTTTAGCCTAGTGAGCCAGGGAACTGTCTGTATCCCACTTGTATCGCCTTGAAACAAAACCCTCTCCTTGCTGAGCTGCCACAGGCACTCCCCCAGTGCTTGCTCAGCAGCCCTGCACGCTGCCCTGGTGCTCTCAGTGATAACCAGCTGATTAGCACAGCTATTGGCCTCTCCAGTTGGTGGTCAGCAGCATTCAGCATTTTGTCTCATCCTGGTGACCTGCCCTCTGCCAGCCTGTATCTCCAGGGTGGAGCTGGGGCCCTATAAGGATGTTTCCTCAGCAAAGAGCCACGGAGGCTGCCAGCTCCTGTAACCGGAGGAGATCTCAGCTGTGATGGCCATCACCCACACATGGCTGAGGCACCTGCAGCCCCACCAAACAAGGCCTGGTGAAAACACCCTAACCTGTCCCTATCAGTAAGGTGTGTCTAGATAAATGCCAAAGAACCGAAGCATGGCTGCAGCTCAAATACAGAAAATACATTCTGCTTATTGTTACAGCTCTCAGCAACATCAAAGCAGCTTGGCTGAAGTTCAGCTCTTTACTCCAACCCTCATCTGTGCTGTTCTGCTGTTCTCATCTTATGCATAAAGGTGTTAAACAGATTTTCCATCTCACTTTGTGGTTTTGACACTTGTAAACCAGGCATGGTTTTTCTTGGAGCTATGATCTCCAAACACAGCTCAAGAAAGATAATGATGTTTAGTTTGGATATCTGGATCTACCTGATTCAGCCTCATCAATTGGTGCTATGTAGCCCATGTACATAGCAAGCTACTTTTTTACTGTGAAAGAATCTGTCCTCTTGTAGACTTAGGGTGGGAGTTTTAACAGCCATTTAACTCTGCTCTTAAGGAATGAGTGATCTCTCACTTCAGTGGGGGAAAAACTCTTCCCAATTTGACTCTAATTTACTTATTCACATCAATTTTTATTATCTGGACTGTCATATTACTATGAAACAGCACTTACTACTTGAAAAAAAAAAGCAACAAAGAACAGAAACAGGAAAATATTTTTTGTGTCTTCTTGCTTTTAGTTCTTGTAATATCTCTTTCTGCAGTATGCTTGTGACTCTTACTATTGCACTGTTTGCTTACCAGTTCAGTAGACAGAGTACAGAAGTCTGCTGAGTTAGGTAAGTGTACAGTTATTTTTAACCGAGTTGAACATTACATGTTCATATGGCATGTTGTGCAACAGATATACACTGGTGTCATGACATTCTGTCCAGACACTTGTCCTAAATTTAGCTCTAAATTTAACCTGAGATGTAGGGCAAATAATTAAATGTCAGCCTTGTGAATCAAACCTGTTGCTTTGTGATTTGAACTTAAAGGAGGCATAAACCTCTGCTCCTCTCTTGTTGCGTGCTCAGTCAGTGCAGGACAAGGAAGCTTTCTCCATGGCAAGATAAAGGACAGTTCATTTGACCAGGGCTTCAGGTACCGTATTCATTACACAGGAGTTTGACAGCACACAAAACCAGCACTGGGTAAATAGAGGTGGTGGTGCAGTGTCCTTTAGCACAGCCTGTTCTGGAGCTTCTGCTGCTCTTGTCTGCACAGCAACCAACCGTGTCCCACCTCATCTCTGGGCCAGCATAGCAGGATCAATGTGGAGGACAACCTGTCCTCTTGCTTTCAGTTTCTGAGCCCCATGGCAGCAAACTCACTTCCAGCTGGGTTGGTCAGAAGCAACCTCCAGCATTCATCCCAAGCCAGGCGGGAGCCCATCTTTCCAGAGCCCAACCCACGCACCTCTCCCCTGGGGCTGTGCACAGGAGGGTCCTGCTCTGCCTTGCTGCTCTGCTAGCACCTGCCTTAGCTTCTTACCAAGCATATAGGGAGCTGTAACTCATTGTGGTAAAAGTTACGGACATTACTGCAAGATGCTGAATTTAGGTATGAACATTTTTTTGTTTTTTAAGGTCTGTTTATCTGTGGCAAGAGTAAAGCAAAGACAGATCCATATGCAGAAAGCCTCTCATGTTGTTGCAAGAAGGGAAGGAGAGCAATCCAATAAATTTTATTGCATACAGCAGGCACAGTAGTTCGAAACAAACCAGTCTGAAAGGAATTAGAGAGTACCACAGAAAAGCTTCAAGAGAGATTTGTTAATAAACTATCCTAAGAGACTGAATGGAGAGGTAAACAGCCATTGCATATATCCAAGGACTCCTTTTAAAAAACCTGTGAAAAAGTTGTTTTCCATAAAAATTGGTTTCATATTTCATAATTTGGAGACACTCTTTTTCCCAGGATCTTTGCTATTCACAGCAGCTTGTGTCTCACGTTGCCATTCTCATCCTCCTGCTCCCCTGAAGGAGCCTCAGAGCACTGGGATTGCAGCAATATCTCTGAATTTTGTGGGTTTTGTAAAGGTCAAGGTAAAGGCGAGTCTTTCATTAGAATTCTTACTAACATACATTTTAACATAAGATAAATGATATTTGCACAGCAAAGAGAACTAAATGATAATGTTTATGATTTCCCTCTTCCTCCAAGGAGCATGTATTTGTTTATATAGTCTTTGGGTTGTGTTCACTTCATATTAGATTTTCATGTTCCCTCTGACTGATTCTTCTTTCAGGTTGAGTCAGTGGATGTGACCTTATGGTGACATTTGCAGAGTGGCATTGACTGTAGTAGCTGCACACTCTTACAAAGCTCACTGGCGGGGCTGAGTCATCGGATACGTGAAATGGGTCTTAGGACCTGGATACTAGGATCATGTCATATTTCCAGAGGAGTGAGGACTTCATTTTGATTTGGTTTGAAAGGGAAAAATTTTCTGTGAGGAGCCACTGTGCAGAGGTGGAAGTCATACACTGAGCCAAAGGCCATCCTGACTCAGGGTGTGTGTCAGCAGCCATTGAAGTGGGATAAATTCCTCTTGAAAGGGGAATTATAATCTTGGTAGAGTGATCTCAAAACAGCTACATCTTTCCAGCAAAGAAGTATTTAGGCAGCAAAGTTAGTAAGGAGTAATGTATATCATATTCGTTACCCCTGGGCATGTGTGACATCCTGCACCTTTTCCCATAGAAGTGCTTCTGGCTCCTTGCCTCTCTCAAGGTATTGTGGCCAAAGCAATCATTAGTTCTTGCAAAGGAAATTGAAACCATCTTCTCTTGTGGGAGTTTCTATATTCTTGTTATTTTAACGTGGGTTGAGTAGCAGGAGGCACAGGAGAGGTGCTTGTGGTTCTGGTGCTCACATTTAATCTTTGGGACAGTCTGATGGAAGCACAGCATGGCAACACTGAATGCAAAGCTCTGCTCACTGGATATCATGGTAAAGGATGTGTACTCTAGCTCTGTGCTCTCAGGGAAATATGCCACTCAAAATACCTTGCTGTGTTTCTGAAGTAAAAAAGTTGAGACCAGATCTAAGTAACAAGACAACAGTTACAGGTAATTGGTGCACAAAGAGATATGCTGTCCTAAGGCAAAGTATTATGAGGATTTTCTGTCCAGGAACTGTTACTGTCAGAACTAGTCAGTATTTTCTTCCTTTCAGAACAGCCACATATATGCCAAGTGTTTGGATGCAGTAGAGTTAGTCACCATAGGTAGATACAGGTAGACAGTTTGTGCTAATGTCCATTCTCACCTGCCCTTCATCACGTGAAGGCACATCTGTGGCAGCTCTGCACACAGAATGAGTCAGTCACAAGCTCACCAGTCTCCTGGGATGCACAAACGAACTTTGTTTTTTCCTCCAGCCTCAGCTGCCAGATTCAGCTGTGTAGTTTAGTAGAGCTGAAGGGCTTAGTAGTGATGATGGGCTACTTACTTCAAATAATGGAAGTAGAGACAAAGGAAAGAAATTTTAAATTTGCTTTCCTAACCTGGCTTCTGCTGGCTATTTTGAGGAAATATGAAGAAGAAAACAATCTTGCTGATTATTTCGCCATTTGTTTTCACATGGTCATCCTCTCTTCTCCTCCCAGACTCAAATCTCTTTTACTGTGTCCTGTTTGTGAGACCCTAGCTGACTCCCCCATCAGCATGAGTTGGCCATTTCCATCACTTCTATTTAGAGACAGCAAATGCATCTAACATGCAGTGTCTGAGTTTGAAATGTCCCAGAAAATAGTGTAAATTTACATATTTGTTTTTGCAGGTGACATTTGTAATCTATTGAAATGCCTCAGGGTTAAGCTGAAAATGCAGATCTGTCATGCCCCAGGGGAAATATTAGGCAATCTGATGCAATGCTAATAAATCATGATTGTTATTATTGTGCTTTGGATATGTTGTAATAAAGCCACAATATTGTTTTATTGGGAAAAAAAAATCAACCCCCAAATGTATGATTTCATTTCTGAGTAGTATTATTTCTGTAATTAAAATTCAAACTTATATGAGGTCTTCCTCTGAGGATTTCACAGATAGTAATTAAATAAGGTCTTATTCAGCAGTCTCTCTCCATATAAGTAGTCCTGTTGGCTTCCCATCTGCAAGGAATTTTGGACTGTTCTCAAAGTTAAGGCATTTGATTATTTCCACTTCACTAATGTAGAAAATGATACACAGAGGAGTTAAATGATTTACTCAAGACAAAAGGGAGAGTTAATGGTATCTGAAAATAGATCTTCTGAAGCAGAGTCCTGTGCTTTTATTGGAAAATGGTGAATCAACATTCACAGCGGCTTCAAATACATAAAGGGCGCACAGAGCTCTGCAAGGAAGCCCAGGAACATGGGAGGGAAGGGAATTGCAGTGTGCTTGCCATGGTGGCATGGGGAGCCACCTGCAATGCTCAGAGCCGATGGCACCTTGAGCCCCAATGTCTTTGTCATAATCAAACAGGCCATCCTGGAAGACTTAGACACCTTTGCCTTTGCAAAGCATGAATCTGCATCACAGTATCAGCAATTTTTTCTTGAGTTCAGTGATCAAGGGTGAGAGATTCCCAAAAAGCAAGCAGAAGGGTCAAATGTGGGAGATACTCCTGGTTTTAAGCCAAGGCTAGTTACAATCTTGAAATAGTATCAAGGAAAAAAAGCACTGGGTGTTGTTTAAAAGTCACAGAGGGTTGGCTGACATCTTGTCAAGGGCATAAGAGTTTCTCACACTCCTGGTGATGACATCCAGGGCTCCTTTGTCTGTCACAGTTACTGCTGAATGACCTTAACTTTGGACAAAGCAGTCACAGCACTAGGTATGAGGGGCAGATATCTTTTCAGACAGCAGGGAAGAAAGATGTGCCATGTACTCACCATCATGTCATGCTGGAGCGAGATGGATTCAGGAGCAAGGATGGAGAGGGAATGATGCTGGTCCTGAAAGAATAAAACCAAAGCAGCTGAGCTGAAAGGACTCATGTATTAGTGGATGATATGGTCTTGCTACATTTTTTTGCTTCAAGACTGTTCTTGTTAAGCCTTAGATGGGGGTGTTCATGCATTGACAGGGTGCCTACAGCGAACCTGAGCCTCCACAAGGTATTCAGAAAGGATTCCAGACCTACTTCCATCTAGGCTTTATTCTCCATATATGCAATGTTTTGCCAAGGGAATGAGTTAAACGAGCTGAAGGAAAATGCATAGGCATAATTTTGATATCCTATTACAGTTTTCCTTCATTCATTGTATTAGCTGGATAAACACATGGAAACCTTCCCAAAGTGAGTATTATTATTCCCATGATCCAGACAATTCAAGTTCAAGTCAGTTCTTCTATATGTGCCCAACTCTTTTCTTCTAACTCATCCCTGGATCAGTGCTAACTCCTCAGCCAGCTTGCCCTCTTCCAGAAGATGGGGAAGATGGGTACCACCTCACATTTGTGGCCTTGAGGAGTCTGAGAGAGAATCTGTTGTTCACATTTAGGTGGTATGGGAGCAGTCCTTTTCCACGAGTAAGCTCTTAAAAATACTACTTGGAACAGGTTCACAAGTGCTGTTGTCATCTTTTGGAATCCTGAAGTCTCAAACTTGCAGCCTTAAAAATGTATGAACAACTCTAACACATCAGTAAATACCCATGTAATGTTTGGCTGTTTTGTTTAATAAGTATCAGCTAAAACAAGAGTAAATGCAGATCACTTCTCCCCAGGCAAATAAAACTCTCCAGGACAGTATATTTTACTTCAAAATTATATGGCAATTTTTTTTCTTCTTTAGGTTCCAGAAACATATCCATATATGGTCTACTTGTCAGGGACAATAAATAATGATGTAATAGAAAGGTCAACTTTGTGTCATTTAGCTACAGGATGTTGATGAAGTGAAGTTCTTCAGATAATGCAACAAAGAAGAACTTTAGGATTGGTACAAGTTTCTGCTGTGCATCTTCAAACAGGAAATCTGAGATTGGGAACAACTTATATTTTGGCTTGTATTCGCTGATCATGGGGTGATCCAGAAATAAACTCCAGGCTTCAAAGCGAGCGTGTTTCAAAGCTGTCCTGCAGTTGATCGAAACATCCCGGCAAAGCAGGGAGACAAATACCAGCGAGGATTTTCTGAATTAAGACTTAACCAAGAAGATAACCCATTTCAGCACTATTATTACCCTTTTATTTCAGAACAAAAAGGTAATGCAAATATGCATGTTTTGAACTTACTAGTACTTTCAATCTCTCCGTTCATTATGTCTATGCAAATATTTATTCCTACAGCAGTTTGTAATCTAACACCCTAACACAGCCTTGAGACTTGCTTTTGTTTGTTTTGGGCTTTGGGTTTTTTTCAAATATGCCATAAAACACTGTCTGGTGATAAGCAGAACAGTAGCTCTGTCATTTCCTCATTTTTCTTTTGCTTGCAGGTGATGCTTGTATCTTTGTCCCTAGAGTATCTTGCTCAGAAATCAATGCTATAGCTACAACATACTAAGGTAGAATGTAGCATGCAAGGCACAGTGTGAAGGAGAAAAATGACATCAGCAAATCATTAATTTCTAAATTTCTAGTTGGTTTGACATGAAGCTAATATTGCACTGATTGCTGTGTGAATGAATACGTTCTGAGAAGAAATAAAAGCTTGCAGGTGTATGATTTCCAGTAAAGAATTTGCACAGAATCATGATTTGGTGGCATCAGGGCATATGCCATACTGATAGGTGACCTGTTTTGACAGCTGGGTCTGAGCAAGGGGATTTGTTTGCTCAGATGATTCCTTCGAGAAGCCTGGCTTTGCTCCTTCAGCACTGGGCTAGAACTTGAGTGGTTTGCATAAGCTGTCACTACAAAGGATCCTTGCCTGTTGCCACAGCCTGACAGCATGAGGGGTCATCCTTCTGATGTCTCAGCTCTGGCAGATCTGATGGGCACTGAAATCTTTCTGGTTTTGCAAAATCATTTGCTTCCTTGCAATAGTTATCCAATATAATACCCTTGGAAAACTGCAAAAGTTTATCAGGAAACTGACCTAAAATGTGAGCACTTCAAGTGCTGCAAGTTGGTCTGGTTTCCATTGCCTGCAGAGGATCTGTCCTGAAAGATGCCACAGTAAGAACCGAAGAAGAGGCTCAGTTTGCTGTGAAGACATCCAGCTGTGTATTCCTTCCCCCATGTGTGCTCCTGCTGCTTTCAGAAGTAAAGACAAACACATAGAAAGGCAAACATGGATCTGCAGAAGCAGGGGCTCAACCATTCCTTGCAAAAGGCAAAATGATGAAGCTGCTCCTCTTTTCTCTCTTTTGCAGCCTCCAAAGACTGGTTATGTTTTTACAAATGTGGTTTATAACACCCTGAGCCATAAATAACATGGTTCTGTATTCAGTTACAAGCTGACTGGGATAAACTCAGCGCAAAGACAGGCAAAGTCTGGCTCTGTTCCCTTAATGGCCTTGTCACTCACCTGCCATCCTTCTCTGACAGAAATAAGTAATTCTGCTAATTCTGCTGCCTGGGGTCTATTGAGGAGGGACAGGCAGCCTCGCTAAGCTTTTCTTTAAAGAAGTGCTATCAACGGGGACCAGTTGTTTCAGATGCTAATGGCATTGAATTGCACGGTTCTGCGTGTTCAAAGCCAGCCGTAATCCTTGTTTATTTATGTTGCATCAGGGATCAAAAGCCCATTCTCCTAATCACTGTATGTTGAGAGAGCTTGTAGTCCGAATGTAATAGCAACCTAATTGTGTTTGTCTCTGGCTTTTGCCATCATGTAGGTGATTACTAGTACTCCCCCTTGTGAGCAGTACCTTTGATTTCAGAGATCTACCAGGTACAGCTGCTCGTTAACACAGGTTAGAAGGCGGCAGCATGGTCCTTGCACAAGTATTTTATTTCCAGCCTTACCTTCTGGTCACTTGATGCAGCTAAGTTGCCTCTGTATGGCACAGACCTGATTACTACATCTGAATTAAAAAACTCTCACTCAAATCTGGATGACAAAATTAAAATCAGGACCAGACTCTATGTGGAAATGGTGGTAAGTTTAGATTACAGAAGATCTTGTCAGACTGAGCTACTAAATGGCAGCACAGACAGCAGAATCCCAAGACATGTCTCTGCCAAGAGAGATCACTAGTGAAGCCACCCAGACCTGAAAGCAAAGCACTCTCTAAGGAATAATAAAGGCACTATACCCACAGCTTTAAAAATCAGGTTCTGCTGTTCTAGTAGATGCTGTGTGCTACCTGCCTGTGAGGATGGGCTCTTGGGCTGCTGGAGAAATGCAGAGTACAGCCAAACGTTAAAACATCCCCCCAAAACTTAAAGTTAGGATGAAGAATGAACGCAGCATTTAACTTTTAAATCTAATTCCAATATTTTAAACCTACAGTAAGCTGGCTTAGAGCAAGGAAATAGATTCAAGCTGCATTTAGAAAGACCACTGTGGCCAGATCTTACTAATCCAAACTAGTTTAAGCATTTCTAGCAACAAAGATTGATTTTTTTCATACCTTCATTACAGAGGGTGGAAAATATTTAGCTTATAGCACATTAGCCTACTGTCTTTCATAAGTCTGTGGTTGGCAGTTCACCGATGGCCTCAGATGGGGTAAACTTAGCCCTGCTGTGTCAGCTGAGCAAGGGCACTCCCAGGTGATGCCACTGAGCTTGGCCTCAGGGAAAGAAGGGTAAACTGAATCAGGCTGTGGTGCATTAGCCTCCAGCCAAGGACATGTGCTCAGCCTGTGTTGCAGCAGCTCAGCTGGCCCACTGTGGCTTCTTACAGACATAACTCAGACCAGTGCCCCTGTCCTGTGGTCCTGCAGCTTCAAACAAAAGCATCCTCAGGTGGAAGGGGAGGGTGGTGGCTCTGCTGTGCTCTGTTCTGCAGGGGGCTGTGGGGAAGAAGGCACGTGCCCTGCCTCCTGCCACACTCAGTCACAGCACACAGGCAAACTGCACACACACACTTGTCTGAGCAAGTGGAGACCAGAGGGGGATGCAGGAAGAGCTTCAAACCCAACTAGAACACTCTCTGCAGGGGTTCAGGGCAGCCAAGGCTGTCCCTGGCTCTCAGTAAGGACCCAAAAGCTCCTGCAGCCCCAGGATGCGACCCCCACACCTTCATAGTGTTTGTGCAGTGCCATGAGCAGAACTGAAAGCTTTCTCTATTTTGAGCCCTATGAAGTTTCTCCCTGCAGCATGAGTCAGTGATGGGAGCTGCAGCCAGTGCTGTTGTTTCTGCACTCTGTGGAATTCCTGTCAAAATATTTAGATTAGTGAGGCTCACCAACATGCAGGAGAGGTTCTCCCTTTTCTCTGTTAGTGGGTTGGACCCAGTTAACCCCTACAAAGGATAAGAGGATGAAATATGAGTTATCCCCACAAATTTAAAATCTTCCCTTTTGCTCCCTTTGCCTTAAGAATGTGTGAAACAAAAGGAGGGAGGGGAAGAAGGTCCAGAAGCAGCCTTTATACCTAGATCCATTTGGGATGTGGTGAAGGAGCGATATCAGTTAGCTCCTCTGTGCCAGGGTGCGGAGTCACGTTGGCAGAGGTCTCCTGTACAGTCCTTAAAGCCCAGGCTGCCACAGAAGGCACTGCAACACCCAGCTCAGAAGCACAGTGGCGATGGATTCAGTGCCATAAGGATGCTGGCAATGGGACTGGGGAGGATGCAGAGTATGGGTCCGTGTCCCAGGCTGCACTGGTGTGGGTTGCCCTCAGAGAGGAGCAGTTTCATCTCCATTCTTGCCTTCTCCAAGGATTCATTGTGCATCACCTCCATTAGGAGCTTAAGATCAGATCCTGCCCTCTCTGCTGACGGGTTTGTTTAGGTTTCTGAGTCACCACTGGGGCCAGGTCCCTACAGTCAGGCATTGCAGTGCTGGATGCTGCAGACGAGCCTTCCAGCTCCAGCCTGTGGATTCCACACATCTGCAGCTACTACGTGAGTTCCTAGGCTGAGCGACTATGTAAGTACTGCCCACCATGCCAGGGGCTGAGCAAGCCAGAGAGCAGCAGCAGCTGCTGGACAAACGAAGCTGTGTCATGGTTCTCAGCCAGCTGCTGGCTGGAGAGCAGCCAGAGGCAGGTACCGGAGCAGCGGGGGCACAGGGAAGCTATCAGCGCTGTGACGCCTGGGCTTGGATCTTCGGGACAGTGAGGGTCACAGCGGAGCTGAGGCACCCCCTGGAGAAGGGAAGCAACAGCAGCCATGAAACATCTGGCTGAAAATAAAGAAAAAAATAGAGAGAGAGAGAAAAAACCACCAAAACTGGGTTGTATTATTTACAGCAATTGAAGGTTTTATTTTGGCATTTTTCATGGCTGTAAAATATATTCTTTGTTGTTAAAAGTCATAATGTCAATCTGAAATCTGCTGGGCTTCCCTTTACCCTGAAGTGTTTCCACTTCTTCTGGAGTGGGTTTAGAGCCTGAGGTGGCTGTTGATGTGGGAGATATCACCATGTCTGAAGTGAAAACCCTAAATCCAAGATTTTAAGTTACTTGATTGATTCAAGCTCTTGCAATGTCTTCAAATTGTATTTGGGGAGCTGCCATTTCCTCCAGGTCAGGACTGTCTCTTGGCTGTGCACAGAGCAGCAAGAGCTGCTACAGCAGGGCACTTTCCTGGTGTGAGGCTTGTGGCCTGCGGGACCCCTCTGCCATTGGTGTCAGTGTGAGTGCCCAGGAAACCAGGCTGACCCGGGCACTCGGAGGAGAGAGCAGCTGTACAGGGAAAGGGAGCTGACAGCTCCCCTGAGGCTCCTGCTGAGGCAGATCCTGAGCAGTGGGAAGCTGAGTGGTTCTGCTGTCCTCATCCTCATGGCTCTGCCGGCTGGCCCAGATCAGTAAGACCTGATCCTGGGCAGAGCAGGGCTGTGTGGAGCTGGAGACCAACCTTGCTGTGGCATTAATGGGACAGGGACTGGCAGCCACAGGGTGGGAGCAGGCAGCTTTTTCAGCAACCCCACTGGTACACTCAGGCAGCCCCTCGCCTCTCTGCACCTGGGGGACATGCCTCCACAGTCCCCTCCTGCTAGGTCCCTGTCCTCCCCTGTCACGTCCATGTCCTCCTGAGCAGCTTGTTCCTATTGCTCCTCATCCCAGTCTCCCCATTATTTTACACAGCTCTCGCTCAGCGCTTATAAAATCAAACCTATTCTGCGCTGGCTGTTATCTCCGTAAGAGAGGCAAGCTTTTCCACTTCCTCCCATAAAATAAACCCTTGGCTCTTGAATACTGATGGCCAGAGTGCTCTCTGGCATCCGAATGAGATCCTGCTAGAGCATTGTACCATTCATGGCATTAGTACTTCCCCTATCACTGCTGGAAATTCTGCAGTATCTTGACTTGTCTTTGCCTTTTAGAGTCCTGCAGTGGTGGTTCACAGTCATTCTGTGATTGCTGAGTGTGCCCAATTCCCCCTTCTCTCATTTCCATCTTGCTCATGACCTTGAACTTTGTTCTGTGAAAAAGCAAAAAATCAGAAGTGAAACAGAGCAGTGTGGTGTTGCTCTCCTCACTGAGTGAAATAAAGTCACTTCAAAGCATAGCTTTGCATGTTGCTTGAGAGATCTCCAGATAAGGTGGAAAAAATTACAAAGCGTCTCTGCACTTCATGGTGGAGAACCTGTCCTTACAGAGAACCAGCAAAGAGACAAACCTCTTCCCTTAATTTCCTGCAATTACAGCAAGAAAGAAAACCAGTAAAAAGAGACATCCATTGGTGTTCTCCCAAATAAATTTCAAAAATGTATCTCTTTAATCTTAAGGGGATTTCCTTTACCTATTTTTCTCTTGAGATGTGGTAACCGGAATAAGCGGATAAAAACTTGCCTTGCTTGCAGCAACTCCCCCTTTTTTAAACACCAGCTAAACCAGTTATTTCTGCGTAATTGAAAGGAGTTAGTTCATTAAGTTTACAAGCAGATTTTAGCTGATAATGTTCTCTCCCTGGTGAAGGATTTCTGAAGGATTTTCTGGTCAGTCTAGTTAAGAGGCACACCTGAATGACAGCACACAATAGTTGAGTTTTTTTCCAGATTTTGATGGCCACAATTTCCTTTTACAGGAAAGCAAAGAATTATAAAAATGGCTACAACGGCAGCAAACACTCAAAGACAAACAATAGGCTGCGAGGAGTACAGTCTGTACAGCAGCCTGAGCGAAGATGAGCTTATAAAGATGGCCATCCAGCAGAGCTTGGAAGAGGATGCAGCAGGTCAGCCAGCGGCCCAGAGCCCCCAGAAGTCGATGGTGGCCCGTGCTGGTGAGGTGGCTGCCCCGAGCCGTGCCAGCCCCCACAACCCTCCCTACCGCATCTACCCCTGGCAAAGGTAAGCGAGTGCCAGCCCGAGCTGCTCCCCCAGAGAGCCCTGCCCAGGAAGGAAAACCAGGCTCCCTGTCAGTGCACGTGCTCTCTAATTAGCTGTGCCAGGCGGCTCCTCTGCGAGTCTGTCATTAGTGTCAAAGCCGGAGTCTGCTATAAATCCAGTGAGGTCAACAATTTACGTGCTCGCAGCGTGAGGAGAATTTGCTTCATGTTGTCCATTTTAAGCAACAAATAAAACAAATAAAGGGTCACAGCCACAAGGTTTCCTGAACAACAGAAGCCCTCCCAAGGCCAGCTGCTCCTTTCCCCCACTGTATGCCAAGCTTTGCCAGAGAGGGAGCAAAGCATTTGTTATGAGAAAACGTAAGAGAGGCACAAAAAATATGTATATAAAACAGTGTGAGCTGACTACCTGTTAAATACTTCAGCTTTTAAAGGATGTGGTTATTTCAGATCAGTCTGACTTCAAGCATGCTACTCTTAGCCAAGAGCAGCTCCAGACACCAAATCGTGGCAGCATCCCCCTCCCCTGCAATGCTGAGCTGTGGTCACAGAGACCTGCTGACAGCTTCAAACCCAGATGTTGTTCCCCTTTCATTTTACAAAAGGCAGGTTTCTCAAGGAGGAAGGGAATAGATTCCAAAGTCACCTCCAAAACAAGGAAAAATATCCTTTTAATCTTTTAAGTTACTTTAATTTTCCCTTTTTTAATAAACTGAGAGCTACAAAAGTTCTGTTCCTCCTCCTTTTTTGTAACTCCACCACCCTCTGATGCCTTGCTCATTACCGCCTGTGGTAATGAAACAAACCTGTTTGGTTTCCAAGGCTGGGAAGCTGGGGACAATTTGATGAGCAGCAAGCATGTGCATAGCTGTGGAATCGGGATGCTGTGCTGCCAGCAGTCCTGCTCCCAAAGGCTGTGGTTTCTCGGTGTGGTTACTGTGCATTTGTACAGTCAGCTCTCCTGTAGAGACCCGATGCAGGGGAGAATAAGGGCTTCCCTGGCCATTTGGTCCCAACCTTGTTGGAGGTCCTTCAACACCTGCTATTTTGGCAAAAAGCAGCATTAGCAGTTCTGTGCATTAACCCAGCCCAGGAGTGTACGACCTCTCACCAAAGGGAAAACCTTTGAGGCTTGTAGCGCCAAATCTGTAGCATTGCTGAACTCTTCTGCCACCTGGGAGAGCCAAGCTGGAAAAGGAGCTGACATCCAGTGGCTCTGGGTCCTCCGCTGCCCCCACCCTGACCCACTTGCTTGGCACTTTGGAGGTGATGAATGTCACCTCACCTCTCTTTGTGCCTGCTTCCTGTGTGGTGGTGGTGGTAGGGTTAACCACACTGTTGTCTTATATGGTCATTTGAATCCCCTGACGCTTCCTCAGAGGGCCAAAAATAAACTCGAGCTGAGTGAGCAGCTGAATCCAGTGCAGAGCAAGCCGTGGCCATCTGCTTTTATTCAAAGCCCTGACCGGCAGGCTTTCTCACTCCGTCTCTGTGGATGTGTGTCTCTGTCTCTGCCTCAGCATGACTTGTTTCTCCTATTCGGAGTATTTCTCCTTATTTCATTCTTGTCATCGCCACACCAGATTGGCGGCCCAGCAGACAGGCCGTGCTCAGCCATCCAGCTCGGGGGCAGCCTGGGGGGTCAGGCGAAGGCACGACAGCAGCACGTCCCAGTCCGTGTAAGTGTCTCCCTCTCCCCCTCCTGCTTTCCCCTGCGGTCAAAACAAGCCTTGCTACCCACTCTATCCTTGAGACATCTCTTCTGGGTGATGATGGTGCCTGGTGGGGGGAAATGGTGGTGTTCATCTGGAGGAGGTCTCACTGACACATGCACCTCACCCTCGCTGCACTCCTGTTCTTCCTTCCAACCTCCCCGCTGCCCCAGACCATGCCCATGCTCTTGCAGGTGACACACCTCAAGTCTCCCTTGTTCTCTTCTCCTTCTTCATCTCTCTCCGTCCCCCCAGTGCTCATGTCCTGGGGACTCTGGGTCACTCAGAAGCTCTGAGGTGACAAGGACAACAGAAAGAGATGACTGCACTGTGGTTAATTTATATAGGTTGGCTCACTTACGATCAGGATAGATGAGGGAGGCAGGTGCTGATAGTAACTACATTGGTATTAAGTTCAGGGCTCAGCAACGGGAAAAAGTAGGGGGAAAAATGTATCCCAAGATGCCATGCCTGTTACCAGCCATACGTGTGCAGTCCAGCCACACTGAGGAGGGCTTACTTAAATTCCCAAGGAATCCTCCTTTTCCAAGGAGGAAACTGGCTTGACTCACTGGTCCTCCTGGCCATGTTTTGCTGTTGGCAGAGGCTGCAAATAAGCTTAGTTGAACATAGCCATGGATGAGAAAAGCAGACAGTGGCCCAAGCTCTGTCCCAGTGCCTGTGTGTATAGGAAATATCTGGACCATGGCGGGTTTATTACGCCTCTGTGCAGGGCAGAATAGATACATGCACCTGCCCTTAGCTACCAGATGACAAGAGAAAAGCGTTACAGCCAGCACTTCCCTGTGTCCTGCAGAAAAGAAACTTCCCGCCTATTCTATCTACCCAGTTCAAATCTTGTTTAATGCATCTTACAAGTCCCTCCCTGGAAGCACAGGCACAGTGACTACCCTTCCACCACTCTTCTTCCTTTCACCCCTCACCCAGCTTTATAATCTCCCCCACTTCCCCCTGCATCCTGGCTGATCCAGGCTCTGTACCTGGCCCTCCACTGGCATTGCACTCCCTACCATTGTGAAAACCTCTTCCTGCTACAACATGAAGCCTGCCTTATCCCTGTCATCTGCCAGCTTTCCTTGGCCACACTGAAATTGCATCCTCTTACTTAAGTGCTCTGCACTGCTTGCATGCCTCTGATGCATTGGGTGCAGCAGAAGTCTTGAGGGCAGGCTGTTCTTCTCCACCAGGTAGCTCAATAGAGTTCAGTCTACAAGAAGGCTGATAAACTAGCCCACCTCTGCTGTCAGGTAGAGCAAAAAGATAGCTGGGAAGTCCTAGGAGAGCATGATGGCATGACTGTTTTATAGCCCTAGTCTCATAGCTAGGCAGGGATGGTATTTGACTTCATCTGGGGAAGTGTTGTTCCTTCATCCTGCCCGCAACTCTCCAGGCTGCCAGGAAAAGAAGGAGCTTCTTGAACCTTTCTATGCTCCACTGAACCTCTTCTTCAGCACTCAGAATTGACCTCACCATATATCTCATCTGCAAGGGGTATTTATTATCTTGCCTACTGGTCTTTGAAATGCAGTAATTCTTTTGAGTTGCCTATAAGGTTAAGATTTCATCATATCTTCAGACTTCCTCCATAGTTTTAATACTTGTATTTTCTATATCTGATGAAATCCAGGCAGCAGAATGTGATGGGTTTTTATAACAGCCAACTATAAGCCAGGCAGAAAACAAGGATTTCACATGGACATTCATTAAACTTTCTGTTCTGATCTGGAATTTTCTTGGCTAAAGCATCTGCAGCCTGGTCCAGCAAACCCCCTCATCTTACTCAGGAATCATTTAAGGTCAAGGAACCCAACAGAAGTTTGCTTCATTCAACATCTGAGGGCTTAAGCAGAATAGTAACTGATTCTTCACGCATTTTTAACCCTAGCACAGATCCAAGGTACCCTCCTGCTTTCCCTGAGGTCTCAGATAATGTGATTTACCTTGCATTTGCTGTGAGCCAGCCCCATGAGCAGACTTCTGCCATGGCCCACCTGGCATGCAGTAATTCATTAAGCACCAGTAATTATATCATGTGCCCAAATCCTGAGGTCACAGCCCTACATGTGTAACATGAGTCTTTGCACAAAACAACAGATGGTTTCATCAGCCTTGTGCCAGAGGTGTTGAAAGATGAAGATCCCCCACCTCCACCTCCCCTCCCAGCCAAAAATGCCAATAGTTGCTGTCAGCAGACTTCAACAAAATGCTCAAACACCTGCATAAAAATCTATTCTATGTACACAATTAGGAATCTTAGCTTTAGTCCCCAGGGTACTCTAAGCAGTATGGAGGTACAGCAGCGTCCCTGGGACATCTGGCCAGCAGTTATCACAACGTCAGTCGATTCCTCCTGGGAGGGCTGTGGCCAGGACAGCAGCTGCCTGTTCTAGCTGTTATCTTCTCAGGCAAAATGCCTGGCCTTGTGTCCCATATCTCTCCTCATTCCAGTGTTGCTATTTTTGTGACCCTACTGTCATGAAATCACTGCTTCCAGCTATAGAGAAGGAGCAAGTGGCACCAAGTACTATTTCACCTGGGAAATGGTGTCTTTTCCCATGCCCTGGCACAAGTGTTGAGGTCACCTGTTCCATTCCAGGTCCTGAAAAGCAGCTTGGTGCCTTCTTTTACTGCTAATATCAGTGTTTATGGCATAGATTGTGTACCTTTTGGCAAACAGAAATTAGTGAGGCCTGTGTGAGTTTCAGACTGTTGGTCTGTCCAGCCCCTACAAGGTAATGGAGTTCAGTGCTCCTCCTGTAACTCCCACTAAATGCACAGGTTGCACCAGTATACTGCTTTGTGAAGACTCCTGTGCTGACCTGCCCATATTTTTCTGTCTCTGATCTCACTCTGTTGTGGTATTTTAGACTTTCTTCCTGTCATAACTGAAGTTTCTTGTTGTTCCCATCATCACTGGCCTGCATGACCTCCATCACATGCTGTATTCCTGCCCTGGCAGTGCTAATAGTTCAACATGCACCCTGCAGTCTCTGACTTCACAACTGCAAGTTTTTCTCTGTAGAGCTAGTTCAAACCACAAAGGCTCCAGCGTTTTCTGCAACTTCTTGTTTTCTGTCTCTGAAACTATAGCCCACGTCCATTTTTTGCAAGTCGCCCTTAGAATTGGTAAAGTGCTTCTTCCTCTGCAGTGTTGGCTGTGCTGAATCTTAGTCATTTAGTGCATCACAATAACAAAGCTGTGGCTGCCTTATCCCAGCACAGCTCAGCTGGAGCCCAAGCAGATGCCAACACTGGAAGGCACAGCCCACCAACATGCACAGAGCTACTGCCCACCATGGGCAAGGGTCCTGCCTGCTTTGGCTGCTGGGTCCGAGCTCCCCAGCTCCCTACCTCGGCCGTGCTACCAGCAGCCTCAGAATGGGTGGAAGGAGGGTGGCAGGTCCTGTTCAGGTACTGCTGACACAGGGCACAGTGACTGTCAGGCAGTGTTGGGACTCCCGCTGTGTGGGGAGACTCACAGAAGCTGTCGCTGTCACTCTGCAGTAGGATTGGTGTGCCCAGGTCAGCTCTGCTCTGCAAACACTCAGAGAGCTCGGAGAAGTGGGTTGCTGCCCAGAGTGTGAGGAATGCATGCTTGGCAGAGGGTAGGTGGATTTTTTTCAGTCTTCCCTGGATGAAGAAAGGAGAGCCAAGACCAACACCCCAGTTCACATGGTCTAATCAGAGCTCTCCCTTCTTCATAAATGCACTGGCTAAATTCTGAAAACAGGATTGTGAGAGGAAATATAAAGTATCTTCAAAATACAAGAGTAAGATTTATTGATAGTTTCTGTTAAAGCCACATGCAAATCAAATCTAAAAATTTCTTCAAGGATGAAGAGGGGTAATTTTCTTCAAAGTTGATCTTATTTAGAAGATCTCATATGGAAGCACCATGCAACATGGAACAGCAAGGTGATGAAATTATCAGTCATGGACACTCCACAGTGTATAGAGGAATGTCAGAGCCAGTCTTCCACAACTTCCAATGTCTAAAATATAAGTATTTATGCCAGACATTAGTTACACCTACACTTTCCTTACACTCTGAGGAGAGAGATCAGTTCCTCCAGACAGTGATTCTTCTGATCTGCTGACAATGACAAAATCAGAGAAGACAAATTTTACCTTTACAGGCCCTACGGTGTCTCACGGTACAAATATTTGCTATACAGACTGCAGGGGTTCACTATTTTGGCCAAATAAAACAGTGATGTCACTGCAGAAAGCTTCTCAGTAATGAAGGAAACAATAACCAAGTTTTAATCTTGTTTTAAAGAGAAATTGACCCTGTAGTGGCAGCAATCAAGAATGGAGATGAAAAAGCAGTATGCAACATGATGAAATCAGGAAAAAACCTTTCTGTACCTAATAAGGATGGCTGGATACCCCTCCATGAAGCTGCATACTATGGCCAAGTGGGCTGCCTGAGCCTGCTGCAAAAAGGTCAGTAAAGCTAAAACTAACTAATTACAAAAGGGAAAAGAAGAAAATGAATAAACTAAAAGGCCAAATTAGCAGTATTTTAATCCTGGCCTGGGGCTGTGTATGAAGCTTCTTTCCAACCTCCCTGCCTGTATATTAATTCACCTTCTCTTGGAAAGTAGGTTTCCAGACTGAAGCCTCTAAAAGTTAGAATATTTGGGAGAAAGTGACACGGGTTAGATCCTGCCAAGCCCTGGCTTTCTCATGCTAAGGCCTTGAAGCTGAGCTCTCTACTGTTGTGGGCTGCTTAGCTGCTGTAGCTGACAGGAATAACACCACTTTCCCCTGGGGGGAGATCCAACCCAGCATCTCTTTGCTGGTGCTTGAAAGTGGTTAATTACTGTAGTTTGTTTTCAAACTGCTGCTGAAGAGCAGTTGCTCAACAACTTTCTGCATCACTAGTGGCCAAAGCTGAACATTTTAATCTAAACTGAAGACAGATTTAGATACTCAGTCTGAGTTAAAGTAACATTATAGTATATTCCTAACTTAGACTGCTTATGGAAAAGGAAAAGAAATAAACAACAAAAACTTACTTAAGCCCTCAAGGATTTAGAAGGGTGATGGTGCATTACATGCCACAATGACTCTGAGCTCACCATTCCTTCACAGCATACCCTGGCACCATCGACCAGCGCACCCTCAATGAGGAGACAGCTCTCTACCTGGCCACCAGCCGGGGCAACCTGGACTGCCTGCTCACCCTGCTGCAGGCTGGGGCTGAGCCCGACATCTCCAACAAGGCCAGAGAAACACCACTCTACAAAGGTCAGTAGCTGCTTTTCCAGGGATGCCGAGCTCTTCTGGCACCACCAAGGCAGAACTGCAGGATCACTTGTGATGAGGGGCTAAAAGTCAGTGATTAGCTCCTGTTTTCTACTTCCCTGTGGTAGTCCTCTATCTCCTATGTCTGACCTGCTATGCCATGGCCCTTCTTCTCATCTGCAACACAGAGAGGCACCCTGATGGGTTGCTGAGGGGTGAGATACTCAGTGGGGCCCTAAGCATGGGCTGTCTGCACAATGTCCCAAACTTACAGAAAGCTGGGCAGTGAAGGACTATGTATGCTTTGCTAAACAGTAGGACCTAAGTAGCTGTTAGATGTGCAAGTACAGTAACTGTAGACATGCCAGTGATTCATATACTGTGGGGGTCAGGCCAGGCTGTGTGCTATGGGAGAGTCATAAAACTATAAACAATTCAATGAGGTAGATAAAGTATTTAACACAGACATATTACTTTGCTACTCATTGGAGAGAACACTTTCTTCTTTTAGCAGACTAGCAATACATCCATGATATCACAAACATTCAGAGAAGATGATCTCTAACACATTCATGTCCAACCCCCTTTGCCGTGCCATAACAGTTTTTAGCACTCTAAAACATTAAAAAACATAATACTGGTTAAAACAGCAAGATTTGGATGCATAGCATTAGAGCTGCTTTTAAAATGCTTTTGCTTTAAAATTCTGGTTTTTAGTTGACATGGGAAAAGTTGTTCAGCTGTGCAGTAAACACACAGCAGTAGTAGTGCTCATAGTAATAATAATGACAGCAACAATGATATGAAAACACCCTTTAGCCAGACAAGATCTGTTAGTAAGAACGGGCTAGCCTTGGTGCAGTATCTTCTAGTCTACCCTCAACAACAACAAAAAAAAGAGTTAAAAAACCTGTCATAAAATAATCATCCTTCATATGTAAGCAAATTGAACTCTGCAGAGCTATGGATAGATAATTACAGAAAGGTCTAATTACATAGTTGTTTTCAGTACATATGAGTGTATGTCTCCCCTGTCCTCCTGGGGGAGAACACCATGGAGCTATCACAAGGGAAGAATTGAAACCAAAAGGTGACCTCTGTGAGAAAATGACACTATTATTTCAAAGAAAAAACTAATTGCTATGAAATGTGCTGGCCTCTCTTCTGTACATTATACAACAAATGCTAATTGGGGTTTTTCAATGTAGCTATTCATCCTATGTACCTTTAGGTTGGACTCCCACCACTAAGGTGGGAAGCCTCATGATTTGGGATTCAAAAAACTATGGGACGAATTGGTAGAATAAAAATCAACAAAACTATCAAGAAACTATCTTTAGCTCAGGATGGTCCTGAACTATAAATTTTTTCAGGCTGAGAAAGTGTTACTGACTTACACAACTGTTGGTTTGAGTTTTTTTATTTTCTTGTCTCTATGGAGCTTTATCTGCAGTCCATGGCAAGATAAAGAGTCAGTTTGCACAGAATTTGGAAAGAAAGTGTTCAGGTCACGTGATTTCTGTAACACATTTGTTCTTCATAAATTATTTCCTGCACCTCATGACCTCACTGTATCTCCATGGTTTTCTGTTGGTACACATGTGCTGGGCCGGACTCCCCCCAGTACCAGACTTGGCACAACCCCTGCACAGGACACTTAGCCAGGTCTCAGCTGAAGACTGGCTTCACTGCTACATCCTTTCTGAGTCTCAGACAGCATCACTTGGCAGCAGCCTTGGCCCTCATATACACCTAAAAGGATCTTTGGTCTTACTATGACCTACTTGTATTAAATTGCTTTGGGCTACATGAAACTGATACACAACACCCAGAATATTTTCAAGACCCTGTCCTAGTCTCTTCCCTTTTTTCAAAAACAGCTTGTGAGCGCAAGAATGCAGAGGCTGCAAGACTCCTGGTGCAGTACAATGCAGATACCAACCATCGTTGCAATCGAGGCTGGACTGCTCTCCATGAAGCTGTCTCCCGAAATGACCTGGAGATTATTGATATCCTTGTGAAAGGGGGTGCCAAGATTGAGTCAGCAAATGCCTACGGAATCACTTCTTTATTTGTGGCAGCTGAGAGTGGGCAATTGGAAGCTTTGAGATACCTTGCAAGATGTGGTGAGTATGGCTTACATGCCTCTATTCATTTAATTCTTAATAATTCAGTTTCCCAGTAATTCTCCCTGACAGTTTTTCTGTCTCTGGAGGCCAGGCCTAGCCTGCAGAGGCACTAGAAGTCTGTTGCTCCTGATGGTGGAACTGGGTAGGGTCTTTCACAGAGCACGAAGCACATGGTTCAGAGGCATGTGCTTCTTCGGCATTCATTCACAGTCACCTACTTTGGGAAGTAATGCAGTGCTGTCTGACTGCCTCTCCTAAGAGCTTTCTAAACCCATATTGCTGCACACACATGTGGCCTGAAATCCACTCAGTCATAAAAGACAGCTGTAGGTGCAATAGATGGCAGAAGTCGAACTTTAGCTAACCCCACCTGGTCATGAACATGCGCAGTGATGGGCAAGGTGAGCTGTTCTCTTCGTAATGTGTCCTCTGAAAACAGATAAAGTACTACTGTAGAGTTGATGGGTTTATATCAAATAGAAGCAGACTTACTCTCCCTATGAGTAAAACATAGAGTGAATTTGAATCTAATTTACACTAAACCTATCTTTTACTGCTCCACTCATGTAAAACAGCTTTACAATAAGCACAATATCACTACTATTCTGAGGCATATTATATTTTCACAATGGACTAATATCTTCACTGTAGGTAAGATTTGGGTCCTGCACTTGCAAAACTAGAGCTTACCAATGATGAAGATAAGAAAAACTTTTGAAAAAATTAATATTATTAAGAAAGATATGAGAGTTGGGAAACAAAAAATGTGTTCCGCTGCCCAGATAATCTTGTCAAGTGAGTTTTGTATGACCAGTTAGTCCATCATGCCGCCTGCGACTTAAGAAACTAAGCCAGAATGTGATTTGTGTTTCAAATTAGATAGATATTAAGATTTCCTTAAAGTCCAATTTTGAGAAAAATACACAAAGAAAAAACCAATAAAACTGTCCAATTGTTTCAAGCCCTGAAAAGCTCTTCTCAGAACCCCAGGAATGATATCATTCATTGTTTACAATGAGCAATTTTCATCATAAAAAGGGTTTCTTTCTCATTAGGAACATAGTCCTGTGTTATGTTTTGTCACTGTAATTCTCCTAATGTTTGCAGCTACAACATCTTCAAAAGGCCAAACACAACACAGATGTTTCAGCTGAGGGTGAGAGCTCAGGGAAATGTTCTCATTGGCAGGGAGATTTCATGATCAAACAGAAGACTGATTGGTTTCTTCACTGGAGTTTAGAAGCAAAACTCCAGTGAACTATCATTCCCATTTAGGATACACATAGATCAGCCTTCCTGAGAACACCATGTTATGGTATATGACAGTCAAAACCCAGGCTTAAGGGCCTTAAATATCCACAACAGAAAAAATCTAGATTCCAAATTGTTTATGGCAAAAAAGTATTGTCTCGGTTTTCACTTGCATGTTATTTATTAAGCCAAACACACATTAGAGCTCAAGAAAAAAATTCCTAAATAATCTAGTAGTTTATTGTTAATATTTATCTTTTTTTGTAGTAAAACTTACCATTTGAAGCCCAACTTCAGCCCTCATGAAGCAAAGAGATATGGCCTCAGGTGCTGAGTTTTGAAATGCAATATTCATTGATTAAGGCACACCCCAATAAAACCTGTTTAGAATTGTTGATCAGCACCAAGCAGATGTTATTTTATAGAGTATTATTTTACCCTGGATACATGCTAAAATTAAAAAAGAGTATAAATACTTTACTGTACTTACAGTGTGAATATACAGAGTATAAATGATAAATATAAATAAATATATAGCATAAATAGATATCCATAGAATTTTGGAGACCACCTATTGAGATACTCTAGTCCAAACTCCTTCTCAGGAATAGCATATATACACAGTGTAAGCACATAAATATTAATGGCATTACTGCTTTTGAAGGGAAGGCCATGCCCTATAAAGAACAGCCCATTTTAAAATTTTTTTACCTTTGAGCTGCAGCTGAATGGAGTGTGGATTCATGACTGGGACTTAATGGTTGCCACCCATGATAAACTGTCCCTCATAAAATTCCCATCATATTATAAGCCAATGTAAATGTATGATATAAAGGTGTATAACTGACATGACTGTACCACCTCTGATATGACTGTATTCACATTTCATAGCTCCATTGTCATGGAAATAAAAGTGTTCATTCAAAGTATGTTCCTCCCATCTAATTTTAACCTTTTGGTGCTAAAAGGTTTTCTTCCTTCCTAGGTGCTGATATAAATACACAAGCCAGTGATAATGCCTCTGCTCTTTATGAAGCCTGTAAAAATGGACACGTACCTATTGTGGAGTTTCTTTTGTCCCAAGGAGCAGATGCTAACAAAGCCAATAAGGACGGCCTGTTACCTCTTCACATAGCAGCCAAAAAGGGGATTTGCGAGTAAGTTTTAGTTAGCTTCCTGCTTTCATCTTTTAGACAAGAATCCAAAGTCCTTAAAAAAAGGAGAGTATAACGTCCCAGATCTAATTCTGAGCATTGTGAGCAAGGCAGATACCAGCTGAGAAGTGGGCTTTCTGCTTGCAGAGCTCAGGCTAGAAACTATACACCAAAGAGCATTTGGAGGTTGGGATGAGATGGGGTGAGCAGGAATGTGGGGCGAAAGATTCCTGTAATTTTACCAAGACATCACATATTACAGCTAAATAACATCATGTATCTTGGAAGTGGATTAAACTGAAGTTCTTAAAACACCCTTGAATTATAATAGAAAAAGTATTGGTGGGGAGTGTTAGTCCTTAATAGCTTTTGCAGCATAGTTAGCAATCATTTTCCTACATGGGCCCATTGTGGTTCTTCCGCACAAGCAGATGTTGGATTTGTCTCTAGTGTGTTCAGGTTTTAATAACAATAATTCAGTTGCTGACAGCAGGAAGTGGTTAAGTGAATCTCTAGGGCATTAGTGAGACTGTTTCTAGAATATGGTGTCCAGTTCTGTTATCCCTCCTTTCAGAAGTCTTTCAGGAAATTGAAAGGCTTCAGAAAAGTAGGACAAGAATTTCTCATGGTCTAGAAAATATATTTTATTAGTGCGTGATTAAATAACTCTTAATTGTAACAGACCCACTGCTTTCTTTCCGAAGTTAAATGTGTTTGGGATAGAGCTGAGCATATACTTTAAACAGGGAGAAAAGTAAAGAGTGGAAAAAATAAGCAGGAATCGGGTAGAATTCACAGTCCTCTGAAATAAAGGTTTTTCTAGGAAAGCAACAAACTATAGTTTGTGATAAAGAATATCAATTTAGAAGTTGCTGTCTGGGGATGGGATGTTGCACTGTCATGTAAGTAGTAACCTGGGACATTGCAGCATGCTTCTGAGCCTGAACTCTACAATACTTCTGATCCTAGAGCAAATTTTAGTTCCTGCTTTTAGCCCCTCACTGCTAGAAGAGTGAGTGACCCACAACTAATTTTTCACTGCAGTAACAGATCCCTTTGGTGACTATAGAGGACTCTTCTGACTATCACAGTTTCCATCAAAATACTTCTACAATAGCAAATGAGAGTGTCTGTCCAACTGCAGTGACTGTTTCTGGACAGTACAGCTATCTTTGCAGAGAACTGCTCAAGTGGATTCCTACATATTTCTGAGGAATAAGTTTTTAACATCACTACACCTTCCCATAATGTTTTTCATTCTAGCATTTACATGTGCTTGGGAATGCCAATTAAGCTTCTCAAATCACTTTGAATAGACCTGAGGATATATAATTTTCTGTAGTTGGAGTAGGCCTGATTCCTTGTGCAAGCTGTGTATTCTAGAGGGCAGCTCAGTGTCAACTTATGTAACAGCTTTATACACTTATATCACGTACATGAATACCTTGCACTGACTAACATAAGTATGACTCAAAATTTTCTCCAGGGTTTGAGTTATAAAGTCATTTTCTTGTGCAAGAAACAGAACTCACCTCCAGTCATTCACTTTCTAAAAAGTTCATCTGAAATTACAGTAAGTTGATCTGAATCCAATTTGTATATAGAGTACGGGCTAGCTCTCTGAATCTTTCCCTCCCCTCAGTAGTCCCACACTCCGCTCTGAAAAGAAATTTACATGGAAACTCCACAACCTGAGTTCACTCCTGGGTTATGAAAGCAAGGGCCTGATTCAGGGCTCATATCTATTATTCCCAACAGCCAGCAGCACAAATGAGAGCAGAATTTAGTTCAAACTCTGCATTCCTTCACTTGTAAAAGACTGAGCACAAATTTTGTGCACAACTGCTGCAAACTAAGTAGAAAAGAAAGACAAAAGAAAAATATATTCTCTTATAAATATTTATCTAAATGACAAAACTTTAGGCCATTTGGCTGATCATTCTTAATTCCTTTGGTATTCAGTAAAATAACAGCCTGCACGGTGACCTCTGTATTCCTGCAGATTTAGTACGTAACTCTGCAGGAATTCCACACTTCTACTATTTGCCAGAGCACGAAGGCTCCCTACCATCAAAAAGCCAAGAATGTGGTCCCAGGGCTCAACTGTCAACTCTTGTTGCTTGGTGTTCATTTGTTTTAAATGACACCTTGTCAATACTGACCTGAAATTCATAAGGGTCATCTCATAAGCTGTAGTACAATCACAAGCAGTCACTTAACTCTTTCTCCCTTAGAACTGAGATGTTGAGAAGGGAAGACTTTGTGAAGCATGGGCAGATTTATTAAGTAAATACAAGTCAGTAAACTCTTGGCATGCTCACACTAAGGATGCTCTGCCTCCTCCATATAACCTCTAACAAATAGAAAACACAGAAGCAGGTGTCAGGGATAAGGGGAATCTTGGCACTATTTAAAAACTGTACATGAAGCTCATCATGGGACGTGGTCTGACTTGTCTGGCCTTGGCTGCCTTCACTTGAGTAGCATTCTACCTCTAGAGAAACAGGAAAGGCTCCAAAGGCACCATATTACTGAACTGACCCACTTTGGAGGGTGAGAAAGAGACACAGGTTCAAGTTACACTTGATTAAACTGATAAAAACTTGATGCTTCCTGCTTGTCATACAAAAATAAATGTGGGGTACAGGGACTGTACTGAGTTCTAGGACACTGCAGCATTTGAATGCAGAGCCTCAGTGCAGCACCCCTGCAGTGAGGTTCAGGTTCCCCTTGCAGACAGAAATGATGCAGTGCCTCTTTAACTCAGATGTGAAAAGCTGGCTGAAGCACATATGCTGGAAGGAAAGAACAAAACAGACCCTTAAATCTTCAAAACATTTGATCATGAGATGACTAACGCTGGTACTTGGCGTAGCGTCCTCACAGTGCTCTGTGCCCTTTTTGTTATTAGGCACTTACAGAACATTTGCTGAGGGTGGGAAGTTGCCAGCTCACCAGCACCCAAACCTCCTGCTCCCTGGCAAGTGTCACAGTGCTGGAAAATTAGTGCAACTGCTTGGAGAAAAAAAAGTGCTTAATTTCCCAACATATTTACATAATTTAAAAAGCCTTTTTGTTTAAAAATGAGATGTAGAAGTAACTTGGAGACATCAATAGTCCATCATGTAAATAGGAACATAATCCTGTAAAGTGCTGTGCATCTTCAACCCTTATTTCAGCTCCTGGGAGTGTTGGAGGCTCAGTCTTTCACAGGATCACAAGATCATCACAGACAAACATTTTACTGGCTTAGTTCATTATGTAAATATATGTCTGAGGGCCCAGTGTTGGGACCAGTCATTGCAGTCAAGCTGAAGATATGCAGCATTTTAAAGGAGACACACTACATGGTAGGAAACTGAGCTTTGCATGTTTGTGTGTCACCAGAGCTGTTGACTGCTAGGTAGAGTAGTCTGCATGGGAGGGAAAGAAGAGGAGAGGGTGTGCTTGGCTTCCCGGCTCACACAAGTTCCTATTTAAGATATCCCTCTCTCCACAGACATTACACAGGGAGTGTAGGCAACTCTTGAGACAGCAGGCAAATTCAGGTTGGATGGTCTCTAGACTCTTTCTGAAAGTAGCTTAAGGTGATTTGTCTGTATCTATAGCATCGACCTAGGGCCTTGGCTAAATCACCCAACTTTATGAGCAGGAAATCAAGGTTTAACCTATGGGATTGGCCATGCAGCTCCAAAGAGACCTATGCAGACATAAAAATGATTATGGATTTGCGACTGCAGGGCTCCTGTGCATCATATATTTGAAACTCATATTACAAATTAGAGCAGCTTGATTTACGTTGTTGTGTTTAAGGCCACACCACACTTTCCAATAGCAATCCCTCATTTACTGGGGTTTAGGACTTGCCTGTATATTTTTCTCCCTCTGCTGAAACATGGAAACCAGCCTGGAAAATATTTTCACTTCTTTTTCTCCCTTTTACTAATTGTCTTTTTGGCTCCCCATGATCTGGGATGGACGCTGGTAGCTCCATGGATTTGCCACAGCCAAACGCCACACAGTGAAGGCCTTCAGGACAGGGATCAATGCAGGGTAATAACTGAATTGTAAAATCTAATAGGGAAGGCCTGGGAACCAAACCTGTAGTTTATCCTAGCTCAGTCCTGTAGCGATGGGGTTTCACCCCCATCTGGTGTCAAGCCTATTACTGTGGCTGTGACCCACAGGACCTGCCAGCCTTTGTGTTGGCACCCTTCTCTGCTGAGCAGTAAAGCAAAGCCTGTGAAGGTGGGGAGATACATTCTCTCTGCTGGCACCCCAGGCTGGAGGTGGTGAGCCTTTTCCTTCAGTCCTACCCACAGCATGATGATGAAGGTGCAGAAAATCTGGTAGTTCCTGGCTGGTTGTCTGCTATTTGGGCTGTGGAACCTAAGAGAAGTTACAACAGGGTGGGTGAGTGCCAGCATGTTGTCTCTTCCACTGTAACTGCCCCTGTAGCTGCCATTACATCATAGAAACTGAGTGATAATCTTAAAAAAATGTGTTCCTCCGTGAAAGGGGAAGGTCACACAACTCACATTTTTGGCTAGGTAGTTGCACAGGGAGTTGCTGACAGGTTTGAGGTTTGTGCTCTGTTTTCTCTGAGTTGTTCCTGTGCCCGAGTTAGCGGGCTCTGCCTCACAAGTACAATCATAAAGCTATGATTTGCTGTAGGGTTGTAGATCCCCTAGAGCTCACTGCTGCTCACTGAGTCTTCTCCTGGCAGGATTGTCTCCATGCTGATCCCTGTGACCAGCCGCACCCGTGTCAAGCGTAGTGGCATCAGCCCCCTGCACTTAGCAGCCGAATGTAACAATGACGACATCTTGGAAGAGCTGATAGATGCTGGCTACGAGGTCAACACTGCCCTCTCTGATGAACGGTCCTGCCTTTATGAGGACAGACGCACCACCCCGCTCTATTTTGCTGTTTGTAACAACAATATCTACGCCACAGAGCTGCTGCTGCAAGCTGGAGCCAACCCCAATGTTGACCTCATTAACCCATTACTCATCTCCATCCGCCATGGCTGCCTGAAGACCATGAAACTGCTTCTTGACCATGGAGCAAACATTGATGCCTATATATCAAGTCATCCCACCACATTTCCAGCTACCATCATGTTTTCAATGAAGTACCTTTCCGTGCTGAAGTATCTTCTGGATCTGGGCTGTGATGCAGGTTCCTGCTTTGAGTGTCAGTACGGAAATGGCCCACACCCAGCATTAAATTGCAGGCGGGAAAGACTTAATGATCCTCAGCTGACCAGGGAGCCAACTGTAGTACAGGTAAGCACTGCCTAATCTACCTACAGGACTTCTGAGGACATCTCCTACCAGTGGATTTTGACAACAAGTGTACTTTTTCTTCCACCTTTTTTGTGAGAGAAAATGCCACCATCCCTACTTTATTTACAGAAAAAAGGCTCAGTATGAGTCTGCAAACATTCCAAGTTTGCGTCCAATGATAGCAGGAACGTAGGCAACAGCCACTGTGGCCATAGCTTGAATGTACAGTGAATTGTAGCCATCCTGGTAGACTTACTGAGAGTTCTACAATGCTCTTTTCCTCTGGACCTGAGGTGCCAGGAGTGAGGCATATTTTCCTGACAAACATATGGATGATAGCATACGGGTGGTAGAAACCTTCTTTTTGTAACTTGCCCTCTAGGATTTGGTTTGTCTGATACAGAATGTTAGCCACTGGTTACATTAAAACAGTCTAGTGCTTCACTCTATGAGGGTAAACTAGTGAATGTAAACAACTGCAATTTCTGAGTCTACTGGATAAGCAGTCACGGAAAGAGAGCATAAATTATTACATTAGCTATAGGACTGAATTATATTTGAAGTTTTCACAAGAGATCAGGAGATTTAGGTCCATGATTCCATATTTTCAAAGCCACTTACAGTCTTTAGATACCTGCTTTTTATACATGTATCTTTGCAGTCCTTTCTAAAATGCAGCTGAGCTAAGCTTCCATTGGGCTGGAATTGGACTCTGACTCCCTTAAAGGACTTTGCAGAATCTCGAATTACACTTTTTTTCTGATTTCTGTATGTTCTCTCCTTCCAATGTATCTCAAAACCTAATGCTCCACTCAAAATCTGCTGCCTTTCAACAAGCTACACAAAAACGAAATCTCAGCACGGCAGTCTTTCTATCTTGCAAAGAATCAAGGAAGAAATAAATCAGCTTCTATCTAGTTAAATGTAGCTTTGAGGGATTCAGAAGAATCCCAAAGGTGTGGTTACCAATATATGTTCTTTGGTGGTGGAAAGAATAAAGGAAAACATTAAAAGATCCTAGGAAATCTTGACCTTTTTTTATCAGTCCTGTCTTCCAAAAGACTTTACTCTCCAGTAACATATCTGGGGGAAAAAACCAAAAAGAAAATCTTAGAGAGAATTTTAAGAGTCCATCACAATAATCTCTTATCCTAAAGAGGGCTTTACCCTCAAGAGTCTTTGTTACAACAAAATTCCTCCAGGATACCATATTTTTTGTCAAAGAAAAGTTTATAAAATATATCATCTCTAGTTCTTAATCTGTGATATGGTAGCACATCGAGTGAACAGAGAGATGGAATTCCAAGACAAGTAGAGAGGGTTTGTCTGTAGCCCTCTACAGTATCCTAGCCACTCAAAACCAGTTCCTTCTGGATCTCACCTGAAACTATTGCCTAAGAAAACATTAGGTCACTCGCAAAGGGTCACTGCCTCAATGGTCACATCACATGAGGTAGAGATAGCAAAAGCTGTGTCAAATTTTATCTGTGCCCAGAGAGAAAGCAGTGAGGACAGATGCACACAGAAAAAAAAGTAATCTCTTCCCTCTAATATTGTTTTTAATTTGCTTTTACTGCTAGGGTTTTGGCTAATAAAAGTGAGACTTGTGTGGTAGCTTCATGATATGTATTTATGATATGGTTTATATTCTGAAATACAGAGGATGTTATGAAACTACAGCCTTCTCCACACAAAGGATGTTCATTTTTATTTTCTTGTGTAAGATTACGTAAGGATAGTAAATCTGAATAAAGTCTTTATAAAGACTACGAACTACTGTAACTGGATTTGGAAAATGCACAAATATAAATCATCACTGATGCTACTAAATTAAGGTGTCCTGGAGAAAGTGAACACAGAAAAATGGTTGCTGACTCCTTCAACATTTCCAGAACTGCTGTTGATCCCGGGAAGGTGGGGACAGCAGTACCATGCTGCCACGAGAGGGCATTCGGGTTTCTGCCGAGAATGCAGGCCCAGAGCCACCTTGTCCCTGAGTCAATCCCACTGCCTGTTGTTGCAGTTTTGCATTATTTTCATTTTGCTGTGCTTATTTCCCTGCAATGTGTTTTGAAACGTGTTTATTCCAGAAGTTGTTTTTGTAAGCTGAGCTTGTGAACAAGGAAGAGAGAAAAAGGCAGGCAAGGGCTCTGGTGGAGACAAAAAGAGAGCAAGTAAGATCCAGTGTTTTATTGCCCTACATGTGTCTTCATTTCAACTCTAATAAAGCAGTTACTGCAAGGAGGTGGTAGTGCAGATGCCCAGTCTGTGCATCCCACGGGTAACTGCAGGGCAGTGACACATGCACTGGAGAGTGACAGCCAGATAGACAAAACTGAACTTCCTATAAGCAGCCCAGGTAGGAAACTGTAGGTTGTCCACTGTGATCCTTCTGATATTACTGTCTCTAGTTGTGCTGGGAAACATTACATGGTGATGTTCAGTGAAAAATAAGAGTCAGAAGAGTCGTAAACACCTCTGTGAATGCTCTCACCTTGAACAAAATAACCTTATTTTCTACAGCTCTATTCTTTACTAAGTGAACTAATATAATTTTTCTTCTGAATAAGAGTATCCACACAAGAGTTGAATGATTTTGAGTAAGGACTCCTGCATGTATAATCAAATTTGATCTAGTTACAGGAGCTTAAACTGAGAGAGCTTTAAGCTGGTGCATTTCCTTTCATGCTTGGTGTGGACTTGGAGGGTGCTTGCAGACAGTGTGAGTGACTAAGTTGATGGATGGTGCTCCAGCCACCATCATTCAATAGGGTTCAGCCATGGGCCTGAGTTCTTATCCACAGAGCATGATTTAATTCCTGTTAAACTTCCTGACTACTTACATGCAGATTACATCCACAGATATCTTCCTCATATACAGAACTCTAAGAGAGACAGATGAAACTGACTGGTATTATATATATATTTAGATTAAAGTGAGCAGATTTTTTTTAAATGAGACTGCACAAAGTCAGGTCCTTAAGTCTGTTCTTCAGTATCTCCAAGCAACCCTTCATGCAATGGATCTGGGTACTCTGCAGCTTGCACTGGGGACAATAGAAAAGTTGCACAATCCAGGACTGAGTAAGGAATGTGCCCCTCTATAAGGCCCAGGATAGTTCTCACATGAGTGAGTAAAATGGCCTGGGATTCATCTGTGCAGAGATTTCTCCAGGCTTGTTTCTAGTAAGGTGTTTGGTCCCCCAAAGCTGCAGATACTAGCAGGTTCACAAGAAGCAGGAGGTGCTGTGCCCTTCTGAACCTCCCTCTTTCCATAAGATTCCTTTTTGCCCCACAGAGTCCCTCCGAGGAAGGGAAAGGACTCAGCATGCTAGGTCACAGGGCCCTAGACTGCATGGACCTTTCAGCAGCCCCTGACTGGCTTGGGGCAAAGTTCCTCTGCCACTGCATTTCTGTGGAAGTAGGATCTTTGGACTTGTAGACAATTCAACATTATTCCATGTTCCAGAGCTAGGCCTTCACCAGGGATTTGACATCCTGTAATTGCAAAGAGGGGGTTCTACCTCAGCTGGAAAAGAACAGGCTTTAGTTGAAGTTTTCTGAAGGGAAACTGGTGATTGTCCTCACAGCTGGTAGAAGGGAGGTACCATCATAGCTGTCAGGGCTATTGCAATTGTTGCTGTTTCCACAACAGCATTTATGTCCCACTGATGGTTGTCAATCTGTTTTTCCTTGAAGTTTTGTGAAATGGTGTCTACTCCAGAGATAAGTCGCTGGGCTGGGCCGATCATCGACGTTCTTCTGGATTATGTGGGTAACGTGCAGCTCTGTTCCCGGCTCAAGGAGCACATTGACAGCTATGAGGACTGGGCTGTCATTAAAGAAAAAGCAGGTATGGTCTCCCAGAAGAGAATCTGGCACAAATAGTTCCACTGTTGGATTCAAAACCTCAGTCACCATCTCCTCTTAGTATTCATCCCATAAACTTGAAAGGATTTCCCTGCTGTGACTGACCAGGTATGAGGGTCAGAAATTTCTGGGGTGTCACTGGCTCTGTGGTGTGAAATGCACACCAGCCATAGATCTGACCCACTGGGAATGAGCACTGCAGTGCAGAAAGGCCCATTTGGATGTACCAGGGGTGCAGTCAGATCAGGACAGGTGGGAAGCCCAGCCATCTCCACAGCAGCCTAGCAGGCACCAGTGGCCTTTAAAGCCTTTATTAATATTGCACTCTCCTAATATCCTTTCCCTCAGGAAAAAGTCTTTCATAGATATTATCAGAATCAGTGTTCTGCCACCAAGCTATATTTGGTACCTATTGCAGTTATTTCCAGTGGGAAGGCTGAATACTTTGAAGTGGCTTGTTTAAATCCTCCCAGAAAGCCCATTGCTATGGCTGATATGGGGTACAGCACCCCATCTTCCAGCCCCACTTCCTTCCCCATGTCATGCCTCAGAATAGATGAATCTGCCACCAATCCCAGACACATTATCCCTTCATTACAGGAAAAAAACCCCTTTCTTCATTCTTCCTTTTCCCATTTTCCTGACACTGTCCTGCTTAAGCTGAGCTCAAGTCCCTCAGGTTAAAACCTCTTCTGCTCATGTTTCTGACCCTCCTGTCTTTCAGAACCTCCACGACCTCTTTCCCATCTTTGCCGCATCAAGGTACGGAGCCTGGTTGGAAGAAACCGCATTAAACTCCTTGACACCCTGCCTCTGCCAGACAGACTGATCCGGTACTTACAGCACAATTACTCACAGTGACCCCAAGCACACTGGCTATGCAGCAGCTTCCCAGCGTGGCACCGGGCGTCACCACCGTGGCACAGGTGCACACCAGGGAGGAATTGCTGCTGGCTTGGTCAAGCACCCTCCCGTGACTAATCTAAGAGAAATGTGCCTTTGAAGCATGAGTGAGAAGAAAATGGAGCAGACAGCTAACATAGGAGACTGTTGTTAGGTTTTTCAGGAGAAAAGACACACGATTCACCTCAGACCTTAGTCTGCAAAGAGGAAGAAATGAAAGCCAACACTGACAAATGAGTAGTGCTGAAGCAAGTATCAGTGAGGAACATCCTGAAGCTTAGCATCTTTGCTGTGGTCACAATTCAGAACTTGTCAAGAATTAACATACTTGGGAAAACAGTCACATTACCTTCACTGACTGAGATTTTTACTGTAGTTTCTGTTCTATTGTTAGGATTTCTTCTAAGTGTGTTGGTTGCTAATTCCCTGATATTTTGACATCACCTTGCTAACACTTTTACTTCTTTTTTTGTACCTTTCTTATTGAGTACTTGATTTCTGAATATGCAAATCTCAGAACTCTTTAATAGATTAAGTCCAGAAATGCTGAATCCTTTAAAAGCCAAGAAAAGGTTTATTTAAGGAGGATGGAAGAATTATTTGCACATAGTGAATGCAGTTCATTCTGTATTATATTTGCAATAGGAAGCAAGTGAAATTCTGCTTGAGAGAATTTCCTAGACTGGGGATTTGAAAGCAACCCTGAGCTCTTTTTTTTTTCTGTGTAAATTAGAAGTAGCTGCACTATAAACAGTAGGTTTATGCTTTCATGAAGCTGGTGTCAGAACAGAACAAAGCCCTAGAGGAGCAGGAACGGAGAGTGATGTGGAGAGGCAACACTGCTGAACCAACTTATTCTCTTCCTCCCCCAGAAGATCTTATCGCTACAAGACCCAGCCTCTCCGACCTCCTTGGACCTCTGTGGCTATAACAATACCATGATTGAAAGTAAGAGAAATTATTTCAAAATTATGGAAGTCAAACTTCAAAATTTATGAAAATGAATACCCAGACTTAGGTTTCCAAATCCTTGCTCATGTGCCTAACAATGCCAAGTTGCTTGCACCAGGTGTCGTTCCACTTAAACCAGGGGGATCATATTCAGTATCAGATATTACTGAGGCAGAATATAAATCTCAGAATTTAGCCCTGAATATTCTGACTCTGGAAGTTTGAAGTATCTGTTAGCTTCCTTTGACAGTGATGAAAGTTATTATCTCTGTTTCCTTGAAAATTAGGTCACCTATTTACAGCTCAGATCCACAACTGATTTATGGCAGCTTAACAAGTCACCATCTATCTGCTGAACCACTATAATTGTCCGTGAAATTCTTTTATTGAAGTTTTTAACAAGTCACATTCCCTCACAGCTGGGGAGGCCAAGGAACCCATGAACAGTTATTGGCAGTGACTACAGCTCACTTGACAGGTGTGACTTGCTGAACTGCTTTGATGAGTGCTTTGTTCCTCACTAGGCACCTAAGAAAGTATGGAAGAAACTAAACTTGGAACTACATCTTTGCAGATCTTATGCTAGAAGTATCTCCTTGCCTTAGGTGACAGAGGAGCTGTGCACCATGGTCTGCTTGGAGTCCCCACCAAAGACCTTACAAATCTGGTTTTGTTTGTTGGTCTGCATACCATCCATGGAATATGATAGAAATGTAAGTAGGGAAAATACATTGCACTGAGTTTTATTTGTGTGGAGTTTCATACCTTAACACAGGACTAAAGTGTGTTGCACAAATACAAGTAATACAATCTGTCTGGGCACACAGACTGTGATGACTTTGTGTGAAATGTGTTCATCACTTGTGGGACAGGATGGGAGCAGAAAAAGGATTGGTTACAGGATTGCTTACTCTGTCCACTGCTGTCCCCTTTATAAATGCAAAAATTGAAAAACCACAGTTTCAGTTCACACTGAACACTGATCTTCTTGTAAAGCTTTGGAAAGTCAGGTGAGATTCCTCCACTGTTGAAGTCATCCAGTAACTTCCTTTACTGCCAGTTTAAGATCTACTCCCTTGTCTCCTGCAGTGTGAACAGGGAATTGGTTCAGGTTAGAAGAACACTGGATGGAGAGAAAAGGATGGGGAGCAAGAAATCGCTATATTGTATTGGTAAGCAGCACCTGGAGAGATTGAAAATCACCATGGAGTTCATGCATCTCTCACTTTCTGGGGCTGAACAACGAAGCTCTGGGTCTTACATTGATGTAAGTCAGAAGTCCTTGAAATCAAATAAGTGTAACAAAGCAGAGTTGTAGAGGGTGATGGACAGAGCTTGGTGGAGACCACTTCAGTGTTTGGTGTGCAGTGGCAGCCCTGGCAGGTAGAAGGATTCATGATCACCAAGTACGCATATAATTCCAGAAGTGGGATTTCATAAGCTATCCCAAACTTGGAATTTCCCCTGAGACAACATTCTTGTGTCCACAAAAGTCTGGCAAGTAGCAATTTCTTCTTATGTCCTTGGAGAAGCTGAAACTGGGTTTGAATGGGACAAATATGGAAAGCCCATTTCTCCTTTCAACCAAGAGAGCTTCATTTCTATTGGGAGACCCATGTCCTGATTGCTGTCAACCATCTGTCCTGAGCAGGAGTCACTGAGCCAGAGAGCACTGATCTGATGGGAACATAACACAGCTGTGGGAAGGATAAGTGCATGTTGTGCACAGGAACTGAGCTGAGAAGAGTGTACCTGTTAAAGGGGGAATCTGGTAATTACAATGTTATTAAGTCCTTTCTGCTTGATCTTTAAAGCCAACCTTCACACAGTTTACTTTTATTTGCACTGAAATGGAGCCCACTACCTGTCCACTCCTGTCACTGACATACTATTTTGTGCACAATACTGAATCTGCACCAATTCAATGTGCCTTTAATGCATCTATCTAGAAGTTACTGTGAAAAGAAAAATACTCCAAAACCCAGGCAAGGCAGGCTTTGTAAGCAGATCAGTAATTCTAGCGCAAGGTGAAATGGCTTCTTTTGCTGAGTGTGAAAGATAGACTCCTTCAGAGACGATGACTTTATGTGAAATGTTCTAGGAATATTTCATGACCAGGTTACTGTACTTTTTTTACTGCAACATGTGCAATTCACTTGATGTTCTTGTGCACTTTTTTGATTTTTTTATTTGATTTTGTATGAAAGTTTTTTCATTTACCTCTCCCTTCTCGTTATTTATAAAAGCTATTGTGTTTTTAAAAGTTTAAATCTGCATTGTTCTAGTAAATAGCAGCTCTCAAATGTTATGTTTCCATCTTTCAAACAAAGTATGAATAAACAAGTAGATTCTGAAGGACTATCAGCTGTCCTGAATAGCAACATCAAACATTGACCAGCCAAACACAAAAATATCCAGGAAAATTCTGAATCAAACCAAGCTTGAACAATTAATAATTCTGATGTTAATCTCAGGGATGAGAGAACAGTGAGTATTGCTAGAGAGGAGACAGAGTTGCTATTATTTGCAAACCTTTTGGAAAGTCTCACACATCCCCATTCAGGGATTTTGAATATACTTAACAATTGTCTTCTGTTCGTTTGTGTTTTACTTCACTGCTGCTCCAGTTCAAAGCCCCAGCAAGGGCCACCGCCTGCCTAAGACTGGGGAGGGGGAGCTTCCATGTCACAAAGGATTTTGAAAAAGTAACATTACTTTACATCTGAGTGTAGGAGCATAAATATTTGAGTCAGGTCATTTAGAATGGTCTGTTTCAATCGTTCATCATAACTTTAAAACACACTATTCTACTACATGGAAAATGTGCAGCAATATACATTCAAATAAGAAAGACTTTAAAAGAAGGAAAAAAAGAAAACTAGGAATTTAATATTCAAAAGATAGAAACTTGGTTTTAATTCTCTTCTTTCTCTGGACTTCTTCAGAAATAAAATTTATACAGAGGCTATCCACTTTGCCAAGTATTTTAATTTTTATAGAAATACTTACTCTGGTGTGATCCACAGCACTTTGAAAATTCCCTTCTGAAATCAAGGAGGAACACTTGAGCACAGCAACCACTGCAATACCACTAATTCATTCCAAGACGTGGTCCAGCCACCCAGATGGAAATCCAGACCAATACCAAGGAGGCCACTCTGCGTTGATAGTACTGAGACAGAGTTCAGCATCTGGCTGCATCTGGATTACAGCAGTGACACAGAGCTACTGATGTGAGAAAAGTCCCCCATTTCCATGTAAAAAAACTTCCTTGCCTACAGGTCTGTAAATTAAAAGCCCTTGTTCTCCTACCTTTAACTTCAATGGCTCTGGTTTCTGTTATTCTTCTTTTGGAGAGGGACAGAGTTTCCTCATGGATTTTTTCCAAAAAAAGGGAAAAGCGTCTAAGTATGTTCCTATCTTCATTTCTGGATCAAGAGCTAACCTGACATCTTTAACCCCTAGATTAGCTCTTTAGCACCTCACACCTTGCACGTAGTTGCAGGTATGTGCTACCAAAGATATTTCCTGCTCTCTGTCCTATAGGTATAGTCTGTACTGGCTTGATACATACATTAAGTGCGTATAGCAGGGTGAAAGCAATGAAAGCCATCTGCACTTCTGACTTGCACTCCTAACACCTTACAGACATTATTTCCATAAAAGTGAACACTGGTGGGATGTGTGAGGTTTGGAGAAAGAGCAAACCACTTGTAGCCTGGGAGTAGAATCACAGAATATTCTAAGTTGGAAGGCACCCACAAGGATCATCAAGTCCAAGTCTTAAGTGAATCCTGTACAGGGATCAAATCCACAACCTTGGCATTATCAGCACCAGACTCTAACCAAATGATCTAATCCCAGTGGCAGTTCATATCCTAATAAAAGGTGCAACCTGGTTATATAATACCAAGGCCATTAGAAGATACAAAATGATACTCTACAATTGCTTCAGATTATAACCTTTTTAATGACTGCAATGCACTCAAATGAAGTGTTTTCTGTTTTTGCCTTGAAGAAGTATCAGGAGTCATAGAGAGCTATGCTAGTCAGAGACCAAATCAATCAAGGCCACTTTTTATTGAATGCTGGGAGAAGTCCCCATTAGCTTCAGCAACAGCAGGTTCAGGCCCTGGGAGATCACAGGTGTCCATTCTCTGGCCCTTTTTCCTCCCAAAATATACTTCTCTTGACTTCAGTGATTTACTCCAGTATAACCAAATGGATACATACACCTGCAATATTAAACCTCTCACATTCCATGTTCTGTGTCTTAATACCACTTTCTCCATGGGTTTAAGAGAAACCTAACTTAAAAACACTTCCTATTAAATTCTCCAATGACAATTTGTTAAAAAAAATAGGAAAATACTAGGCAAAACATTCACAGACAGGTCTTGTGATAACATCTTAAAATCAGCCAAAATAAAAGATGTCTCTCAGCCAGAAATCAAGGCAGTCTATTCTTTACTTTTTTCTTCCATCGCACCTAATGGTTTTGTATTAAACTAATACAATTCCTCATTTATTCTGTTGATGCAGAGCAATTCCTGATGTGAAAATTCATCCCACTTCCATTTGCACCAGCTTAGCACTAGCTAATATCCTAGCCCCAGAAGAATTACTTCTGATTTATATCAGTCTGAATAGGCAGAGATTTCAGCCCTCATATCTCCCCACCAGTTGCAAATCAAACCTGTGCCTACCCAGTGGGGAAACACTAAACAGACTGCATTTGCAGAATCACCAAAATAAAATTACCTCCTTTCTTTCCTTATTTTTTTCTTTTAATTCTCTCAGTATTTACATACAACAAGAGCTTAAATCAATCACAAGTGGTTTCTATCTCAAATACCATCCTTCCAGTCTCTTGCATGCAAAACGAAATGACCTGAATATCTTGACTTCTCTGGAATTACTTTTAAGTACAAAACCCCTTTGAATGCATTTAATTCATTCCATTTCACTGCTGCTGCCTCAAGGCAGCCCCAGAAAGATGTTCCCACGTGGAGAAGGTCTCCTAGGTGTTACAAGTGCGGCTATGAACGGCCCGCAGCCCCGCTCGCCGCGGCTCAGACAATGCCCCTCGATGAGAGACCTGGTGTGCCTCATGCTCCATGCCACCGGCTTCGCAAGGTTTATTCCCGATTTACCCCCGTGTGCTGAGAGGAGAGTGCAGCCCAAGTACCTTCCCAGCAGTTACTAATTCCCTCCAGCCCGCCCACAAGGCAGACGGGTGTGAGCGCCGGCCTCCTTCTCCTGCCGCTCCGCGCTGCCAGCAACTCATGCCCGGAGGCTGACCGGGCCTTTCAAATCCCCCTCAGGAGCTGTCGTGTTCGGCATGACTCCGACACCCGCCCCGCTAAAGATAGCCGAAAACATTGAAGATGGGTGGGGGGATGGCGGGCTTGGTGGGGATGGGTTTCAGAACCATGGGCCTGTAGAGTTTCTGCCCCGGGCCATCGGCCTCCTTGCAGAAATGCGGCACCTCCGCCGGCAGCGCGGCCGCACTCTTCCTCCACAGCCCCAGCCCCGGGAAGGGCGACGGGGGCAGCGCGCCCGGGGGCTGGTACACGCCTGGGCCGGGGCAGGGAAAGGGGCAGCAGGTCCAAGCACCCACCCGGCCTGAGAGGGCCCCGGCAGGGTCCTTCTCCCCGGCATGTGGCGCAGGGTCAGGGGGGCTCTCCTGGCCAGCAGCATCTGGGCTCCTTTTGCTTTTCTTCCCCTCATAGGGAGGAGGGTCTCTGGGGGCTTGGAACCCCTCAGGGCTGGCAGGAAAAGCCCTGCCCGTCAGGCTCTGGGCCGGCCGTGGCTCTTCCCAGAAGGAGGCGGGGAGCTGGCGCTTCCTCATGGGCACCTGGTCAGGTCGGGCAGCCTCGGGTTTTTGTTCCTGCAAAACCCGTTCCCCGGTGAGGTTCTCCTCTGCCTCGGCTGTCTGCATCACCTTTTCGGCGGCAGCCCCACCGTGGGGGCCGGAGTCTGGTGCCTCGGGCTGGGGGCCGCGGGCCCGGTCCTCTGCCCCCCTGCGCCAGCCGCACTCAGGAGGTTTGCTGGGGTGACATCGTGGGATTCGTGAGTACTTCTGAGAAAACCGCTTGAGCTGCTTCTGCAAGTATTTTCTGTGGTCAACTGACCGGCGACAAGGAGCTGATTTATCCAGAGCCGCTTTGATGTCGCTCGAAGCCAGGTTAACGAAGTTCAGTAGAGTTTTTACCTCGCTGTCTGATGCCATCTCACTGAATGCACTGTGCAGAGTTTCCCATTAAAAGTTTATAATCCTTCTTCGGACAAACTTTGGCAAACCTGCGAAACATGACGGGCAGATTTTTGAGCAAGAAGCTTTGGTTCAAATAGCACTAACCAAATGGAGGGAGAGTAGGGAGACATGTCAAAACTTCTCAGGCGCGCAAACAAGTCGTTCGTCAGCTCGCTTCCATGCAGGGAAACTCCCGTCGGAGCGGACGCGTGCCCGCAGCCCACCGCCCCGCACTGCTGCCCCAGCACACACCGGCACGGGGACCGGCTCACAAGTGCCAGCAGCTCAGCGCCTAATCTTGTTAGAGAGCACTTAGGTGGACAGCAGTCGGGGTGGCCGCCCTGTAAGCAAGCACGGACACTCACCCGGCGCGCGGCAGCTTTTCTCACCGGTGCTGGCGGCTGCGTCGCTGCAGAGGAGAGCCCCTTCCCCGCTAATCTCGTTAGGCAGGTTACACACCGCCAACCTCGGTGGAGGCAGCCAGGGCCCGCCAGTGTTTGGATGCAGTTTAGCAAGCACTTGAGCAAGCTGAATGAATATCGACTCCAGCGAGTTCGGGGCTCTCCCAGGCCAATCAGAAGCCACTTTGCCAAATACAAAGCATCCCAATCAGGCATCAGCCTCCCCTCCTTGCATTCTTTGCCATCACAAATTGTCTCCATGGGGACAGCCGCAGAAAGACAGCTAATAAATACAATCATTTCCCCATGATTTCTACCATTCTCCCTATCCCCTTCACCTCGATGGAAACCTTTCATTTAAAAATTACACAATCTGAAGCAAAAATGCTGAAGATGAGTTAGGAAAGTTTAGACACCCTTTTCTCTGCATTCTCCAAAGCTGTCTGGGGACTGATACTAAACATGCTTCATTGGCACAGGACAATATAATACGGGGGACTGGACTAGCCTACTTCTAACCGTTCCCCACCAGAGCATTTTTTTTTTTTTTTTAAGGGGAGGATGATGTCAGAAAAAGGTAGGAAAGGAACAAATCTCTAAAGAGATGTGCAGATATCCATGGAAAGGGAGCTTGAGCGCTCAAGAATCTTGTCTTTATGTTTGCCCCCTCAATTGAGTTACACAAAAGCTGAATTACCCATTCAAACTACCCGAACAAAAGGATGGAGTTGGATAGTACTCTTGCATCTGTAGTCAAACAGTTAGAGACTTAAATCGAGTCGTCATGATGGAGAAAGAGTTAGACAAAGCCCATAGAATTGCCATCAGCAAACATTTTCCTGTGTCATATTAGTGGGTCTCCATGACTCCCCCTGGCCTGGGGACAATAGCACAAGTTTGCACACTCGACTACTGTCACCCTGCCAACGCTGGCAAGGAGCAGAAACAGGACAATCCTTTAAGGGGAAAGCATGCCCGCTGCAGGGAAGGTAAGAAGAGAGGGAAGAAAAGGCGTGTGAAATGCTAATTGAGCTGCTTCCTTTACTGATCCAGAGTTATGCGAGCCTTCTGCCTTCTCGAAGGCTTTTCCCTAAGGGGTGACAATTACTTAAAAGCACAGTAAAACCTAGAGCTGGAGGGAGAGGAGAGGAGAAGAGCTGCCCTTGGTGTGCACCGATGACACAGAACTGGCAGCAGCCTGTATGCCAGCCAGCACCCGCTGCCTCCCACAGCTGAAGAAGCTTTGCTCCTGCTCTCCAGTCCGCAGTACCCTGGGGATGGGAAGACTGGATAGGGGCACAGCACCTGTGTACCCATCATCAAGGAGATGCTGCCAGCTCTGAATCAAACACAGATGTGTGCTGAGGAAAGCAGGGACTGAAGTCCAAGACATTTTGCAAGTAAAATCTACCTTACTGACATGAGGCATCAAAGGCCTGAGCACTGACGGATGAAAACAGCCACATTTTACAAGTATTTTACTGACTGTTACTTTATTTCTATTTATCCAATTTTCATCAGAGGGAGCCAAGATCCAGATTGTGCCATTATATGAAAGTCTGGGCAGAGGCCTCAGGGATGATTCTTCAGGATCCCTGTACTGGTGCACTCAAGTACTGTACTGGTGCACTCATCCCTGTTCACACCTTTTCTCTCAGTCTGGCCTGAGCCACATGTGGTGGTGCCCAGGCTGAGGTGTGTCAGGTCTAGGGAGAGCCTGGGGTCAGGACGTCCTGCAACAGAATGTGCTGCAGAGCTGTTGGCACCACGGTGGGCTGTAACACAGTGGCTGATTTGCTACTTGCAGGTGTGCCTCTCTCCTCCTGGTGTCTTTGTGGCCCACACAGACACTTCTGTGCAGCTGAGGCTACAGGGAGAGGTTTTGTCTAGCTCATTGAAAGAGATGCACACCAAGGGGTCATGTCTCTCTTTGCAGGAACAAACTGCCTTCTGTGCTTGAGCTTTCAAATCCAGCCTGGGACACCACATTTCATGGTGCAGGCTCCCACTAGAGGTAGTTGGTTTCCCAAGGTGGAAAAAGGGAGAGATAGAGAGACATGTGACAGGTGCCTGTGAGTCAGAGATTATCTCAGGATGTTAATGAACTATGTCCTCAGAGGCCGGGGAAACTCATGCCATGTATTATGAGACCTACATCCAATCGTGGGGGCTCCAGAACCCTAGGCTGTGCTCTGGGACTGAGGGCTAGTGGGTCAGTTAGATTGAAGAGGGTGGATGTGACTTGCCTGCATACTGGGGGATAACAGCCCTGCACACCTCAACACAGTCACTGCAGAAACCCTTTCCAAGTTCCTACACTACAGCCATGCCCATCTTCTGCCAGAAGGACACTCGTTCAGGATGTGGCTCCTTGGACACACATGGCAGGGATGGAGGAGCTCCCCATGCCTTGCTACACTCGCTGCTCCGGCATCCCATTCCCCTGCAGCTGGTAACAGTGGGGTGCCAGAGGGGAATGAACCAGCAAGAGGGATTTAAAAACCAGAGCAACCCACCCTTTCAAGGTCAGACTCAGGTTGAGCTGCACAGGGTTTTCTCTAAGAGGCCACCGGAGCCCTTTTGTTCCTCGCTGCTCTCGCCATGTTCATCCCAATGTACATGTGAAAGGAACAATTAACAATAGGGCACTCCTCTACGAGGATCCAATGCACTTTGAAGTGTCCACCAAGCAAAGGCTCAAGAATGATACATCATTTTCCACTGTGAACATGTCAAACTAGTACAGCAATTGAAAAAATGTCTCCACATGCCTTCCCAGCATGCAGACAGGGACCAGCTGGAGAGCTACTTCATATCCGACATGTCACCTCCTGACAGCTGTCTTCTTGGGAATTTTTGGTATGTAAAGTTTTCTAACTCTTTTTTTTAAGTAAAGCACAAGAATAGATCCATTCACTTGAAAATTGCAGCCAGGCCTCTCCTAAAATGAAGTATTTCCTTTGAGACTAAATTAAGAAGTGAGGAAAGATTTTCTTGCACAAAAATACCTGCAAAGTTTTTTTTAAAGTGTCACTAATTGTGAGCGATGTTGATCTTTAGTCATTTCTACACTAAAATTTCATGAAGTTTATTTCCAGGCTGAGGGGCTCATTCAGCAAAAGTATTCCAGCATTAGGTTATCCTGGACCATGTGAGCACACCCACTAACCAAAATGCACAGCATTAACTGGGGCAGGGATCCCTCCTCCATAAGTGCCACAAACATTTCAAATAGCAGGAATACCTAAATCATGCTGGTAAAACAAAAGGCAGCTCAGTGAACAACTGAGTATCACAGAGATGATATAGAAGTCACTGTTTTGACTTCTCAAAACTCTTTTTCCTTCACTGAAAGGAAGGTTTTTGTCCATCCTAACCTGAGCAACAGATGTTACAGCACGGTTCACCCCGCTATCAGGATCAGAGCTGTGAAAATCACGTAGTACTTTCTGGGAAGGCCTGGACTGAAATCAGCTCTTGGTGGCTGTATCTGCTTGTCTGAAGTACACATCTGAATGACAAGCACCATTATCCTCATCTCTTCCCCATGAGTGTCAAAACCAGGCAATCTCTGTTAATCACAAAGAGAAACCCACTAAATCTATCAGATTTTTATTTGAAAAATACGGCTTCTTAACAGACATCAAAATATTTTCTTTAGAAATTCCACAGAGGTTTTGCTGAGGGAAGGGGAGGGGAGGCAAGGCAAGGCAAGGCAAGGCAAGGCAAGGCAAAAAATAAATTTCCATTGTTTCATAAATTTTTTATACTATTTTTCCCCATTTGGGTTGCAGTCCTGTAACTCCATGTTGAGCCTAATGGGTGTGCACTTCGAAGCAAAGAAAAAACGGAGCTCCAACTGTTTTGAACATTAGACAGTTAGCTGGGACATCTCAGATAGGCCACGTGTGAATTGTTCCTTTTCTTTGTCCTGTCCACTATGGGCAGTTAAAAGCAAAGATAATTCAGTTGTGTGATCTGTTGTCACTCACCTGCTGCCTCCTAAGCATCTGCTTTGCCTTCACACTTGAAAAGGAGAGCCAAGAACCTGAGGAGAGGTGATGATGATTCATGATGAAACCAGAAGTACTGGCCTAGAGAGGAGTAGTATTGGGATGGAGGAAGGCCACTAAAGCTCTTCCTTGGGGATCCTGATTTTAGATTTCATGTTGACAGTGACTGAAGAGGAAAGATGTTAATGATGCACTGATGGCATAAAAATGAATTTAACATCATAGTGCAAGAACTGGGTGACCTTAAAGGTGAATGCAATGGGAGAGGAAAGGATTGCAGTAACTGAGCCATGCACCTCAGGAACTGATAGCAGGAATTTCTGTCATAAGGAAAAATGACATTGTCTGGAAATGAGAAGGGCAATCAGGTCACAGGTTAAAAATGAATCTCCCTCCATCTAGTCTGACCTTCAAAGTGTGTGGAGGGGAGAGGGGTGGGGGAGAAAGGTGGTGTGGTACTGATGGTGCTCAGGACCCCAAACAGGCTTAGACACTGGCCCCAGCCTGGGACGGGAGCTTGTCCATTCCAGGACCTGCAAGTTCATTTGAAAGGGATGTCTGGCAGTGTGGGCATAGGGGTGCAGCCAAAGGCCTTAGCATCCCTTCCGGCACTCCAGCACACAGGCACTGCAGACAGCAGCAGGGATGTCTCTGCCTGGCACTGACCCTCACACAGCCTGGTCCTGCCCCAGAGCTGAGTCCTCTAAGCTCATGGAAAGAGAATATGGGATTTCTCCCCATTCTTGTGCTATGCAGTTGTTCCCTTTTCTCACCCTCCACATCTTCTTGTTGAAACTAACACCTCTGCTCCCAGGAGAACAGCAGTCTGGCTCTCCAGCAGATGAAGCTTTGACTCTTTCCCCACCCTCCTTTTTTTTTTTCCCCTCTTGACAGTCTGCTTTGACCTGAGTGACATCCTCTCTTTGCTTTCAGTGCCTGATTTTCTGCACTTGGGGACAGACTTTGAGCAGGCAGTAAGTGCTGAGGCCATGCAGAGACAGCGCGGGGGGGCTGCTGCTACCCCACAGCCTGCCATTCAGGCAGATGGTGGAGGGGGCCGATGTGAATAGCTCCTGTCAGTCTCATAGAGAGAACTTTACAATTGTGCTACGTGTTGGACTGCACGTGACTAATGCCATTCTTCTGCAGGCTGCAGGCAGGACACAGCTGTTTCTTTAAGGAGAATTTTGTTTTTCTGGGCAGAAGGAAAAGCACCCATGACAATATTGTATCCATGTATCCGATATTACACTCCATAATTAGGCGTGATCAAAGCCCTTCCTGCCTTTCTCTACCTCTCTTTCTGGTAAATAAGATAATGTTTAAAAAAAAGCATGGCCTTGGTTTGGTCCTTCTGAAGGTTTAAATTCTACCTCCCCACATGGCAGGTATGCACTGAGAAAAAGCAACAGGGCCAAATATAGGTTTCTTTACATAATTCTGGAGTAAATAAGTATTTCAAGAGCAGGACAAACTCCATGCCAAATGCTACAGGGTGCATCTGTTGATGAGAAACAGTGCTGCAAAAAGAATTTTAAAAATATAGACGTTATTATGAACATATGAAAGGGTGACTACCTACTCTTAAAAGCTGCAAAATAAGAAATACACAATGGGCTCTGGACAGGGAGTCTGGACCTAGAGCTTACAGTACAGAAGAGCCATGCCAGACCAGAAGGGTAGTGCTCCTCCTGCCCACATTTTGACCAGGCTCACAGCTATGTTCCCTGCTCTACTCTCTTGGGCAAGGCTTCTCCACATGGGTGTTTCTGCACTGGAATCAGTGCTGGACTCCTCAGCCCAGAAACTCACCCCTGACCATCCTGCACGTGCATTCCCTTACCATGGGGCATGACCCTGTCCCACAGCCCAACTGGGGCTGCACTTGCTCTTGAGCAGCCCTCGGAACTTGGACAAGGTGCTGGCAGCCCCAGGCAGTGCTGCCTTGAGCTGACCCCCATGTCAGGATGACCATGAGGCTTCAGGCAGGCAGCGATCTATCTAGCAATGCACAGAGTGTAGTTCTACCCCTAACGTTTCCTTCTGACAGCCTCCCTTGTTGTATTCCAGACATAGCATCTGCCCACCAGAACTGGTGAATCACCCTGTGGAGTGTGGAGCAGAGCAAGTGCCTTGGTTTGGCTCGTGCATTAGCATCACCCACAGATGTGTGCAGGCATTGGCTCAGCACAGGGGGAGTTCAGAGAGGATGCGCTTTGCTTGAAGCCCCTTTGCCATCCCCTCTAAAGGGTGAGCCAGGAGATGTCTGAGCAAAAAGGGTGTCTTTGATCTCTTTCTCCTCCTTCAATCAATGGGCCATTGAGGCTGCAACAAGCTGTGTTTCTGTGGCATAGCAGTCCCATCTCAGACTGTGTTTTTGCAGCACAAATTGACCTTGGACTCACACTTTTTTGAGGTATTTCATACATAGGATTGATAGAGACAATAAAAGCTAACATTAACTACTATTTCAGTTTCTCTTTGTTGATAAACAGTTAGAAATAACAAGGGTCATAATTGTCAAACCAAAATAAAAATTCCTTTCTTATCTGTAATGACAGAAATAGCTGATGAACTACGACCCTCTTCTTTTACCAGATCTTCAAACTCTCTTGGTGGTCTGCAGTACAGAAGCTACAGGGGAGCTCTTGCAGTCCCAAGTGTCCTACGGGAGGGATACTAGGATGAAGACCCAGTATCCAGCCTAGCTGGGCTGAACTATCCGTGCAGAAGACTTAGAAAAAACTCTAAAGGTCTCTAAATCTTCGCTACACTACCTGTTGTCTTGACTGGTAACTTTAGCAGTATTAATCGTTTGGGGAATTCAGCTGCCTTTGCAGCAGGCAGTTGCACAAGGAAGTAGAACCAGCGTGTACCAAGTTCGATGTCATCCCTCCATCCCAGTTTTGGAAGTGTCCTTCTCTAAAATCGACCTCATGCTTCAAAGGAATGTGCAAAGGTGACAAGGGCTGCAGCTGCTACTGAGGGTCACCGTGGGAATCCCTAGAAGGGTCCATAGGAGGTGAGTGCCAGGAAATGCAAACAAGTGCCAGAAGTGCACGCTAAGTGCGTATGCCAGCTCTGCCTCTCAGCGTGATGCGCTTGATTCCTAGGCTGTGTTTACACAGGTAAGTGGCCATCACCTGTGGAAAAGGTCCGCCGTGCGCCGTTGCTGCCGGGAGCAGCCGGGTCGGGCCGCCCGTGTGCCCTGTCCCGGGGTGCGCTGGGGAGCCCCAGTCGGGGCCGTGTGGCGGCGGTGCCGCGAGGGGGCGCTGCGGGAGCCCGGCTGGGCCCGGCCGCGCGGCCCCAAATTTGCGCGGTGCTCCTGCTCTGTGCCGAGCTCCTGCCGAGCGCCCTCCTTCCCTCCCTCCCTTCCTCCTTTCCTACCTCCCTGCCTGCCTCCCTGCCTGCCTCCATCGCAGTGCTGCTCTCGGCCCGGGCAGCAGCAGCCTTTGCTCCGGCCAGAAAAGCCAACATCAGGGGTTAATTGTTACTTAAAACAAATCTCCTCTGCTCTTCTCCTCCCCTTTCACACCGCGATGCGGTCTGCGGTCGGGAGGTGCTCTCCTCTCCCCACACGGTGCTGCTGCTAAGGAGAGTAGGAGAAGCCCTACCGCGGGCGAACAAACGAACCTCTGTGTCCAGGAGGTCCTTGCCGGGCAAAAGGTTCAAAGACGCCTGAGCAAAATCCTGGGCAGCCTCAGAGCCCCCTCAGTTCAGTGGTGCCTGAGCATGCTCAGCATCGTCCAGGTGCTTGAGTCCAGTTCTTCGGGCCCAATTGTGCACAAAGCATCAGGAAGATTGTCAGAGGAAAATGGGATCTTCAGAACATATCGCAGTGAAGAAATTGAGCAAATCACAAAGTCAGTATTAATGGAAGTATTGGTGATCAGAATCAGTCTCTGCTGGAGCTCAGTATTTGCTCTAGGTGTTCTGGACTCATTACAACCACTGAAGCCAAATTTTAAATGAACATGGATTTTTACAGGTACCAAATTAGGTTCCATCATGAGTTTTCCATGACAAATACAAGAGCTGGGTACTTGGAGCAGATTAGCACTCTGTTTTCCTGGGATATAACAGTGTTTACATCATCCTATAGTGGGTGTTGATGGGAGGCAGCAGGGTTTGGTATGTGCTCCTGCAGAATGTAAAGGACTTGGAACACCAATATGCTGAAGTAAAAAAAAAACAAAACACCAAAACAAAAAAAGAATTATGTTTATTGGCCTTAACACAATCTTTTCCACTATCTTTTGCAGAGAATGCTAATAAAGAAAAAAGTAGTGTTTAATTGTTTATAACAAATAACCATAAAAATACATTGTCCAAAACCTAATTTTTTCAAGTCTGATATTAAGTTTGTTAGTTTTCTCTTTTTCTTTCTGCCCTCAAAGAATCTAGTACATAGGAAAGTCTGTCACTGTTGCACAACCTAGATCTGTGCATGCAACTGCCAGGCATGAGCAGAGCTTCACATGAGAGATAGTGATATTGGGGCACCTCGTCTGATCCACCATGGGGACCAGGGAAATGAATCCAGATGGATGGTGCTTTTAAGTAGTGCTTCACTCACAAAATTCTATAATCAGTAGCTCATGGTGAATGAGAAGATTTGTAGCTATTTCTGAGAGTAGCTTAAATGTCTATTACTTGCAGTGTGATTTGTACCTTGGCAATGTATATCTGATGAGACTTTTATATCTGAGGAGGCTTTTATACTTAAATACTTATCAGAATTTGTATTATTTTCTTCATGAAAGCGTATTGTGGAGCTACACTCAAGGACAGCAGAGAGTGATACAAACAACAGTTTGGCACAGCTTTGGCAGTCCTGAGCTTAGTGACTGCTGTTTGTCCCAGCACAAAGGGATGACACAAAGTGAACTAGAAGAGACTCGCCAGTTTGCCAGCCTGACTGAAGCCAAGCTCTGCACTTGCTTGTCAGAGAAGGACCTGTAGACAATAGACCTGCCTGTGATGAAAATAAATGGGAAAAGGAAGGGTGAAAACGCAACTTGCTGTCCTGCTAGAAGTCTCTTTGTCACTTACAAGAAGAGGTATAAACATAATATGTGTGTTGCTCCAGATCCCAGTTCAGGGGAACACATGGCACAGATTTTGTGCACTATACAGATGTCAACACAGACTTATTCACATGGACTCTAATAAGTGAACCTTTGATTAGCAGCAGTCAGTTCTCCCTAACCCACTTCTTTGGTACAATACAAAAGACTACTCCATTGCATTCCCATGCTCAACAGAATGCTAATTCTGGGATACTGAAAGAGTCCCCATGCATGAGCTGGTAGAGGAATCACCCTCAGCCTAAGAGCTTAATCTAGGTGTATGGGACCCTTCTTTTAAGGATTAGTTTTGCTGGAAAATGCAAAAGGTTGACATTTCCGGTAAACAAGTCACTACACCTGCATTGTTCCCAGAGCTGAAGCTTTGATGGCAAGGTGGAACAACTGTGGACAAAGAGAAGCACAGTCTCTGGAAAGCAGACCCTCTTGGATAAGTCGACCTGAGCCAAACAATGAGGACAACATGGCATTCAATTAAGTGTGCTAAAAGAGCTCAAATATGAAACTGCTGAGCTACCAAAGCAGAGCTTACACCAACCACCATCTCAAGGAACAAAGGTGAGTAATGTGATACGTAGTTGTAAAAAAAGCAACATTTTCCCTGGACTGGTGGTAAATTTACAGAAGGAGTGTCCAATGATTTATGTTGGGATTGGTGCTGTTCACCACCTCTATATGTGGCATGACAAAGCAGGTGAATACTGGCAAAGTTTGCAGATGATACAGAATTATTCACAATCATCAAAGCTAAAGCTGACTGTTGCAGAAGGAGCTTATAGTATCAACTGACAGTGAAGTGCCAGATGAAATTTAATATTGACAAGTACAAAGTAAGGCACTTAGGGAAAAAATAACTCTACTTATACATGTGCAGTGACAGTCTCTAGAAAGCAACACTTAGGAAAGATCTTGGGTAACTGAAATTAAGGTATGAGGTTTCTGAAAACATCACTTGTTGCCCTGCAGCAGTCAAAAAGCAAATTGGATAGTAGGAGTTGCTGAATGAGGGAACACAATAAAGTAGAACCAAAAATAGTATTACAGCACTGATCTAATAACTTTCGAAAAGATACAGAACAGGTAGCAAGGATGATCAGAGTTTTGTAACAGTGTATTTTTCAGGAAACACTAAATTGGACCTTTTCAGCTTTGAAAGAAAACTACCTGAGGGGACTTGATGTACGTGTATAAAATCACCAGTGGCATGGAGAAGGTAAGCAGGACAAGGTTAATTTGTGTTTCTCCAATGCGAGAATTAGGGGTAATAAACTGAATTATCCTACAGTAGATCTAAACCATAAGGAAGGAATTTTCCATATGATGCATTAAACCATGGGACTTGTTGCTGAAACAGCAACTTGTTCTTGCACAAATATGTTTAAAAAAGACTTAGACAAAATCATGTTATATAGGACCATTATTAAGATGAAATATCCACCTTCAACCAATAGCTTAGAGACTCCTGAAACTATCAATCGTCAAAAGTCAGAACAGTACAGACCACTGTGTACTGTCCCTGTCCTTGTGCACTTCCTTAAATATCCACATGGGCTGACATTTGAGGTCAGGTTCTGGACTATAGAGACTTTAATCACAATCACCAGAGCATTTTCATTTGAAGGAATGGGAAAATACATCCTGGATATTTAATACAGTGAGAGGCAAGGAAAGGATATACTGAAACCATATGAAAAACAAAGTCCCATTTCCCTTCACCTACTATTTACAAGTTTGTTTGGGACAATTCTGCATTGATAGCAATTTTGTTTTGATCCTCATAAAAGGACATTTGCAACTCAGAAAGGCTGAGTTATTATTTCTTTAGAAGATTAGATTGTTCTAAGGGGAGCTAACATAATTCCAAGTGTCATCCATCATGAAAAAAAACCCGTTATTTTTTGGAGAAGATTTTGTTTCAGTTGCTGTTGTATTATGGTCTCAGTCACAGCATCTTTCCTTACACCAGAATATACAGTACTAAGCCCATCAAAACAAAGTCCCAGTCCAGTTCTGAAAGCAGTAACATCCTGCTTACCTTTGAAGCCTCTCTCCAGCACTTCTGGAAGTCAGGGTGGCCATTCATTTCCATACACTTGAGTGTGTGTGTGCTTGCAGATTTGTGGCACAGGAGAAAATCCAAGCCAGAGAGAGTGAGAGAAAATTTCTTTCTTTCTTTCTTACTTGCTTGTTTGAAGGCCTCATCAGGGGGTTCAGATGCACTAGTTCAGTAGCACAGTATCTGCATCCAGACTGAATATGGGGTCTAAGACATTAAAGTAGGCAGTGGTTGAGGGCACCACACAGCTGTCAGCAACCAGATGCGGGCCTGATGGCTGGAGCAGACAAGCTCCTGGGGCAGCACAAATTCAATTTTGTTCAACTTGCTGCTGAGTCTCATGTTGCACCGCTTGGTTTGCAAACACTGGAGGCATGTTCCCGGTGGAGCTAAAACCGCTGAGATGGAGCTGTTTCTGCTGTCCCACTTTATCACACAGACTTTATGACCATATTTGAAGACATATTTGACACCTAGACAAAAGTCAAAGATGAAGATTTCCTAGGAGTGAGACAAATACCCATCCTCAGCCCCGTGAGCCTTCAGATACTGCAATGAAGTGTTTGGTAGAAAAACTTTGGTTGCTTTCTGTTCCAAACAGCTCAGCTTTGATAACTGCAGCAGGATTGATCTGTGCTGTGCATCCCTTAACTGAGTTACATATATAATCCTCCCTGGAATGGAACATTTACATTCCACTGACCTAGTTGAAAAAATGCATTAATTTTAATTTATGCAAAATTATCTCAATAGAGGAGTGTGAGGAGAGAGGCAATGTCTTATTTGCAGTCCTTGCCTGCTTGAAGCTAGAAGTGAAGCCAACTTTTTAATCAGGATTTTTTGAAAATGCTGAAGCATTTCCATGGGTGTCTTGTTCATATAAATCCAGACAGAGCTTTTTTACCTCCCATATATCTCACATGGTCACAAATACAAAATGTGCCATTAACCTGTCTCCTCTCCACTGAGTGGTGCCTCTCTGCCTCTGGAGACCGTGGGACAGTGGGGCAGCAGGGACAGTTTAATGCAAACCTTAGCCAGACACCTCATTTCAACTCTCCCTGTTGCACATCTCTCTGGAGGCTGATCCCATATGGAGACAATAGGGAACTTTATTGTTGAGGAAGGAAGTTAATGGTGTATATTCCTACATCATCTGACCTGAAAAGCCCTGAGAGCATAGTTAGCCCACAGCCCAGCCCCAGTGCTGCAGCTCTCTCAAAGGAACAATGGCCAGTAAGGCTCGCGAGAACTGATTGTGTAGCCCAAAATTTGTCTGTAGGGTCACTTCATCTGCCTTAGTGAGTCAAACACAACAGGTACACATACAAAAGGGACTGAGTGGAGGGTAGTTTTATATTGCTTCAGCATGGAGAAACAGAGGGATAGATGCCCTCATGTTAGAATTCCCTTTAGTAAGGATTACTTCAGGGTCTTGACTCAGCAATGTTGCTGCCACTGCAGCCAGCCAGCCCTGTTTCCACATGGGAGGTTGTCAGAGCAAGGAAGAGCTAGGAGCCATCATTATTTGCTCAGCAGGCTCTTTGGCAACCACCAACATTGCTGTAGTCAGTGCAAAGTAAACCAATTAAGTAGCTTTTCATGCCAAAATGGCCCAGGAAAAGGAGAGCACCACAATGGCTATGTCATCTTTTTTCTTTACTCCTGCTTAAAGAGTAGATTTGGGGCAGGTGAGCATGAGGTCCTTTCTCTATCCCGGGAGATCCCAGCCTGCCTTACTCATGCTGACAGCCCAGCTGTGGCTGAGGGGGCTGTTCTCTCTGTGCCTGAAGCAGGAGCTTTGCAAGCCTGAGCAATGCCACAGCTGTCCACAGGAGCCTGTATGTGACCCGAGGGAGCAGCTCAGAAACCCACTGATTTGGGAGATGTTCAGATCCAGACTCTGCCGTGAGCCCTCACAGAAACATCAAATGCAGGCCGTGCTCATGCAGTGTTGCTGCACAGCATGTTGTCTCATGTAGTCCTTGACAGCTACCATGTAAACACAGGAACCACAGCCTGAGCAAGTGAGAGGAAAAAAAATAAACCTGGAGGTATCTGCAACTGCGTGATTCTTAAATCCCCTTATTGTGTAGTACCCCTGCTTTTTATAGTCTTGCCCCTTTCTTTGTTTTAAAATCACCTCTGTTGTAACTCTAAGAATGAGAAAAACATCCCTTGTAGGTGCAAGTAAGCATGTGTGTTTATTGGAGTATCACAGGGATGGATTTTATTATTAATGTGTAAGGGCAAGAGCCACCAGGCTTTCAGGAGATTGCTTCCCACCTGACATGGTATTTTTTCTTGGTTGCTGGTATCTTTAGCTTTCAGTAAAGCTCATTTCAGATGGAAAGTACTGTAGATGTTTTGCTCATTATCAATGGAAATGCAATGGTGTGTTCTCAGTAAGGCTCTGAATGTGCTTATCTCCAGCTGTTTAAGGACATGTATTGCTGAAGAAGGGCAATCCCTACACTAGACTGCAGCTGCTCAGAGAGATATAGTATCGTAAAATGCA